>NC_057918.1:30419721-30760971 GCF_018873765.1 Telopea speciosissima
CAATAAAGCTATTAATATTGCCTTAAGGTTATTTATGTTATTGACTTCCTAAATTTTCATAACTCAAACTAAGTCATTTCCGAAATCAATTTAATTATGTAAAGATTGTTGTGATGAATGTATACAATTACTCATCAACAGCGTTTTTGTAGATACCTCATTGCAATGTGGCAAGGATACTTTGTCTTTATTTTTGTTACTTCTCCCCATTCTCTCTGTGGTGCTCCTCCCTCCATTTATTTGGATCCTAGATACCGAATATTTTTTATGCAAGATCCCCTGAATATTTAATTGGAGCTTTTATCTTATCACTGGGAAAAATTGATTATATGGTTTAATAACAACTCCACTTTCTCTTCCAATTTTTTCAGGAAAACCAAAATATTAAAATAAAAATGTAGTACTATTTTCTTTCCAGAGATGATATAAGCTGGTTTCTTGTTATGGAGGATACTTTAATCGTTGGACAATCCAAGTTGACTTTCCTTGCGTGGTTCTTGGTTCTTCTCAGAATAGCCAACCTTTTATTTAAATCGGTTAGGTCAGAGTAAAGGCCCTGCATAACCCAATACATAAAAACTCAGTTACTTCTTTCTGGTTTAAGTTTTATGTGTATTTTAGTATATGGTGGAAAGGATAACATTAATTCTTAAATTCAATTATTTCTTTCTAGTTTAAGTTTTATGTGATTTGAATCTATGGTGGAAAGGAAAATATTGAAATAAAACTAGGCTGGTTTCTAGAAGCCTAAAGGTCTTGTGTAGTATCTGACCTTGGTTATGATTAAAATGTTATTTACATTATGGGAGAGGGTTCTCTAAGCAAGCAGGGTACTCTACACCCACTCACATTTATTTTTTTTAATCATTGTTTCCCACACCTTAAAAAATTCCTATGATAATACATGTGAGGAGGTGTAGTGTACGCCTTAAGCTCAGAGAGCCTTTTCCCTTACATTATTTATATTCTATTACACCCAAATTGACTGATCTTGACAGTCTTCTGTTTTGTTCTTTCATAAGCCCCAGACTTTGTGATGCAGGAGCATTATCACATCTGACCCATGGTTCAAGATCTGGTTCACATCAAGTAGCCGAATCATGGGCTAGTTTTTTGGATTTTAATTTATTTATTTTATTCCTGTTTAAGTTGTTTGGACAGACTAGAATACCTCTTATAAATTCCAAATCTATTTTGAAGTTTCTCTCTCAATTATTTATTCAGTTTAGGAGTCCTCTCTTTTAGGTTTGCGATAGAGAGAAGTTTCTTTGTCCTTTAGTTGGTGTTTATTTCTTTCATTAAACAAGTCTTTGAGTCATAGTTGTCAAGACGACTAGGCGACCTAAGAAGGCATCTATCTAGTAAGGGATGCCTGGACTCCTAGGCAAGCATGCAAACAGCAGCAATAGTTTGAAGTAGAAATCGTGGGCTCTTATGCCCTCTTTGGTTGTTTTATATAATAATAGAAAGGAGTAGTAGGGTCCCAAAATTAGAAGGTTCCAAATTAGGAGGTTTTCAATTTGGTTCCCCTTTGCTTGGAGTACAAGGTACAATCAGTTTCTAAACTGATGTGAACTAATTGTTGACAATATCTAACAATGCATATAGAAAGTAACTATTAACAATGAAATAGAAAGTAAAAACTTCAACTAGACCACTGGACTGGACCACTACTATTGAACCACATATAAACGGTTCAATTGAACTAACCCAAAATAATTTAAAAAATAAACTAGCTGATCCCGTATGCAACCTTATTACTCATACTTTAGGCCCATAAAAGTGACCTATTACATTGAAAAACCTGGGATCAAAGGCCCAACATGTATACAACCCAAACCTAGACTTATTCTTAAGCAAACAAGTCCAGTTTGGTGATGAATCTCCATCACTTCCACTTGAATGTTTTTCATACAAAACTATGCAAATCCTCTCACCTTTTTATTATGTTTAATCCTTTAATGACTCCTTCAGCAGCCTAGCTTACCATCTGCATCAGTCTACAGTCATTCTAGTTGAATTATTATTGTAGTTGTAGTGAATACAGATGAGTGAGTTCCACTATGGCAGAAAAAAATGTTTTGGGATTGTATTTGGGCACTTAAAATCAGGAAAGTGTTTGGCCGTTTGGGAAGTACTTGTGCTACCTTTGTTTGGGTGAGGGCTATACCATATAAAGTAAAATGAAAGCAAAAATTGATATACATCATGGATGCTGGAGTTTTGGTGCATTTGATATAAAGACTCAGAGGGCATTTTGGCAAGATTTCATTAGAGAACTTTCTCGTAAAGGCTCTTGCTTTATGATGTAACCTAAATTTTCCTTCTCAATAATGTTATTTAGAAACAAAAAGTGTCTATTGTGCATGTTAAGATCAATATGATGATTGTGGAACCGATTATGAGGGCACTAGTGTCTAAGATCTACATAGATCTTGTTATAGATATGGGTTTGATTAAGAGTTAATGTATTTGATCAATTATGTTTGTACTAGACACTCCTTAAAGGTGATTCATGTTTCTCTTCATGTTTTTGAATATATTTTACTTGTATAATTTTGTGTGCACTTTTTTTTTTTTTCGTGGATATTAGACATTATGGTTGCATTATTTGGCTTCAAGAGTCCTTATATTTCTCACTTATGCAATGATTTGAATTGAATTTTTTAGTGTTTTTTTTTTTTTTTTTTTTTTTTTTTTTGGGGGTAATGAATTGAATTTTTTAGTGTTGTGACCATAAAAAGGAGTATGTCAATATATATGATGTATAACT
Organism: Telopea speciosissima; assembly: GCF_018873765.1. Taxonomy (NCBI): domain Eukaryota; kingdom Viridiplantae; phylum Streptophyta; class Magnoliopsida; order Proteales; family Proteaceae; genus Telopea; species Telopea speciosissima. Next base: position 30,422,495 of record NC_057918.1, read on the forward strand.
ACTAGGGTTGTAAACGGATCAGATTTGGCTCGGATAGTGCTATATCCGCATCCGCATCCGATTAGCTATCGAACGGATTCGAATAGCGCTAAACGGATACGAACACGAATATGGATCGGATATTTTATCCGTTTACATGTAAATATAGCTTTTCAGATAACTATAACCTATCCGTATCCGCATCGGTTTAACTTTCGGATAGTGCTAAATAGATACGGACATGGATACAGAAATGGATTTTGACTATTCATTTACACCCCTAATAACTACTATGATCCACATTGGTGGTTTTGTCCAAACAAGATATTATGATCGTATAATTGTGGAATGATGGGAATGGGTTATTTTATAAAGGTTGTACCACAATATGTCATTTTAAAATGTTAGAATACATGTATGTAAATTTGTTTTGCAAATAAATGATTTTTAAAATCCACAGATTGATTCAACACCCTCCAAACATGCTCAAAAATAGAAAAGTCCAAGACAACTCACACTTTGAAGGATGACCCTCATATACATTACAGACCATTGACATTGGGCATTACCTGCTTTCAAGATATCTACCAACAATTTAGAATCAAACCTAAATGAAATCCTTCCAAAATTCGGCTCCATAAACAGTATTAATCTGCGATAAATAGCAAGAATCTCTATGCTAAGAACTGAACTCTCCTCCTTTACCAGCATAAGAAAATATGGGTAATCCATCATTGCACCTTGCAAGACAACCATAGGAAGCACTATTCTAATCAAGGGAACCATCATAAAATTTTGCCCCTTGTGCCGTATACTTGAGCTCATTCTTAAGATCTCCTCAAATACTTGAGATGTGAAATTACAATCAAAGAGGAAATGATTCATGCTTTCCATTCCAGCCCAATAAAAACAGCCAAAAGGAGCAACTTCGATTTTCTTCGTCCCCAATTGGTCAGTAGTGGATAAACCATTTACATGTGACAAATCGAGACTATTTTCTAGATATCCAATTATTTAAATTGCTACATTCTCTCTTCACATAGGTGAAATAAATGGCCTACTCGAATAGTCTCCTTAAATATATTAGTCTTAAAAAACTTTTGCCCTGTGAAGAGCAAATAAGAAGCTAACATTTTTGAGAGACACTAAACAAGCATTTTGATAGATGGCTATTTTGTTTGGGAGGGTGGGGGTGTGGGAGTAAGAGCAAAGGGCAAGGGAGGAGAAGAAAGATGTTGGGGTCGGGGAGTGGGGGAGGAAGAACAGTGGGAGATATGAGAGAGTGAGGCCGGGGTTGAGAGACTTGGCCCTCATGGGCAAAGTTGAAATATATTCAATCTTCAATAGAAGGGTCTTGCTTGGTGTAACTACAGTTGGTTACACCAAGACAGCTTTGCTTGTGAAGGGTAAAGCTATTGGCTTGAAACCCTGACAATAGGGGGTATGTTGGGTAACAACAATTGGTTTTGTCTTCTCTATGATGAGTTTTTGTCTCTTGCATGCCACATAGGATGGGACAACTTATTGTCATCACCTTGGTTACACAGATATACCTTAAATAGAATTGGCTAAGAAGAAACCCCAAATATAATATGGGTATTTTGGGAAAGAGAACCTTACTTGTTCGCATGAGGTGCGTTTTCCCTGCACCTAGATATAGGGCTGTGTGAAATGACTGTTATGTCCTATAGAAAGGCAACAATGTCAGAGGGTGTGGCGGTCATTTTGCCCGGCCTCTATAATTTTTCTATATTTTAATTATAAGAAAGAATTCTCTGTCTAGGAGTGTGGCCTATGCCAGTACTTTCATGAGTCTATCTCTCTCTTCAATTGAAAAGACACCTCTACCCCCTTGTTTTGAGGAGGAGAGAGAGATAAACACATGGGAATGCTGGCGTAGGCCACACTCTAAGGGTGTCAATTGGGATGGTTCCCGGTATTCGGGACGGGTCCACACCGGTATCAGTACCAAAGGTTCCAATCCCAGTACCGTCCCATTTAGTAAACGGGACCAAACCTAAGTCCCAGTCCCAATTATTAACGGGATAGAACGGTACCGGTTCTTAAACGGTTCTAAGGGAGAAGAACTTTAATGGTTCCGAGATGGTTCCATTATTAGAAAGCAACTTAGAGTACAAATCCAAGATGAATTTCATGGTATTACTTCTTCAAACTCCCTAAGATCACATGTAAGTTTCTGAAAATGAAGTCTAAGAATTAGTGAGGACAAACTACTGCCATATACCTTCAATACAATAACATTAAATAGACCCTTTGAAAGAGTACAAATGGTTTCGGTACCTAATCGGTATTGGTACCATTGGGAATCCCATCCCATCTATTACTCGGTACCAAAATCAAATCCCAATACCGTCTCGTTTATTCATGGGACGGTCTGGTACCAGGTTTTAGCTGGACGGTTCCCGATTCTAGTCCCAAATTGACATCCTTACCACACTCCCAGATAGAGAACTACTTCCCTTTAATTATTTATTGTTGAGTCCTTAAAATTTCAAACATCTTGTACTATCCATCAGGAATATTTTAAGAATTATAACATAAAATAAAGGAGCAAAAAATATTATTTTCGATTGGATTCGTAATGCTCTGTCCTAAATTTTCTCATGTGTAGTTAGGATTTTTCGTTTATAACTAGATCAGGATCCAGCTCCTCCCTGGCAAGCCCAGCGCCTAGGAGTGCTCAGTGGAGCATCCAACGGCTGAGCTGTTGGACGTGCGTTGGGATGCATGCTAAACCCCATGCAGGTATACATTCCTGCGCACGCCTAACAGCCCAACCATTGGATGCGTAACTGGGCACTCACTAGTTAGGAGGCTGGCTAGAGAGGAGCCCAATCCACTAGATAACCAGTTGATCAGATGGAATGACCAATGACCATCCTCTCCTCACGGATCCGGCTCCTCCCCAGGGCGTCTAGTGCCAAAGGACTGCCAAGGGGAGCATCCAAGAGCTGGGGTATGCCACACACATCCCAATGCATGCCTAGTCAATCATCAGGATGTGTGTTGCACAACCCAACGGCTGGATGCCCCCCAGACATTCCCTAGGCGCTGGGCTCCTGAACTCCTCTCCTCACCACCACCCTAAAGTCTTACTCAACCGTGTCCACGAAACCTTTATATAAGAAATGGATAAGGAGTGTGGATGGGTGGTGCATATAGGAGAGGGAGAGAGAGGGAGAGAGGGAGAGAGAGAGAGAGAGGGAATGGGAAGAGGAACAACTATAATCAATTGTACATGCATGGGGTCTGCTCGTCTTAGTCTTCTTCCTTCTGAGAAGTTAAAAGATAAATAGAGACTAGAGACAACAGCACAATGGCAGCAGGGGCGGCGTCAATCTGCGGAACGCTGTTACCCATCAGTTCCGGGAAACCTCGGCGGTGGTGGTGGCGGAATAGTAATGATAATAATGTGAGTGTGGGAAGAAACATGATCAGCAGAGAGGGAAGGGGTGGATTGAGGATGAGAGTGAGGTGTGGTGGTGGTGGTGGTGGAATAGAAGATTTCATAGGAGGAGACCTGGTGAGACTGGACCTGGGGCGTTGGTTGGCGGACGTGGAAGAGCACAAGGCGTTGGCCATTTACACACCCCACGAGGGCGGCTACGAGGGACGCTACCTCACCAGGCTGAGGTACAAAGGCTACTATTTCTTGGAGCTCTCCGCCCGTGGCCTTGGCGATCCCGAGACCACCCTTACTAAGATCCACCCTGTTTGCCCTGTGAGAAAAATCCTTAATTTCCTTATTCTTTCTTTCTTTCGCTCTTCTAGTACTCTTTAGAGTCTTCTTCATTCAAGAGCCAAAGTGCTTAATTTCCTTTAATTTAGACAAACTAAAGAAAGTGAGAAATTGACTTGAAAGAAAATGATGGAGCAGGCTCACTTGGGAAAGCAGCCCATTGCCAGGTGGTATTTCCCACCGGAGGTCGATTACAGGCTCTCTTTGCTGCCTCCAAATGCCAAAGGCCTTGTCCTTTGGCTCATTGAAGCCAAGGTACATTTAACTAAATAAATCCTTAACCCCTCTCTCTCTCTCTCCCTCTCTCTCTCTCTCTCTCTCTCTCTCTGTCTCTCTTATTTTGAACAGCTTTTATTCTATTTGTCTACACAGGTTTTGTCCAAAGCAGAATTGCAGTTCCTTGCCTTACTCCCTACTCTCCGACCCAAGGTCAGGGTCATCGCAGAATGTGGAAACTGGTATGCTTTTTCCTTTCAAAAACCAAAATAGAGAAACCCAAAAAGAATCAGTTGGTTGGGTTTCTGCAATTAAAAAAAGAAACGTTCTCTTAACATTATCAACATAAAATTTTCTGACTTTGCATCCCCTTCTTTGAACAGGAGAAAATTTATGTGGAAGCCACTCAAGGAAATTTCAGGATTGACACCACAAGAAGCTACAACAACTACTCAAGCCTAAAAAATTTGCATTGAGGTGTTGGAACAATGTTTGGACAAAAAAAATCATGTTTTTTCCAATTCTCAGTATATCTGAATGTTTATATAAAAATAGCCTTTACACATTGATACCACCATCAATTTTACATTTACTTTATTTTTTAAGTAGGCAAGGATTCGGATCCTCTGCTGCCGCATGCCCGTTGCTGCCGGCGTGCAGCCTTACATGGGCAGGAGTGAAATGACCACCCTACCCACTGCTCAAGCACCCTGCCGGGTGGGGTCTACGCCCTATATGTGTGAGTCTACACATCGGCCGCACGGACAGGCGGCAGTAGAGGATCCAAATTGGGTAACATTTGATTTTATTGTCTCTTGATATGCAAGATAACAAAAAGGAAATTCATTAGCAAACCAATCATATGGGAATGGCTGCACAAATCTTGTATCACCATTACACTTATTTACAGTCATAGTAGCTGTTAGAAGAAATTTCCAGGATTCATGCATTCAAAATGGTTCACCAAAAGGAATTGGATTGTTGGCAACCAAGAACACTAGTGGAGCTTGGAGAGACAATCAATCATCCAACAAAAAAAAAAATTTGTCTTCACTGGATTTAACCGTTAGTACAGCAGCTCTCTCCAAATCATGTTTCAGTAATAACCAGATACTATTTTTCCCCATCATCGCGATCAAGAAAAAAAAGTCATAATGTTACACAGAGAAGGATCAAAACTTGGGAGGTTCCTAACAATCTCATCTACAAAGCTGTAAAACTTGAAAGGAGATGTGGAAATTGATAATAAAAGTATTCCATAATTAATTTACATTCCTATACAATGTAATATCCATCATGCATTTACAGTGGTACTACAAGCACCATCAGTTATGTCTCACCCAGTTTTACTTTCCCTATTTTAACCATAGATACAAAATTAGAACTATAGTCTCGTCTTACCACATCTTCCTATGCCCATCCATTTCCACAAGCATTGATGATTGAAAGGAGTAGATGATCATGGAGTTGATAGGATTCAGCCTATTCTTGAAATAAACAACTCGCACACACTCTCTGTCCAAAACAGATCAATACACCAAGCACTACACTTAGATTTATTAGACGCTCAGTTTCTTATGGGACATCCACTCCCCCCCCTTTTTTTTTTATACTGTAATGAGCCTATCTTCTCTTCTCTCTACATGTTAGATTCCAAATTCGAAAATATCGAATGATCCATTTTAATCATTAAGAATAGAAAGACTCAACAAAGACGGAATCTAATTATAAATGAGAGGATCCGGGAAGGAAGGTTCGTATTTCGATAGGCAAGCTTCAGCACTTGTATGACTTTGCTGCACAATAGCAAGAACCGCTTCATTGACAAATCAAGCATAGTTGTAGGGAAAGGGATTCACAAGGGCTCAATCAAAATCATCTAGATAGAAATTAAATAGCACTAATGTAAACATCCACAGACTGGGATGTCAAGATTGACTCAAATTATAAGCCCCCATTAGTTGCACGCTTATTGTCAAGCTTATTTCATTGTCAATCATTAATCCTTAGTCTTTCTTCAGGAAATGGTAACTTGTTAAAGTCCATTAAAATTATTTTTAATTGTTGGGACTTTCTTTTTTATATTAAAGGCTTTCAACCATTATTCTCTGAGAATGAAATGTACCAACTTGCTGCAACTTCCATCTTATTGCATGTTCGGCTATGTTTTTGCTTAGATTCTCACATTCTAAAATCATGCTCCTTTCAGTTGAAGAAGCCAAAATCAGATAACCTTTACTTGGGGGTGCAGGAAGTTTCCCACTAGAGTTTTGAATTGTCTTGGACAGGCAAAATAAATCAGAGAAGCCCGCGAGATGCTGCTTCCCACCAGCTTCAAGATTCTGGTTTTTCAACCACCCCTACTACCCTTGTAAAAGCTGCACATAAAAATCTACCATACATGCAATACTTCTGTCGGGTTCTTTTAACCAGAATCGAGAGAAGCAAAAGCTTAACCAAACATGCTTTAATAGCTGTACTCTACAACACCTGGGCAGTTGTTACCTCTGTAACCCCTGTGGCTAAAAGCTCAGCTTACCAACTTAACCACATAGCATCACCATCAACCAAAACAATCATTTGATTCTCAGAAAATGGACAGAAATGTAAACTCCACTTCCTATCAAATGTTTCTATCTTTAAAGCCCTTGTGATCAGCGTGCAATAGCTGTGAATGTATGAAATGTTTGATTGGCAATGTGACCGTCTGGAGTATCAAGATTCCAACAATGTGATGATCTTTTATTGGACAAGATCAACTGCTCAAAAAGTACAATAAAAGTGTTTTATAATATCTATTTCTTTCAATAATAAAGTACAAAAGAGTTGAACTACCCCTCATTGATAAAACTTATAGAAAAAATTACCAGCCAATTTGTTTACAAATCAAGCTCAGTAGTTTGGTCCCTGCCCAATAAATCTCCAGTTGTCCAGACAAGAAGATAGAATGACCCAAAGCTATAGCCATCTGGAATGCAACCATAGGATACAACATAAGGCCATATATCAAGATGCCGCCTGGGAGATTCTGTGCACCCACACGACGGTCCTTCTATTACTCTAATCCATATTACCGCAGAGGCAAGAGCAACAATAGGATACTACATAAGGCAAACTTTTTTTTTGGGTGAATAAAAATTTCATTACTAAAGAGAAGCAACCCTCAAAAAGGAGGGAGGAAAACAAGAACCAGCAGCAGAAGCTCAAACAGGGGAGCCAGCTGGGATAAGGGAGAGAGAAGAAAGACCCCAGGAAACAACAATTAGTCTGTTCCTTGGGGTGTCAATACAAGAAGTAGGAGCAACCAAACTAAGCTTAGATTTGATTTCAAAAGAGATGGACTCCCAAATCTGATAAGCAGATCTGGATTTGGAGGTCCATTTCCGAAGATTGCGTTCCATCCAAATGTGGCTGATGGAGGCTGAGAAAGCCATCTTCCCAATCATGTCACAAAGAGTAGAACCACCAAAGGTCATGTCAACCCAAATCCATTCACGATCAAAAGGGAGAATCCTCCTATTTCTTGGCCAGCATTTGGAGAGGATCCCTTTCCAGATAGAGCGGGAGAAGGGGCACTCAAAGAATAGATGGTTTGAATCTTCAATCGCATTCCAACAAAGGTCACAATTGGGAGAAACCATAATGTGGCGATGTCTGAGGAAAGCTTGCGTTGGGAGACAGTTGGAGAAGACTCTCCAAGTCGTGAAGCTGTGCCTAGGAATGTGGTGCTTGAACCAGACGAGCTTCCTCCAAGGAACGAGCGGGAGCCGAGTTCTAACAAGATCCCAAGCAGATTTGGAGCTGAACTTACCCAAGGAACTAGGCAGCCAAGAAACACAGTCATCCCTTATGAAGGGTCTTCTGGAAATAGAGGGTAATAAGTTCCAGATTGGGGTTAGAGCTGGAGTAGATGAATCAGGGGGGTCCCATCCGTTGGCATTAAGAATATCGGCCACCAAGGCAATTCTAGGCAGCCCAGAACCGTAGATCAATCTAGGGCTGACATGATGTATCAGGATTCCCAAAGGATGCCAGTGATCTAACCAAAGCTGAGTGGAGTTCCCATTACCAATGTGAGTTTGGATAGAGTCAAGAACCAAGGGTCGGACATCCATAATTTTGCGCCAGGTCCAAGAAGCATCAGAAGATAAATGGACAGTTCATATAGAGTCAGAACGAAGAAGGCCTGAATATATCCACTCTACCCAAATACTTTTTGCCTTGGACACAATCTTCCACAACAATTTGATAATGCCGGCTTGGTTCACATCCTTTATCCTTCTGATACCCAACCCTCCTTCTGTTCAGTTTTAGAGAGGAAGGAGAAGAAGGAGAAGAGAGGGAAAGAGAAGAGCACATACGGTTGTGTTTAATCTCTTATGTCTCAAACTAGAGACAAACTTCCTTATATTGAAAAAGAATAACTAATTACACAGGGGCCCCTGGCCTTATACAAATAACAGAAGAAACATAAAATACATGTGGTTATATACAAGAATACCCTTAAACTCCTATTCTTAACACTCCCCCTCAAGCTGGGTGGTATATGTCACACATACCCAGCTTGTTCAATAAACAGTCAAAGTGATGAGTGCTAAGTCCTTTGGTGAAGATATCGGCCACTTGTTCATTCGTCTTCACAAAAGGGGTACAGATGGTCTTTGACTCAATCTTTTCCTTGATAAAATGTCTATCAACCTCAACATGCTTGGTCCTATCATGTTGCACTGGGTTGTGGGCAATACTTATGGCTGCCTTGTTGTCACAATATAAACTCATAGGTTTGACAGTCTCAAATCCCAATTCCTGAACAAGTCTCTTCAACCACAAGACTTCACACACTCCGTGAGCCATAGCTCTAAATTCTGCCTCAGCACTTGACCTAGCCACCACAGGTTGCTTCTTACTTCCAAGTAACCAAATTCCCACCAACAAAAGTACAATATCCCGAAGTGGATCTTCGATCGAAATAGATCTAGCCCAGTCAACATCGGTGTATGCTTCGATCCTCAAGTAACCATTTCTAGAGAAGAGAAGACCTTTTCCAGGGCATGACTTTAAGTATCCGAGGATCCTATACACTCGCATCAAGATGTCCCATTTTGGGTGCATGCATAAACCGACTTACCACGCCAACAAGATAGGCTATGTCCGGTCGGGTAAGGGAAAGATAGATTAGCTTGCCTACTAATCTCTCGATATTTTTCAGCATCTACAAGGGGCTCACCACAATCTTCTCCTAGTTTGTGATTTCGATCAATAGGAGAGAAGGTTGGTTTACACCCTAAGTACCCTGCTCTCGTAAGTAGATCAAGGACAAACTTCCTCCGACAAACATCGATCCCTTGCTTGGATCTTGAAACTTCAATCCCGTAAAATACTTCAATGGACCAAGATCTTTGATCTCAAACTGCCGAGCCAAGTAAAGTTTAAGCTTTGTGATTTCAGTTTATTGTTCCCCGTGACCACAATGTCATCAACATATACAATAAGAGTTGTAATAGTGTTACCCTTCCTTTGTATAAACAAAGTGTGATCAGCTTGACTTTGGATGTATCTATTCTGTAGAATAGCTTGCCTAAACCTCTCAAACCAAGCCTTAGGAGATTGTTTAAGGCCATAAAGCGCTTTCCTGAGACGACACACTTTTCCATTGCCACTAGGATGCTTGAACCCAGGGGGAGAGTGCATGTAGACTTCTTCTTCTTCTAAGTCACCATGTAAGAAAGCATTCTTTACATCAAGTTGGTATAATGGCCAATCAAGGTTTGCAGCCATTGAGAGGAGTACCCGAATGGAGTTATGCTTGGCCACTGGAGCAAAGGTTTCCTGATAATCAATGCCATACACCTAGGTATAGCCCTTAGCAACCAGTCTTGCCTTATATCTCTCTACAGTACCATCAGACTTAAACTTGACTGTGAATACCCATCTGCATCCAACAGGAACTCTCCCCTTTGGGAGTTCAACAAGATCCCAAGTGTGGTTCTTCTCAAGGGCCACCATCTCGGTATTCATTGCTTCTCTCCATTTTGGATCAGCCATGGCCTCTACTACATTCTTAGGAATAGAGATGGAGGAGATAGCCACTGTGAAGGCAATACCTGTAGAGGAGATAGAATCATAGGAGACAAACTTGGCAATGGGATTAGTACAAGCTCGAGTTCCTTTGCGGTGAGCAATAGGAAAATCTAAGTCTGAGGGTGTAGGAGTAGAGGAAGGTATACCTGTCTCAGGATGAGGAGACGAAGGAGGATTTTGGCAGGTCTTCTTTATAGGGAGCCATGAAGGAGGGTTTCTCTTGTCCTTTGTATACACAAGTAGCTCCCCCTGCTCTCTGTTCACCTCTGCACTCAGAGACTCCCCCTCAACAACAATATCCTTGGACCTTTTCTTTCCCTTGTCAATCTAAAATGGGGAAATAGGGACGAGAGAGGGGGAAGGAAATGATAGAAACTCAGGAGCCTCTTCAACCTCACTACCACGACACTCCCCCTGAAGAGGTGACTGAAAATACGGAAGATGTTCAAAGAAAGAAACATCTTTGGAGAGAAGCCACCGACGGGTAGGAGGGTGATAACATGTGTAGCCTTTAGAGGTAGAGGAATACCCAAGAAAGATGCACTTCGAGGACTTAGGATCCAATTTAGTGTGGGCAGATTTGCTAAGATGGACATAGCAGATGCAACCAAAGACCCGTGGGGGAAGTGAAAAAGAAGAAGAAAGTAAGGGTAAGACCGCAAGAGGTACTTTGAAGTTCAAGACACTGGAGGGCATATGATTGATAAGAAAGACTGCAGTGAGTAAGGCATCGGACCAAAAGGTTTTGGAACATGCATTGTAAACCAAAGAGACCGGGCTACTTCTCCAGCAGTGGCGTTTTTTCTTTCAAGAACCCCATTTTGTTGAGGGGTATCAACACAAGCCACCTGGTGAATAATGCCATGGTCAGAAAAAAAGGACTCCAAACCACCATACATATACTCTCCACCTTTATCAGAACGGACAATCTGAATACGAGTTTGAAACTGAGTGTAAACCAACTCATAAAAGTTTTTAAATGCAACATAGACATCACTCTTTTGTTTCAAGAGATAAACCCAAGTAACTCGAGAGAAGTCATCAATAAAGGAGACAAAGTAGCGGAAGCCACGTAAAGAAGTAATAGGGGAAGGGCCCCAAACATCAGTATGAACAATGTGAAAAGGTGAAATAGATCTATTGCTAGAAGATGGATAAACTGTTTTACAACTTTTTGCAAAAAGACAAGGTTCACAATGAAAAACATGATTAACAGGAAAAGAGGTAAATAAATGTGGCAACATTTTTCTCATAACAGAAAAGGAAGGATGTCCCAAACGCCGGTGCCAAAGCAAAATGTCCTCCTGTGTACGTCCTCCATGTTGCCCACACACATAAGATTGAGCTATCGTCACAGGGGAAGCACAAGTGTCCAGAACATATAATCCATCAGTCTCACGTCCACTGCCAATCACCCTCTTCGTCACCAAATCTTGAAAAAGACAATGGGTAGGCAAAAAGGTGACAAAGCAGTTCAAAGATTTAGTCAATTGGCTAATGGAAAGAAGATTAGTGGCAAAGTTGGGAACATGAAAGACAGACTTCAAAGGGATAAGTGGAGTAACTTGGACATCTCCCTTACCCGAGATGGAAGAAAGGGAACCATCAGCAATTTTTACCTTATCTTTTCCAGAACAAACTGAGTAGGAGTTAAAAAGCTGAGACCTACCAGTCATGTGATCCGTGGCCCTTGAGTCAATTACCCAGGGTGTGGTGGCAGATGAAGTAGAGACCTGTAGAGCAGTGGAAGTAGTGGGTGCAGTAGAGGAGGATCCATCCAAGTGTGCTACAATCCGACGAAAAGCTGCTATGTCTTCTTTGGAGAGGGAGGATGAATCAGACTCATGAACCCCAACATGGACTTTAGGGCCATTCTTCTTCGGTCCTTTCTGTCCTCCAGATGCAGTAGAGGGTGGTTTCCCATGAAGATCCCAACAAAACTCCTTCTTATGCCCAGACTTGCCACAATAGTCACAGGAGAATCGGCCTCTACCAGGCCCCTTAGTGAGGGGAGGACGGTCTTGTGGAGTGGATGAAATAAGAGCAGAGCGCTCAACAGTGGGAGTGGTCTCCATAGCACTTCTACGCGTCTCCTCACTCTGTAAATAACTACACACCTCCTCCAGGGAGGGAAGACTTGGTCGGCCAAGTATCTGTACCCGTATGGGTTCAAACTCAGAGTTAAGACCTCCAAGAAGGAACAGGACCCTCTCCTTCTCAAATAACTGATGCACTTAGGCTCATCAACGACACAGTGGAGATCTCTGAGTGATCATACTCCTCCCAAAGTCCCACAACAAGGCTATAGTACTCAGAGATACTTTTTCACCCTGGCGCAGGCTAACAATCTGTTGAAGAAGTTGATAAACCTTTGTAGAGTCCCCCACTCTATCAAAAATACGAGCAACACTATCCCAAATCCCAAATATCTTTGGCTGTCTCCTTGCTCATAACCCTTCTTCCAATCTCCGGCTTCATTGAAAAAATGAGCCAAGTCATCACAAGGGAGTTCTCAGTTTCCCATTTAGAGTAACCTGGATCATCAATGGAAGGGGCCTTAAAGCTCCCAGCTATATATCCCAACTTCCCCCTACTTCGAAGGATAAGCTTCATTGACCTTGATCAATCCAAGTAATTGTTACTATCAAGCTTAACAATGGGGAGCTGAACATTTGGATTCTCATATGATGGAGGGATTGGTAAGGCTGTCATGAATGATGGGAAGTTCAGATGTCTCAACAGTTTTTCACCCATTGTGGTTTTAAAACAAACACTGAGAGGAGCAATCAACAAGACTTCAAGCAAGAACAATAGATTCCCAAGTAATGAAAAAAAAAGAGGTAACCTAGACCACAAAGCTTGAAAAAGCTTGTAGAGCCTCACACAAACAAAGAAAATGAATGAGTAGAAAAGAAAAGTCTTCCTTACCAAGAAACGAACGGTAGTCCAAAAAGCTCCCAAACAAAGCTCTAGTGAAGAGCTATTGCCAATCCCACACTGGGGGCGGAAAACAAGGCAAACAGTCCTGGCCGAGATTCACTCCTGTCCCTGGATGCTCCCAACGGCTTCGAGATGACACAATGGGAAGAAAAGTAACCTCCAAACGAAACTAGAGCACTTGGTTGCTCTCCATTTGGATGAGAACCGAGAGAGAAAACAGATCTATGAAGAACTGCAGGTTGGAGCTCAAACTCCAGCAACAACCAAGAGAGGAAACCACCTCTTGGTCCACTAAACACCCTTCTAACACCTTCAAACTCCAGGAAGAGTAGGCTCTGATACCATGTTCAGTTTTAGAGAGAAAGGAGAAGAAGGAAAAGAGAGGGAAAGAGAAGAGCACATACGGTTGTGTTTAATCTCTTATGTCTCAAACTAGAGACAAACTTCCTTATATTGAAAAAGAATAACTAATTACACAGGGGCCCCTGGCCTTATACAAATAACAGAAGAAACATAAAATACATGTGGTTATATACAAGAATACCCTTAAACTCCTATTCTTAACACCTTCCACGAAAGGATGACACACAGAGTCCCAACTGATAGGCCGAAGGAATCTGGTAACATCAGAGCCTTTCCAAAGAAAAGAAGACATGAGTGATTCCAGAGACTTGATGATGGAATGAGGCAGCCCATAGATACCTGACCAATAAATGTAGGAGGCTTGGAGGACAGACTTGACAAGCACCAGACGACCCGCATAAGAAAGAAGTTTGCCCTTCTAAAGTTGAAGCCGTTTCCTTATAAGATCCAGCATAGGAGTGCAGTGATGCGCCGAAAGTCTTACCGGGATCAAAGGCAGGCCCAGATATTTCACAGGAAGCCGACCAATACTGAAACCACAAATATTCTTCAGACCTTCTTTTACCTCATCAGGAACTCCAGCAAGGAAGGGAAGAGACTTGGTGGGGTTGATATGAAGCCCGGATAAGTCTTGAAAGTGCTGCAAACAGTTCATGATGGACTCAAATGAGGCTATGGAGGCCTTGGAGAAGATCATGAGATCATCAGCGAAAGCCAGGTGAGAGAGCTTGAGGGCTTTGCATTTGGGTATAGTGGAGATGAGGTGCTGGTCCGTGCATAATTGGATTTCCCTGGATAGAAATTCTAAAGCTAAGGTGAAGAGGTATGGGGATAAGGGGCATCCTTGGCGCACACCAACAGTAGAGGCAAAGTAGCCAGCTGGGCTGCTATTAACAAGCACAAAGAACCTGGGGGTGGAAATGCAGCAGTGAATCCAATGGATGAAAACCATAGGGAACCTCATCTTGATCAAGACATTTGCAATAAAATCCCATCTCAGAGAGTCAAAAGCTTTATGGATATCGATCTTCATAAGAGCAGCAGGAGAATGATTTTTTCTTTCAAAACCTCGGACAATCTCATTGCAAAGGAGGATATTATCTGAGATGCTTCTACCAGGAATGAAGGCAGACTGATTCTGACTAACAAGCAGATCCACCACCTTCTTAAGCCTCAAAGCAAGGATTTTAGCTATGAACTTGTAGATGAGATTGCAAAGGGAGATGGGCCTGAAGTCTATCATCACAGAAGCACCCTCCTTCTTAGGAATGAGGCACATAAAAGTATGATTCACCTCAGAGATCTGGTTGGGGTTGAAAAAGAAGCTTCTAATGGCTTTGATGAGATCCTCCTTTATGATGTCTCAAGTTGCTAAAAAGAAGCCCATGCTAAAACCATCAGGTCCAGGAGCCAGATTCAGCTTAGTGGAATGGACAGCGGCAATAATTTCATCTTCATTGGGAATCGCATTGAAAGACTGAATGAGATCATCGGGAATGAACTTGTTGATCACATTATCAGGGAATAGATCAGACTCATGAAGTAATTTACTGCCATATCTTTGATGTCTTTCACATTTGTTATTGGAAAACCATCCGGAGCATCCAACTGAAGAATGGAGTTGTAGTTGATTCTGGACTTCAAGGAGCGATGGAAGTAGGCTGTGTTAGAATCCTCTAAATCCAGCCACTTGATCCTGGACTTCTGTTTCAGGAAATTTTCTTCTTGATTGAGGAGCATGGCTAGTTCAAGACCAGCAGTTTTTTCATCAGCAGCTAATTGGCTATTGAGGTTGTCCCTTTGAATTTGAAGCTGGATGTTAGCAAGCTTGTCTTTACATTTCTGCACGTTTTGAGAGACAATTCCGAAGATACTGGTATTCCAAATTTAGAGGGCAGATTTCACATTCCTAAGCTTCCTTGCCAAAGTTAGGAGAGGGGAGGAGAAAGCTTGGACAGGCACATCCCACGCATCCTTCACAGTGGTCAGGAAGGTGGGGTGAGAGGACCACATGTCAAAATATTTAAAGGGCTTTGGACCAAAGGAGTTATAAGGTTGAATGGACAAGAGGATGGGGCTGTGATCAGATATCCCTGGAGTGTCAAAATTGGCAAATGAAGAAGGGAAAGAGGACAGCCAAGTTTCATTCACCAAGATCCGATCCAGTTTACAGTCAATTCTGGAAGTACCAGCCCTTTTGTTGCTCCAGGTAAAGGGGAGACCTGTCCACCTGAGATCATCAAGGCCCAAATCCTCAATGCAATCATTGAAATCAGAAATAGGTTGAGGGTCCAAAAGGTGTCCTCCCTGTTTTTCAAACCCATATCTGATGACATTAAAATCACCACCAATACCCCAAGGTAAAGAGCCAATGGGACCAGCAAGGTTGCGGAGATCAGACCAAAGAGCTTGCCTCAGAATGGGACAATTGAAAGCATACGTGACAGTGAAAAAGTAGGAAAATTGGTTTAGGCAGTCTGAGAAGTTTAAGTGGATAAATTGGTCTGAGGAGGAGAGCATTGAAATTTTGATTTTTGAGGGGTCCCATAACACCCATATACGACCATCAGGGTGATGAGCAAAATTCGATAAGAAGGACCAGCCAGGAGCAATGGAGGAGCAGATCCTCGAGGAGTTTGGTTCTTTGACATGAGTTTCAAGCAAGCAGCAGAAAGTTGCTTGATGATGCCGAAGAAGGGAACGAACAGCAGCATGTTTACAAGGGGAATTAAGACCCCGAGTATTCCACACGATGCTAAGGCAAACTTTATTTTGAAGAAAAGAAATATTTTGACACGAAATCATCAAAAAACAAAAAAAATAACACAATCACAGTTACAACATAGGTTTAAAAACTCAGAATCAGGTACAGGATCAATCTCCATCAATTCCGATTCAAATCGTCCAAGAATTGGTTGGACTTGGCTAGACTCAGTAAGTAAAGAATCAGGATTCATCGAAATTGGCCCCAGTCGATTCTGAGTTGAAATGCCCAATTCTGATCCGAATTTTAAAACCCTTGTTATGACAATGTGAGAGGTGGTGATACGCATTATTATGTAAGAAAATTACCCATTCTTATTTAATGGATTCAAACCCCAGCCCCATTAGATTGTTTTTTTTTTTTTTTTTTTTTTTTGGGTAGACCATTAGATTGCGTTACAATCAAACAAAGTAAGCTATTCAAACTCAAATAAAATTGCATATTATATGTTATACACAGACATACTTAATGTGAGCCAATGGATATAGAAAAGAGGTGCATATCATGATATAGAATACCCAAAAAACAACATTGAGATGGCACTCTTTAACCAAGGCTCCAAATCAACAGCTACAGTTGAGTGTAATGTCCACATACGAGTTTTTTTTATTATTTTTAAAAGGACTAGAGCATATTACCACAAGGAAAAATATTTCAACACATGCAATTGGGTTTAGTTGCTACTGGGATTTTACCAAGTTCATTATAGAATCTCCAGCAGACCACAGAAATTACTTGCTCTGTTTTGACATGGCTGTTCTCTGGACAGTGGAGACACCTTCTACAAATTTAGTCCGGAAGAGGACATTGGCATTATTGAACATGCCTTCTTTCAGAGAGACCACAATGAACTGCAAAACCAGAACAGAAGAAGGTGAGGAAATTCCACATCAATTGTGCGAAAAATCGATAGAGTTGAATAAAATCATTCTGCAACAAATTTTATGAAATATTGCTCCATTAGACATGCATGATTCTATGGGGATAGTTAACCTCTACTTAAAAATCTTGGCTTTAACAGACTGTTGTAAGACATTGAAGGATTTGAGATTTCTAGGTCTCAACCACAAGAAATGGTGGAGGACAGCTAGAGCTGATTAGGATTCAAAGAAAAGAATAAATTAGGAAGGAATAAAAAATAAAGGTACTTTATGGGATTAAACAGTACACATGAACAGTAGTTCTTGCAAAAGGTAGAAGAAAGAGGGGGCAGAGTAGTAGAAGAAAATAGTAGAGAAGGGGAAAAAGGACCCCAACATGGGTTTCACAATTGGAGCTTTCACCACTAAATCCCGATACATTCCATTATCATAAAACATAGGGAAAAAGATCTCTGCACAACCTAAGTACCTTCTATCCGCATACCATTGTTTTCACAAGGCCAATCTAAAGTCACCCACCCCCACAAATGATAATTAACCCCTTGTATTCTCAATGGTCCAACTGTTCCCCAGAAAAGTAAGAATTCATCCTTTTTTCGAAACTTTATTTCTCAACATGGTCATATGCAATTTGGCTGAAACTCAGCATATAACAGGATGTTTAAGTGCAATCCACAAAGTCTCAATTCCAACTGGACAGCCAAATGGCAGAAAAGCCACAGCTTATGAACAGCAAGGATATAAATGTGCTGCAGAGAGTTCCTGCTCATTATATTTCCTTTGGCCCAAAACCCTTAAAATTCTTTAATACGTGGTCTTCCCATCCTGACTTCCTTTTAATTATTAGAGACGCCTGGTCTCAATCAGTTCAAGCTCACTCCACTCCCCTCATCTCCTTCCCCAGGAAGCTCTGCAATGTCAAATGTGCTCTCGAAGCTTGGAATTCCTCCTCCTTCGAAAATATTTCAACTTCTGTTTCTAATTGCCGAGAAAAGCCCACTGACATTCAGCTACGTCTACACTTTGACATTCTCAATGCCCCCCCTTGGCTACGGAAGAGCATTGTAAACAGCTGTGAGATCTGAATGCTTGAGTGATCAAAACCGATCACTCAGGCCCTTTATTTATACTAAATTGAATTACAATGAATCACAGTAAGAATATAAATAAAACCTCAGTCCTAGTCCTACTAGGAATTCCTAATACAACTAGGAATCACCAAAATAGCACTCGGCTGAGGGGAAAGAACAATAAAAAAGGGAAAAATAAAATAAAGACAATCATAGTACTACTAGGACTAGTTACCCCAATCGGGTAACCAGCCTATCTCAACACTCCCCCTCAAGTTGGAGCATAAATGTCAACCATGCCCAACTTGACTAGAATAGGATGAAAAACCTTCCCACCTAAGCCTTTCGTGAACACATCAGCAAGCTGGTCAGTAGATTGCACAAAAGGAACACAGACCAGCCCTGCTTCCAACTTTTCTTTAATAAAATGCCTGTCAACCTCCACATGCTTGGTGCGATCATGCTGAACAGGGTTGTGAGCAATGCTAATAGCAGCCTTGTTGTCACAATACAACATCATGGGAAGAGGAACAGGAGTACCAATATCTTGCAATAAACCTTTGAGCCATAACATCTCACAAATACCTTGTGCCATAGCACGAAACTCTGCTTTAGCACTAGACCTTGCCACGACGTTCTGCTTTTTACTACGCCAAGTAACAAGATTGCCACCAACAAATGAGCAATAGCCAGAAATGGACTTTCTGTCAGAGGAACCAGCCCAATCTGCATCAGTATATGCTTCGACATGAAGATGACCATTCGGAGACAAAAGAATACCTTTACCCGGTGCTGATTTAAAATACCGAAGGATCCGAATAACAGCATCCATGTGAGAGGAATGTGGATCATGCATGAATTGACTAACCATACTCACAAATACTGCTATGTCAGGTCTTGTATGAGACAAATAAATGAGCTTACCAACCAATCTTTGATACCGACCTTTGTTGACAGGAGTTGCCTCCTTTTCTTTAAGTCTAGTAGTAGCATCCATAGGTGTATCAGAGGGATGACACCCTAGCATTCCAGTCTCGGTCAATAAATCTAGGATGTACTTCCTTTGAGAAAGAAAGATGCCTTTAGAAGACCGAGCAACTTCTATCCCTAGAAAGTACTTTAGTCTTCCCAGATCTTTTATTTTAAATTCTAGCCCAAGATAAGTTTTCAACTGGGTGATCTCATGATTGTCATTCCCGGTCACCACAATATCATCCACATAAACTATTAAAAGAGTTACCTTTTCACCATTTTTCTTGATAAACAAGGTATGATCAGCGTTGCTCTGCTTATAACCTGCAGAGATCATTGCCTTATGAAATCATCCAAACCAAGCACGGGGGAATTGTTTCAGCCCATATAAAGCACGCTTCAATTTACAAACTTTCCCGCTGGTCTTATCACAAGAGAAACCTGGTGGAATGTCCATGTACAATTCCTCGTCAAGTTCTCCATGGAGGAAGGCATTCTTCACATCTAATTGTTGCAACTCCCAACCAAGATTCACTGCACAAGAAAGTAGCACTCTGACGGTGTTTAATTTCGCAACTAGTGCAAAAGTCTCTTGATAATCGATCATATAAGTCTGAGTAAATCCTTTTGACACCAAACGTGCTTTGTATCGATCCACAGTGCCATCTACCTTCTGTTTCACCACAAACACCCACTTACATCCAACTGGTTTCTTTCCTGGAGGAAGAACCACAAGTTCCCATGTATCATTCTTTTTTAAGGCTTGCATTTCTTCCATCATTACTGCTTTCCACTTTCCATCTGTAAAAGCTTCCTGCCAATTTTGGGGAATACGAACAGAAGAAAGAGAGGAGACAAATGTACGAAATGATGGAGAAAGGGAGTCATAAGAGACTACATGAGAAATGGGGTGCTGGGTACAAGCCCGAATACCTTTACGATGAGCAATAGGTAAATCAAGAGACGAAGGAGGAGATATGTTACCTGGAGATTGATCTGGTTCTAGAGCCGACAACTGTGGTGGTGCTGGTGCTGCAGTGGACGGAAGCTGCTTGTATTTGGAATGTCCCCTGTGATAGGTTTTGAGATTAGAGTCGTTAATTTTCTTTTGAAATTCCCTAATGGTTTGTTGGATCGAGTCATCTCCCCGAAGGGAATTTCACCATGGATGAAGGGAATTGTCCATAGGATTTTCAGCATTTTCTAAGTTCTCCCCCTGGGGAAAATCCGGTGGGGAACCATCGGAGGGAAGAGGGGAGGAAACAACAGCCGGTTGAGGGGTGGGAGAAACAGGTGGTTGGACCCGAGTCTGGGTCTATACTAGAAGGTCAACCATCACATCTTCACTGAAAGTCTCCCCCTGAAGAGGTGTGGATTGATAATAGGAGAGAGTTTCATGAAAGACAGCATCCATACTGGTAAAGGTACGATGTGTAGGAGGATGGTAACACTTATATCCCTTTTGTGATGGAGAATATCCCAAGAAAATACAACGGACCCCACGAGGTTCGAGCTTGCCAGGGGAGCGGGTATCCCAAACATAACAGACACAACTAAAAACCTTGGGTGGGACGACAAAGGAGGAAGATCCCAACAGTAAAGAGGCAGGGGTGTCAGAGTCCAAGACTCGGGTAGGGAGCCTATTGATGAGATAGGCAGCAGTCAGGACAGCATCTCCCCAATATTGGGAGGGGACAGAATGGGCAAACATAATAGCCTGATGTTAGATTTTAGGTTGAAGAAGGAGAAGAGAAGAAAGAGAAGAGAGCAGCCACGGTTTTGGTGTTCAAGTGTTATGTCTCTAACCTAGAGACTAACATGCTTATATTGAAAAGAATAGTAAATTACACCTAGGCCCTTGGCCTTATACAAATGACAAAAAATAAGAAAATAATATAACGGGATATTTACACATATACCCCTAATACAATACAACCATTCTTAACACTCCCCCTCAAGCTGGGTGGTATATGTCATACATACCTAGCTTGTCTAACATAAAACTAAAGTGATTGGAGCCAAGTCCTTTGGTGAAGATATCAGCCACTTGTTCATTCGTCTTCACAAAGGGAGTACAAATAGCCTTAGAGTCTATTTTCTCCTTAATAAAGTGTCTGTCAACCTCAACATGTTTTGTCCTGTCATGTTGAACTGGGTTGTGAGCAATACTGATGGCTGCCTTGTTGTCGCAATATAGACTCATAGGTTCAGTTGTCTCAAACCCCAAATCTTGGACAAGCTTCTTCAACCACAAGACTTCACACACACCATGAGCCATGGCTCTAAACTCTGCTTCAGCACTTGACCTGGCTACCACTGGTTGTTTCTTACTCCTCCAGGTGACCAAATTGCCTCCAACAAAGGTACAGTATCCAGATGTGGATCTCCTATCAGAGATAGACCCATCCCAATCAGCATCTGTATATACTTCAATTCTCAAGTGACCATTCCTAGAGAAGAGAAGACCTTTTCCAGGGCATGACTTCAAATACCTGAGGATCCTATAAACTGCATCAAGATGTCCCATCTTGGGTGCATGCATAAACTGACTCACTACTCCAACAGCATAGGTGATGTCAGGTCGGGTGAGTGAAAGGTAGATAAGTTTACCTACTAGCCTATGATACTTTTCAGCATCCACCAAAGGTTCACCACAATCCTCCCCTAGTTTATGGTTTTGCTCAATAGGGGAGGAGATTGGTTTGCATCCTAAGTAGCCTGTCTCCTTAAGTAGATCAAGAACAAACTTCCTTTGGCAAACATTGATCCTTGCTTAGATTTTGAAACTTCAATCCCCGTAAAATACTTAATAGACCAAGATCTTTGATCTCAAATGCCGAGCCAAATAAAGCTTAAGCTTTGAGATTTCAGCTTCACTGTTTCCCGTGACCACAATGTCATCAACATAAACAATGAGAGCTGTAATAGTGCTGCCATTCCTCTGTATAAACAATGTGTGGTCAGCTTGACTTTGAGTGTAGCCATTCTGTAGGAGGGCTTGTCTGAACCTCTCAAACCAAGCCTTAGGAGACTGTTTGAGTCCATAGAGAGCCTTCCTAAGTTGACACACTTTCCCATTATCACCAGGATGCTTGAACCCAGGAGGAGAGTACATATATACTTCTTCTTCTAGGTCACCATGTAAGAATGCATTCTTCACATCAAGTTGGTACAATGGCCAATCAAGATTTGCAGCCATTGAGAGAAGTACACGGATGGAGTTATGCTTGGCCACTGGAGCAAAGGTTTCCTGATAGTCAATGCCATACACCTGTGTATACCCCTTGGCGACAAATCTTGCCTTATACCTTTCTACAGTACCATCAGACTTGAACTTGACTGTGAATACCCATCTGCACCCAACCGGGATTCTCCCTTTAGGGAGTTCAACAAGATCCCAAGTGTGATTCTTCTCAAGAGCCAACATCTCTGTGTTCATTGCTTCTCTCCATTTTGGATCTGCCATAGACTCTGTTACATTCTTGGGAATAGAGATGGATGAGATAGCCACAGTAAAGGCTTTACCTGTAAGGGAGATAGAATCATAGGAAACAAACTTGGCAATAGGATTAGTGCATGCCCGAGTTCCCTTTCGGTGAGCAATAGGAAGATCTAAGTCTGAGAATGGAGAATTAGAGGAAGGTATACCTGTCTCAACTAATGAAGGCTCAGGATGAGGAGACGAAGAAGGATTTTGGCAGGTCTTCTTTATAGGAAGCCATGAAGCTTGATTTCTCCTATCCTTCATATACACCAATAACTCCCCCTGTTCTCTGTTTTCCTGTGCACTAGGAAGCTCCCCCTCAACAACAATATCCACAGAATTTTTCTTCCCTTTGTCAAGCTGGAAAGGAGAAATAGGAACAAGAGAGGAGAAAGGAAATGACACAAACTCGGGAACCTCTTCACCTTCAACACCACCACCACACTCCCCCTAAAGAGGGGACTGAAAATACGGAATGTTTTCAAAGAAATGAACATCCTTGGAGAGGAGCCACCGACGGGTAGGAGGATGATAGCATTTATACCCCTTTGAGGTGAAGGAATACCCAAGAAAGATGCACTTCAGGGCCTTAGGATCCAATTTAGTGCGGGCAGATTTGCTAATATGGACATAGCAAATACACCCAAACACCCTTGGAGGGAGAGAAAAAGAAGAGGACCTTGAAGGCAAGAGATCAAGAGGAACCTGGAAGTTCAAGACACTAGAAGGCATGTGATTAATAAGAAAGACAGCAGTGAGTAAAGCATCAGACCAAAAAGTTTTTGGAACACGCATGGTAAACCAAAGTGATCTAGCCACTTCAAGGAAATGGCGATTTTTTCTTTCAGCCACCCCATTTTGTTGAGGGGTATCAACACAAGCCACCTGATGAATAATGCCATGGTCAGAAAAAAAGGTTTCCAAACCACTATACATATACTCACCACCTTTGTCTGAGCGGACAATTTGGATCCGAGTTTGAAATTGGGTATACACTAACTCATAAAAGTTTGTAAAGGCAACATGGACATCACTTTTATGTTTCAAAAGAAAAACCCAAGTTACCCGAGAAAAGTCATTAATAAAAGAAACAAAGTAGCGGAAGCCACGCAAAGAAGTAACAGGGGAGGGTCCCCCAAACATCAATATGGATAAGATGAAAAGGTGAAGTAGATCTATTACCATTAGATGCATAAACTGTTTTACAACTTTTGGCAAATAGACAAGGTTCACAATGAAAAACATGCGAGACAGGAAAAGAAGTAAACAAATGTGGCAACTGTTTCCTCATAACAGAAAAGGAGGGGTGCCCCAAGCGACGGTGCCATAGCAGAATATCCTCCTGAGTACGTCCACCGTCTTGCCCACAAACATAGGACTAAGCTTGCAGAACAGTCTCCAAAACATACAAGCCATTAGCTTCACGACCACTGCCAATCACCCTCTTCGTCACCAAATCCTGAAAAAGACAATGGGTAGGAAAGAAGGTGACAAAGCAATTCAAAGATCTAGTCAATTGACTAACAGAAAGAAGGTTAGTGGCAAAGTTGGGAACATGAAAAACAGACTTCAAGGGTAGAAAAGGTGCAACCTGGATATCTCCCTTACCAGAAATAGAAGAGAAGGTATCATCAGCAATTTTTACCTTATCTTTATATAGTTGTGACGTACCAGTCATATGATCTGTGGCACCTGAGTCAATGACCCAAGAGGTGAGGCCGGAGGAGGAAGCCTGCAGTGCAGTGGAAGAATCGGTGGCAGAGGAACCTGAGGAAGTGGCAGAGGAACCATCCAAATGAGCCACAATCCGGCGAAATGCAGCAATGTCCTCCTTGGAAAGAGAGGATTCATCAGATTCAACAACTCCAACATGAGCCTTAGGCCCTTTCTTCCGCTGTCCTCGCCCTCCAGATGAACCAGTAGGGGGCTTCCCATGGAGATCCCAACAAAAATCCTTAGTATGCCCATTCTTGCCACAATGGTCACATAGGAATCGACCCTTCACAGCTCCCTTAGCAACCCCCTTATCCGCCCCCTTGGTGGAGTCCTGAGAGATGGAAGAAACAAGTGCAGAGTGCTCAACAGTGGGGGCAGTCCCCATAGCACCCCTACGGGTCTCCTCACTCTGTAGATATCCACACACCTCCTCCAGTGAGGGAAGACTTGGACGGCCAAGGATTTGCACCCTAAGAGGCTCAAAATCAGCATTAAGACCTCCAAGAAGAAATAAAACCCTCTCTCTCTCAAACAACCGATGCACCTTGACCTCATCAGTAGGGCATAACTGGAGATCTCTATAATGGTCATACTCTTCCCACAGGCCCACAACAAGGCTATAGTATTCAGAGATACTTCTCTCACCCTGGCGCAAGCTGACAATCTGTTGGAGAAGTTGGTACACCTTAGTAGAGTCCCCAACCCGATCAAAAATACGGGCCACACTATCCCAAATGTCCTTGGCAGTCTCCTTGGCCATAAATCTTCTTCCAATCTCAGGCTTCATGGAGAAAAGAAGCCAGGCCATCACCAGGGAATTCTCAGAGTCCCACTTGGGATACCCTTGCTCAATCGGAAGAGGGGCCTGTATACTACCATTGATGTAACCCATCTTTCCCCTACACCGGAGAATCAATTTCATGGACCGGGACCAATCCAAATACTTGTGGTTCTCAAGTTTGGCAATAGGGAGTTGGATATTAGGACTCTCAAAGGAGGAAGGAAGAAATGGGGTTGTTTGGGCTGTGTCCACAAGAGGCAGGGGTGTTGCAGCATCTTTGTCACCCATTTTGACCTTTAATCAAACACTTGATAGGCCCAAATAACAAATATCTCAACCACAACAACAGTCCCACAAATACAGTAATAGAAAACCAGGAAAAACAGAGATAAATAGCCTGAAAATAGGCCTTTAAATCCCTAAAAACTGATCAAACAACCACGGAGTAAGGATGAGTATTGTTCCTTACCAAAAAACGATTCAAATAGACCAAAGAAACTGGTCAAACAAGAACCTATTGAAGCAACAAGAGCCAAAAAACACTGCAGCTGGCGGAAAACAGAGGCAGAACAGCCTGGCCGAGATTCCCTTCTACTCCTTGGGTGCTTCCAAGAGATGTGGGAGGACACAATGAGAAGAAACAAGACCTCCACACGAAACTAGAGCACTTGGTTGCTCAGTATTTGGACTAGAGACAACAGAGAAACAGGTCTGAAAAGGTATGCTATTTTCCTTCACAGAGACTGTTCTTCACCTTCCAAACAATCTTCAATCACCTTCAAACTCCAGGAGCAAACAGCTCTGATACCATGTTAGATTTTAGGTTGAAGAAGGAGAAGAGAAGAAAGAGAAGAGAGCAGCCACGGTTTTGGTGTTCAAGTGTTATGTCTCTAACCTAGAGACTAACATGCTTATATTGAAAAGAATAGTAAATTACACCTAGGCCCTTGGCCTTATACAAATGACAAAAAATAAGAAAATAATACAACGGGATATTTACACATATACCCCTGATACAATACAACCATTCTTAACACCCGAGTCACCTCAAGGAAGTGGCGATTTTTCCTTTCAACCACTCCATTTTGTGCTGGGGTATCGACACAACTAATTTGATGGAGTATACCATGGGCAGCAAGGTAGTGTTGGAATTGACCATCCATGTATTCTTTACCATTGTCACTCCTCAATATCTTGAGAGTGGCATTGTATTGGGTTTGAATCATCTTATGAAAATTTTGAAAACAAGAAAAAACATCACTTTTATTATGCATTAAATAGACCCACGTACTCCTAGAATAACAATCAATAAAGGAAACAAACCAACGATGGCCTTTGAGAGATGGTTTTCGGCTAGGACCCCACACTTTAGAATGAATAAGATGAAAAGGAGAAGAACTTCTTTTATTAGAAATGGAATAAGTAGAACGATGTTGTTTAGCCAAAACACAGGCTTCACAAAATAAATCGTTTCTATGACATTCTTTAGCTAATGCAGGAAATAAAAGGGATAATGTTCCTAAAGGGGGGTGACCTAGTCTGTTATGCCATTGTTGAAGTTCAGAAGAAACTAACGAGCTTTGATGTATAGGAGAAGCCAAAGATGGTGGTGAAGTAGGACTCCCATCATCAAGCAGGTACAATCCACCATGCATCTTACCACATCCAATCGTCGCCCCCGTTGCCAGATCCTGAAACACACAGTGAGAACGAAAAAAAGTTACTTTGCAATTCAAATCACGGGTAAGACTACTGATGGAAAGAAGATTAGTGCTAAATTTAGGAATATGTAAAACAGAGGATAAGGTTAAGGAAGGAGTGCAATTGATAGAGCCCTTCCCAGAGATAGAAGAGAGAGAACCATCAGCCACCCGTACTTTATCTTTACCAGAGGTAGGAGAGTAACGAGTAAATAGGCTGGAGGATCCAGTCATATGATCAGTGGCACCAGAGTCTATGATCCAAGGAGAGGAGACTACCGATGCACAATGACCAGCAAAGGAAATACCTGAATGGACAAAATTTGAACCTGGATTGGTGGAAGAACTAGCAGGAGTCAATGTAGTAGAAGCAGCGGAAGCCTGTAACATACGACGGAACGCTTGAAGTTCTTCCTTGGATAGACCAGTGTCAGTAGTGGGAGTAGTAGTGACAGCCTCAGTATGATTGGCTTTGTTTTTCGACTTCCGGGCAGCACGTTTATCTTCAAAGTCAGTCGATTTACCATGGAGTTTCCAACAAGTAGCCTTGGTATGATAAGGCCTATTACAATGTTCACACTTCACGGTTACTTTAGAAGAGTCACTAGTAGTGGAAAGCCCATCAGGTGTAGGAACAGCAGTGGCAGCAGTTTTTAGAGCTGATCTATCACTGGTGGGAGTGTGTAACATAGCAGTCCGCCTGCTTTCTTCAGTATGTACTAAGGCATAGGACTGTTCCAAAGTAGGAAAAGGGATCCTGCTGAGTACCTGGACCCGAATCTGATCATATTCCACATTTAATCCAGTGAGGAAGTCATATACTCTGATTTTATCAACATGCTTGCGATAGGCAGCAATATCAGTAGGATTAGTGGGCTGGTAATCAGTGTAATGATCCAGTTGTTGCCATAGACCTCGTAGGAGAGCATAATACTTGGAAATAGAGAGGTCCATCTGAGTGGTTTCATGAATTTTTTTTCGTAATTCATAAACCTGAGCATCGTTACCAATCTATCCATAAG
Source organism: Telopea speciosissima (assembly GCF_018873765.1). Classification (NCBI taxonomy): domain Eukaryota; kingdom Viridiplantae; phylum Streptophyta; class Magnoliopsida; order Proteales; family Proteaceae; genus Telopea; species Telopea speciosissima. Next base: position 30,450,224 of record NC_057918.1, read on the forward strand.
TTTCTTTGGCAGCCATCCATATCTGGGCAGCAGTCTCTAGAAGTAAATAGCCATTGGCAAGGTCTTGGTTCATAGAATTCAGAAGAAAGGCCATGACCTGAGAGTCATTAGAGATCCATCGAGTCTGTAGAGGACCTGCAGTAGAAGATTTTACTGAAGTACCAGTAAGGTGGCCAGTGAGACCACGGCCAGCAATAATGAGATAAGTTGATCTGGACCACATGAGATAGTTAATTCCATCAAGTTTGATGGAGGCAGCAAAGGGAAGATACTCTTGTCGAGTTGGTGCATCAAGTCCAGAAGTGACTTGATCATCTGAACCAGTGGATACATCAGAATCAGGCATTGTACTTAATATGCAATGAAGATGAAGAAGGTTGTCTTAAATCAGTCAGCAAACAGAAGATCAACCTCCAACAGGTTGAGTACTCCTCTGGAAGTGGGGAATATATTCTCCAAAAAACAGTACTGTTGGATGAGCCAAAGAGAAACCCTAAAAAAATTAGGAAAACCTGGGTTGGAGAAATTGCAGTGCTGGATCTGAATTTATTGTGTTCCACTCCTGCAATCTTCAAACAAAGGAGGTGTGCACCAAGTAGCAGCAGAAAAAGACCCAAAATAAAAGGAAGAATCGATCTGCAACTGTATTCAGAAGTCGATCTTCAAGGTTGGAGAAGTTCTGCCGGCAGAATTAGGGCACACCAATGATCTGAAGTCTTCAAAGAGGTGATATGGAGAGCAGCATCTAAATCCTTAGCAGATTCACCTCATAGATGCTGCCCTGAATGAGAGAGAAGAGCCGAGAGTGATAGAGAAGAGAGAGCTGGAAACCGTGAAGGGGAGGGGAGGGGGAAAAAAAAACCAAAAAAACTGAGAAGGCGGTTTGTTCAATCAGAATAGGCTTTGATACCATGTAAACAGCTGTGAGATCTGAATGCTTGAGTGATCAAAACCGATCACCCAGGCCCTTTATTTATACTAAATTGAATTACAATGAATCACAGTAAGAATATAAATAAAACCTCAGTCCTACTCCTACTAGGAATTCCTAATACAACTAGGAATCACCAAAATAGCACTCAGCTGAGGGGAAAGAACAATAAAAAAGGGAAAAATAAAATAAAGACAATCATAGTACTACTAGGACTAGTTACCCCAATCGGGTAACCAACCTATCTCAACAAGCATAATATGTCCTTAGAGCTCCTCTCACTAGTTGCCCAGAGGAGAGTTTCCTTCACCAAAAAACCAGAATCAAATAGTGGGAATTCAGTGACTCCAACACTGCTTACTTCCACAAATATCTCAAGGCCGGCCAGAACAAATAGAAACTCCATCTCTTCCCTCTTGTCTAGTGATGGCTCCCTTTTATCCTCTGTTAAGGACATAAAGGTTGAGTCTGTCAACTTCTTTAGCACCATTTTCAATCCACCTCCTCCACCTCTCCAACCATCCAGAGGGGCTTCTCAACAAAACCATCCCTTCCTCCCTTCTTCCCTCCAACCAAGCAATCCCACCCTCCTGCTCTCATGAAAATTGATATTCACAAACTTTTGATTCCTTCTCCTGGGATTTTATTATCAATGTCTTGCACAAGATGTGCTCCCCCCCCCCCCCATATTCATCAATCCATTCCATTTCTTCCCTCCACTTTCCGGTTTTGGTTAATGGTAGCCCCGTAGGCTTCTTCTCTTCATCTGTTGGTATTCATCAAGGTTGTCCCACTCCCCTATCCCCTTACATCTTCTCTCTAGCTCTCAAAGTCCTTTCCAGAAGCATCCAATCTAATATGGACCAGCTCCTTATCTCCCCATGCCCAAATGCAAATCCCTTAAGATCTCCCATTTGACCTTTGCCAATGATATCATGATATTCTCCAAAACTGATTCCTCCCCAATTCAGTCCATCTTGTCTTGCATGTGCATTTTTCAAAGCATGCCATGTCTCTGCATCAATTGCTCCAAATCTCTCCTGTTCCTTGCTAGGGTTAGTGTTGTTAACTCTGCTTCCTTTTCAGAGGTGACTATGTTCCCTTTAGACCGGCTTGCAGTCAGGTATTTGGGATTTCCTTTGATCCCTTCGAGATTGTCTACCCACCATTGCTCCCCCTTTTTAGATCACCTCCGGAAAAGGCTTCAGCTTAGGAATGGGAAGCTCCTCTCTTATGCTGACTGTCTTGAGTTGATAAGATATGTCCTTCACTCTTCTCACATTTACTGGTCCGACATTTTTGGGCTTCTTCAATCTACTATTTCGAGTCTGGAGTCCCTCATGTGTGCCCTTCTATGGAAGGGTTGTGATTCAGCTAGGTTTCTCCACCCTGGCAGTGGGGCATCAATCTATCTCCCCAAAAAGGAGGACTTGGCTTAAGAAGATTCAAAGATGCCAATCATGTTGGTATTCTCAAGTTGATCTAGAAGCTTGCAACAATGCAGAAGAGTATTTGGATAGATTGGGTCTTCTCTCAGGCCGTACACAACGACTCCATCCAGACTGCTCCATCGTTTTCTAATGCTTCTTGGGTCTGGAGGAAGATCCTTAAACTCAAACCTCTTACTTATGGGATCATCAGATCTCAAATTGATGGTGGATCCTCTACTAGATTTTGGCTTGACCACTGGAACCCGCATGGAATTCTCCTTCACTCAGTGGGAGATGAGCTATTTAATATTTTATAGATCAGGTTTCAGCAGATTGGACTTGGTATTTGACATTATTCAACAAGAGCATATTACTGAGCACTTCTAGGAGACCTTCGGGCAGTGGTAACATTATCTCTTAGTCTGCTTCATCTTCAAGTCTTTTCAGTACCAGGTCTACTTGGGATCTCGTCAAGGCTCACGACTACATTAAAGTCTTGTGCAATATGGTATGGTTTAAGAGCCACATCTCCCACCACAGCTTCACCGTCAGGAGGGTTTTTACACGCTGCCTCCCTATGCAGGTTTTCCTTATCCGTTGTCAGCAAGGAAGAACTTGTCTCGAGTACAGGTTTCGACCAGTCATAATAGCAAGTTGGGTCTAGATCTTTGAGAGATCTCGACGAGTTGGTGCAAATTTTTTTTTTCCAACTCGATGGCTGGTTTCGATGGGTTTTAGACCTAATTTGGACTGAAACTTGGTACTCAGTCTATTTTAGGCCATTTAAACACAATGGCACTATTAGATTTTGCAAAAACAAAGTCCAAATAGGAGTTTCACTTCGGACCCTAGGTTGGTAGGCGATGACGTACTAATAGGCCCTATTCTATACATAAGTTAGTAATTAAAAGCAATCAAATCATGCAGTTATTATAAAACAACTTAAATAAACATTACAAATGTTAAAGTGTACAATACATCAATCGGTTTAACATATATGATGCAAATCCTTCAATTTTGTAGCTGAATGTAGTCTCAGGCAAGTTGTACGTTGAAATCCAGGTGCAAAATGAGGCAGCAGCAGCTCACAGAGGAAAAATGGCAGTCTCAATAGAACTCGACAGAGAACTCGTAAGATTTATCGAGTTCTGGAAGTCTTTTTAAAGGAAAAAGAGTTGAAATCTGGGTCAACTCATGTAGCATCTCGTCTCGATAAATTCAAAAGCAAGAAACACGTCGAGATCTCGCGAGTTTTTCTTCCATGGTTGTCAAGTCCCAGTCCGCCCCCCTTTGCTATCATTGTGGGACTGCCTCTGAAGATATGGATCACCTTTTCTTCACCTGCCCCTTCTCCTCAATTGTTTGGTAGGGTCTTTTAGCCAAGTATAAGCCAAGGAGAAGAACGCTTCTTCCCTTTAACAGAGAATGGATCTGGGTTTGACATGTCCTTTGCTGGGAAATCATGCTGTGATAACTAATAAGGTGGGCAAATTATATTTTGGTGTTGTTATATCTCATATCTGGCTTGAGCGCAACTTGCGAAGGTGGACCTCTAAATCTAGGTCCTTCCGGCAAATTTGAAACTCTAATATGTTTGAAGTCAAATCTAAGAATTCTAGGTCAATCATTTATTTTCATCCCAAGCAAAAGAAACAAGTTAACCACAAAATTAATCCCCCCTGAGCACTCCCTTCCCATCCCACCATGACTCCTAGTCTTAGTGGGGCTATCCCAACCACTAACCTTCCCTTCCCTACCCATCCATCCCCCATTGTGACCCCTCCTTCTACCTTAGATCCATTCTCGTTCCCTTTTCTCCCCCTCCCTTTGAGAATATTCATGTTTCTCTCCCTGTCCTTCACCCTCCAACCATTAGGACGATATCGAGCTCCCTTTTCCGACAGGGTTCCCTTCCCTCTAGAGTGGGCCTCTCCCTAAGGTTTGTCCCCCCCATTCTTGATGGCAACTCCAAAATGGCTCTCTGTCCCTCAAACCTCCTGGATAATGAAGCCATCAAATTGCAAAACTCACTTGTCGATCACTTTATTAGCAGCCGACCTCCATTCCCTATTGTTAAGAAATTTCTCTCCAAGCAATGGAAGTTCCAAGGAGTCATGGACACATCCTTTTGGACAACGATTTTTTTGTCTTCAATTTTCTGAGGAAGAAGACAAACTATGTGTGCTAGAATCTAGCCCATGGTATGTAGGACGAAAGCCTCTCATCTTGCAGCACTGGGATTGCCAACTGCAACTCCACCGTGTAGACCTAGTTCCATCCCCCTTTATATCTCCCTCCCTGACCTTCTTCTCCACTATGGTGTGAAGATGGGTTGAGCATCATCGGATCTGTCCTGGGAACTTCGTTATTCTCTTATTGAAGGACGAAGAATAAAGAACGCCTTGCCTATGTTCGAATCTACATTGAGGTCCTTGTCGATGCTCCTCCACCCTCATCCATCAAGATTGCTGATACGTCTGGTTTCTCTTTTTTGCATCAAGTCCTATACGATTGGCTACCTCTGCACTGCTCTTCCTGCAAAGTTATTGGTCACTCAACCGCCTCATGCTCCACCGTTGTAGTCCATAATCAGTGCATCGCAATCAAAGGCCAATTGGTATCTGATACCAATTTAATGTAGTCCTAGGTAGGTAGGAGACCTACTAGGAGCCAAACAACAGGATCAAATAACAAAAGGGGCTGCTGGTTTGAATGGACAGCACTAGAATTTAGGTCAATTCCTAGGGTTTGGGTTGGATATTAGGAAAGGGGTTTATAGGGTATTAATGAGCAGGTCTAGGGGGTCAATATGGTATAAAAAGGTTTGGATTTGGATGAGTTTTGAAATTCTGCAATTTGGGGCAGAATTGGATTTAGGGTTTTAGGCTTAATGGAGTGGAGGAATGGGGGGTTGTAGAGGAGACTAAGGGCTAGGTTTAAGGCCGAGTGTAGGGAGAGGTGTGGGGGTTGTATGCTGGAAGTTGGGTTTGAAACTGATGGACAGATTTGAAGTTATGGAGGTTTCCTAGTAGAAGTAGGAGAAGGGGGTAAAACTGTAATTTCAGACAATCGGCTGGGTGGATGGTGCTGAAATTTGAATTGAATCTCTCTTAGAGTTTGAGGAAGACTCGATCAAATTTTTAGCAAGTTCTAATAGTTAGATTAGGCTGGGTAAAATTCTCACGAAAATCACCTTGTATGTGACCTTCTAGAAGGAAGAAGAATAGTTGCAGAATTTCTTACTTGTGCAGGTCTTCAATGGCAGCAGCTTTTAAGAACTAGAAGAAGGGCCTCCCGATCTACAAGATGCAAGGAGTCGCTAGAGTCCACCAGCCCTAACCCTTGATATGACTCACAAGGGGTCTTGATATGACACACAAGACAGTCTCTGAAGACAGAAGCAGCAGCAATGGCAGCAAGCATAAAGCTAATTTTTATTAATCAAATTCGTGTTCAATACAGGGCCCCTTAAGAACCTTATATAAAAGACTCAAAATTAGACTTAGACACTAAAAAGAAATTGCCTAACCTTATCCCTAACCTATTAGGCAACTTAAACTGACTAGGAAACACAAATAGACTCAAAATAGAGTCCTAATGACTTAAAACAACTTAAACTACTTAAAATAAAGAAGATTCCCTAGTAGCCAATAGGATATAAGAACCTCTTAGCCAATAGGATCACTTCACTTAAATTAGACCAATTGAACCAATTGGATGCAACCAATTTAAACTGGTTCAATTAAAAACACAAAATAAAAACTAAGTATTGGGCTAATCCCGTATGCAACCTATGTACCCCTATTTTAGGCCCAGAAAAATGGCATATTACATTAGAAACTCATGGGATCAAAAGCCCAACATGTATGTAACCCAACCCTCGACTTATTCCTAATAAAAGAAGCCCAGTTTGGTGATAAATCTACATCACTCCCCCTCCTCTCAGCCAGGCTCCTAGCAGAGGGCGCCGGAAAAGTTGTCAGCGTACTTCCCCCTTCCCCCCCGCAATCATTACAGAGCCCCTTCCTTCCCTTCTCTAGTTGGCGAGGATTCCTCTTTGCCGCTTTTATCTGCTGGTCACAACCCCTTCTCAGTCCTCCAGACTAATGAAACCCTCCAACCTATGTTGTCCTCTGGCCTCCCTATTGTCCCCTCTTCTGATGATGATGTTCCTGAAATCCTCTGCCCCTCTGCCTCCAATCTGCTACTTCGCATCCTCAGCTTACTTTGCTTTCCTCTTCCAGCTCCTCAGTCCCTCTGCTGCCTTACCTGCCTTCCCCCCTATTTACAGGACTAAGTGTTGGAAAACACATTCCTCCATAAACTAATTTTGATGATAACAAACATTAAGATTAATACTAATATTCCAATCTTTAAGCAAACTTCATAGTCGACGTTGGGAGCATCAAGCATCCAGGAAAGACTTGATCAACGGAGCTCACAATGTAAGAGTTAAGGAAAAGAAGAAATTTGAAGATTGAGAAACATCTTCTAAAGGAAGCCAAGAATTAACAAGACAAAGACTCTCCAAGAAGATTCAAGTGCATTAGAACACATTTCATTACATGTACATATCACATTACACACACATTGCATTCACATGTAAGAGACCCTAGGAGGAACTCATTCCCATGCCCTAGACTCAAGAAATATGGCCATTAAAGTGTTAGACAAAACCTATGAAGTCCCCAAGCAAGTCTGGACCAAAAATCCCCTCGATGACAATCAAAAATTAGGATAAAGCGTGCGTCGGTCGACCTCCTAAAAACTGCCGACGACCTACAGATATAAAAATACAGCACTGTTTCAGAGAGCCGCCGGTTGCAACCGACAGATCTATCGGTCGACCGACACTTGTAGGTCAATCCATAGTCGACCGACAATCGACCTACAGCCCCAAACTTGGGCTTAACGGCTAGTTTTCAACGGCTAGTTTTTGATGGTCGACCGACAACTTTATAGGTCGACCGGCGCCTAAAAATATGACAGTTTTATATCCGTTGGAGAACAAACAAACTCCAACTTTTGGCTTTATAAAACACATCCAAACAAGGAACAAAATACATCTTTTGATAGAAAAAGCGCATAGTACATTTGAGAAAGTACAAAAGTGAGAATTTGTCATTGAGCTAAATTATTCAATTTAAGCTCTTCAAAGAGATATTACCAAGCTCTTAACTCTCCACTCTCTCCAACTCATGCCATCAAGGAGAGTCATCTAGGAGACTCAAGGTGCATCACTCTCATTCATATCATCGAGCACCATCACCAAAGGGTAAAAGTGTCACTACTCTTCGATAGGTATTTATACCAAACTTCTATTGTATTTACTTGTTTATGCTTTTGATTTGATAAAGCATTGTTGTATTAATCTAGATCAGACTTAGATTAGTACAAGGACCCTCTCATCCTTAAGAGATTGAAAGGATACTCTGTCCTGGAACTAAGATTGTAAGGATCCTCTTATCCTCGTTAAAAAGAGTTGTAAAGGTGTCATTTCCCCACCTATTGTATTGAAAGGGAAATACTAGTGGAATTCTCTCAAGGTTGAGAGGAGTGGATGTAGGCTAAGTTAGCCGAACCACTATAAATCTTGTGCCTCATTTACTTCTGCTTTTTATATTTAATATAAGTGTGCAACCAATCGAAAAAGAGGCAAAATCCACTAGTGGTAACCTATTCACCCCCCTCTAGGTTACCCAACACTAAGTATCTCTTCTGCCAACTCCAAACATGTGCCCTTCCCTTTATTATCTTCAGTGGTGGGCCCACTACCATTCTCAGCCTCGCTCCACACGTATCTTCAATAGCCCTAGGTCCTCTTCTTTGACACCTTCCCACAACCCTCCTTTAAATTCCCATTCTTCGGCCGAATCCCTAATTACTTATGGGCCTCGGGGTTCCCCCACACACATCGGCCCACTCCTAATCCCAAGTTATACCCAGAAGCCCATGTCTCACTCACGCTCAGACCTATCCCTCTGCCTCAGCTAACATCATTCTAAACCCATCCCAACCCCAAGACCCTCGATCCCTAACCGCAGCCCACCATCCTTTTGGGCAGGTCTCTTTTGTCCCCCAACGGCCCTTCGTGTCTACCACCGTCGTGCCATAAGTTTCCCTCTCTATCCCAAGAAGTGGGCCCTCTCGGACTATTCCCTCCCCAATAATGAGAAGATTTTGCCTCTAAGAATGGATATCTGTGACCACCCCCTTTGCCAAGACATCTTGTTGGGATAAGGTGGGCTATCTTGCATTCATTAGGGTCCCCCCTTTATTATGCTTGAGGGCCTTCATTGTTGTTGGGTTTATTTGCCAAGTGTAATTAGGACCATGCTTGTCTTTTATGGTTTGTTGGGGTCTTGTAATTGGTTTGTTGTTTGTCCGTTTCTCCCTCCCCCCCCCCTCACTTTCTTTCCTTTGATAATGAATTTTTATTCATCCAAAAAAACAAAAAAAGATTTCTGGGTCCCCAGGTCGATGTTCTGATTCCACCAGAAACAGGTTTATTGTAAATTCTTGGGGCCTTTCCCCTTCTATTTTGCAAGCCCAAGCCTCCTCCCCCCTTTGTATAGCCTGGGTTGGTTTTGCTGTATAGTCTCTTTTCTCCTCTTCTTTGGTAATGAAATTATTATCTACCCAAAAAGAATGAGACAAGACCAAAACAACTGATTGTTACAATTTAATTTAGACAATTTTTTTCTTATCTTTTGTTTCCAGCTGTTACTTATACATCACACATGTAGTTTCTCATGGACATAAACCAAGTGAGTTCCATAAATCTTGAATAGGAACCTACACAAACGAATAATAGAAACATAATCATTTTTTCCCTCTGAAAACATAGAGAAACTATTTCAGCATCTACATTTATATCAATTTAATATAATATTTCTGAATAATTTAGGACATGAAAAACCGTTCTACTTTTCTGAACCGAGCATATCAAACAACGTATACCAAATTCACGCCATCTAAGTAGGAACAATTCTAATTTCTAATTCAATACAGTTCAAAGACAAAAACCTGCTCCAGTTGACTAAATATAAAGATATCCCAAAACGATGAAAAACACGGAATCGGGGACCAAATCGGTCCGGATTAGAATTGGCTGGAGTTGTTCCCAAAACCCTAGAATTGGCACTCAGATCTGAAAACTCAGCAATTCTAGGTTTTTTATCCAAGAATTGGCCGGATTCGAGATCGGTCATGGCCGATTCAACCATTTCCGATTCAGATTTTTGAAACCAAGATAATCAACTTAGACTATTAGCTCAACCACATGAAAGAAAAGTTATCAGCGTATTTAATTTCTTCCATTCACCAACAATTTATATAGATGCTCCACTTGTTTAACATAAAATGCCTAAAAGTAAAAGAAAGAATTATATTTTTTACTTCCCATAACGTATTTTGCACTGTTTTGGCCTAACTGTCACCCACTGGAGAACTATGCATTCCTTATATTTTTTTTTTAATATTATTATTATTTAATTGGAAAGTACTAATACATACGACCTTAGAGACTACATCTCTCTCTCTCCCTTCTCTCACTCTCACACACTCTCTTCACTCTCAAACAGTCTCTTTCTGATCTCTCTCTCTCTCTCTCTCTCTCTCTCTCTCTCTCTCTCTCTCTCTCTCTCTCTCTTTTTAAAAGGGGACTCGGTCCTAAAACATATTGGCGAGGGCAACAAGCCACTCGCTCACTTAAGAGAAATAAAAAAAAGGCTACGGGAGATCTGTAAGCCGCACCGAGGGGGTCCTTATCCTATTCGACTGTCGGGGGATCTCAGCATATACACCAGGCCAAACAAGAGCCACACGGGCCAAAAGAGCCTCTTCCTCTGGCGAAAAGGGAGATGGAAATTTTTGCAACCCCACTCCTAACTCCTTTTCAACCTAATATTTTCCTACCGCCGCGTCCACAGCCTTAACACTAAGAATTGCATTCCATTGACTTCGAGTTCTGCCAATAACTGGAGTTGCCATATGGGAACCCACGTGACCACCTCGACGAGCATTCCTACGTCCATCGCGATTTTTTCGACCCAACACCTTAGTCCACCCGCCTTGCACCTCCTCTTGATCAGATGGGTCATAACCCGACGCACGAGAATCCGATCTTTGAACTGATTCCACCTCATTAGGCATATTTAAAACGATAGCCCCATCTTGTAAGTGGGAATTATGCACATTCGAACTCCCTCCCTCTCTTTGGTTCAGCACCAAAGATTTACCTTGATGCCCCGTCTCAACAGTACCATGTCCCTCCCACGCTTGGACATCAACCTGGCGGCTGAATTTTGAACCAACATCCGAATCCGAACCGAACCCGAATCCGACGCCACCTCATTATCTTCCAAATCCAGTCCATTAGTTCCCAGGCAAACTCCACTTGCCAATAAAGAGTGCTCATTATTTGATTCCATAACACCCCTATCCTCCAAAGTAGGTTGAGTCAAAGAAACCACCCCAGCCGCACTACCCTCTCCTACAAAATAGGATTTATTTAAACTTAAATCTTTCCCCACTGTCTGAGAGGAAATAAGATTTCTCTCAGCTCCTTGATTCTCTCCACGCAAGGAAAGGTCCAGATATGGGTGAGCCGTTACCAAAGAGGGAATCTCGGCTTCAACTGCGAGATTCTCTCCCCTAGATTGAGACCCCTTTAGACCAGAGTCATCTCTTGGTACAGGAGCCTAAATGCCGGCAGCCCCACCTAAATCGACATACAAGGCACCAGGAATGCCCCCCTCCGACAATTCTTTCTGGTGTTGCACTGCTGCTTCTTTTTTCTCCCTGCAGGAATCCACTGAGTGACCCACCTTCTGGCAGAGAGAGCATCGATGCAAAGCATCCCTGCATGCGATTGCCTGTGAAGAAATTAGGCTAACCTCACCCTTCTCCGTAATAGTCTGTGTCGCCAGATCCACCTGTACACCTTTAATATCTTCTATTAAACTCTGGTTTTCACCATTATCGACCAACCTTAAAGGATTCACATCATTAATGGCAATTGCTCTGTTTGCGGCCGAAGCACCATTATTGGTCACACCATTAACGGCTGTACCTCCCAAATCAACCACACCATTAACTTCTGCACCATTAACGACTGCAACCCCTGGATTAGGCAGACCATCACTCCCACCCAAAGCACTGATAGTCTCATCCCTTTTCCGTGTAAAACACAAATCTTCCGAAACCTGTTTCTTCTTCCTGCAGATGTCGTGGCCATGCCCTATTTTCATGCAACCCGTGCAAAACAAAGGTTTTCTCTCATACACAACTTTTAGGATAAAGCCCCCAGATCCACACCCAATCCAAATGTGATTGGGGTGTTCTTCACGTAAATCGAGTTCTACACATGCCCTTGCTGCAACAGTGCAAGAACAACCAGCAATAGCCCCATCGACCTTCACTACTTTCCCCACAGCTCCTGCAACAGAGAGGAAGAAATGCCCCTGATAAAGATTCACCGGAAGGCTAGGGAATGAAACCCAGACAGGGACGATTGGAGATTCCACCCCTGGTTTAAAGTTCCTGGACCACTTGAAGAATCTGAACAAATAACCCTTGATGAAAACTTGTTCTTTCAACCAAATCCTAACAAAATCCGACCAAGCCATGAACCTAAAAAGGATGTGACGCTGATCAAGAATTGAAATTGCAACATCTGCTTCAAGGAGGAAGGTCTTTTGGAGAAAGTTTTTAACATCAAAAATCGATGGTCGGCCATAAGAAAACTTGGCTATAAGTGAGTGTTGAAACGGGATCACTGATCTCTCAATCTCTTCAATGGTAAAAAAAAATTGCCGGTGTCCCGAGATGAATTGCAGGTTTTTTGACAGCTACAGAAGCAGGTTGAATCGAAAGAGTTTTAGAGACTACGATTGCAAAAGATGCGGCAAAACCACTCCCATTAGAACCAACGGCCCCAGTGACAGCAGGGTCAGGCGGGCAATTCTCCCTAGAAGAGGGAGAATCGGTCATAGCAATGGAACCTTCTCTGTACCCCGCCGGCTGCCTCATATTCTATTGTTATTTGTTAATGGACATTTGATGGTGCAAAATTTTGACCTAGCCGGACCCATCAACACTAGGGTTTGAACTTTGCACCCTTTCCCAAAATATATAACATTCTATGCATTCCTTATATTTACTTCCAATAAAACAATATTTTTAGTAAAAGAAATTTACATCCTTTTTTTTTCCGTCCATTTTATGTCAACATAAACGGAGTCTTAAATAACTCAATATAAGTTGAGCATACTGTTTTAATTTTTGAAAGTTTATTTGCTTGTAAGGCTTGCCACGTAAGATAAATTAGAAGGAAAAGGAAGACATCCAGCCTTGATAAATCAAACAAGACCAACCCCCCCCCCCCCCAAAAAAAAATCCAAACCTGAGAATGTGGGAAGTGAGCCTTGATCATCCTTCCAATGTTCTGTGTGTGACTCAAATCAAGAGCTGCATCAACCTGGGAATAATCAAGAGAAACAGGTAAGTACAAATGATGGCATTTTACACACCCACCATAGAGATAATACGATGAGAAAGGAAATACAATAGGCAAATAGGACTCAACTCAACCAAACTTATCCAAACTAAATGAGGTTAGCTATATGATTCCTTTTCACCAGTCAACTCTATTCGAAAGTCAGTTGTTAACCCAAAGCCATCCATGCATTCTAAATACTACTCTCATGTCAATTTCGGCCTCAACCTTGTGCTTTTAACCCCTCTAATATGCCCTATACAACTCCTAACCAGTGCATCCAAGGACCACCATCGTAAATGCTAAGATTATAAATCAATGTATCACCCATCAGAGTCATGCCCCAATTAACCCGAATGTGTCCATTCTTCTTTATCCTTGTTTTACCACTCATCCATCTCAACATCCTCATCTTGGCTACACTTTATTTTATTTTCCTGTTGTCTCAACACCCATCATCAGATGCATATAACATTCTACAAAACATATCAGAAATGATGAATCAAAATCTCTAAGTTGAAACAAACTTTCACTAAATTTTACCGTGAAACATGAAGAATGAGATAACAAAACTGCTCAACAGTTCTAATTTCTAATAACTTTAAGGAGGGATAAGCACATCCAATCTACTCACAATATGTTTGCTTATTTGATGTACAGTTTTCAGAACCATGTGATCACAATTTGGTATCAAATAAGGCTCATTTATGTATGTGTATACATTTTCGCTTGTGTGCGTATGTGTGTTTGTCTGTGCCTGGAGATATATCATTTTTCTTACATTAAACAACAACAACTCAGCCTTATCCAAACTTAAATGGGGTCGGCTACGTGGCTCCTTGCCCTCCAATCAGCTCTATTCGAGGTCATACTTGATAAAAGGCCTAAGCTATGCATGTCTTTCCTCACCACTTCTAGGGTCATTTTAGGCCTGCCTCTAGCCTTTTTAGTTCCTTCAATCTTAACCAAATCACTCTTCCATACTGGAGCATCCAAAGGCCTGCGTTGAACATGACCATGCCACCTCAAACGACTTTCTCGTAGCTTACCATGTATCGGAGCTACTCCCAAATCAGCTCTAATATGATCATTCCTTGTTTTATACTTCCTAGCTTTGCCACTCATCCATCTCAACCTCCTCATCACCGCTACACTGAATTTATCTATATGATGCTTCTTAACTGCCCAACATTCCGTACCATACATCATAGTCGATCGTATGACTGTCCTATAAAATTTTCCTTTAAGTTTTAAAGGAATACGTCGATCACGCAACACTCTGGACACACCTCTCCACTTCATCGATCCTATTTTAATTCTCTATGAAAATCATCCTCTATATCACCTTCTTTATTTATGAAGGAGCCCAGATAACTAAAAATATAAGTTACTAACTAAAAATATAAGTTACTCCACCTATCTCTTCACAAAAGGGTTTTAGAAACTAATCCACCTTGTTTCCAGTAATCCGGGGATTAGGAATGTTTGCTTTCTGAGAAAATCAATTAGAAAAAGGAGGAATAAGGCTCTCAGAAACTAAACCATCACCACAATCTGGTTTATTGCTTTATAACAAGTGTTTCCCCAGAAAATTAGTTGTTAGTAACAGCTGGACATAGCTTATGGCTTCTAGAAGGATGAAGATTCTGTTAACAATTAGTAATCATAACGCATAAGCTCCTAATTTTAGAGAAATTGATATACAGAATTTTAAGCATTAGTTGCCTAGGTTAATTAGAATTTAGCAACCTAGCAAAACTTTTATTATTCAAAGATGTGATAGGATTATCCAGTTGTTATCAACATGTTTTTGAGGGGGGGGGGGGGAACACTTCAAGCAGACAGAACACTAAGATGCATGACGTAAATTTTCTTTAAAAACATAAGAAATATCTATGCTAAGGCAATAGAAGTAGCAGCAAAGGTATGGACAATTAATATAGACTCTCACTTACTTAGGTACCAATTAGAAAATCTTTTCATTCATTAATTTTCCTTCTTAGAACTACTTTCCTATGAACCAAAAGGAGCTAATGTAGTCCTAGGTAGGACAAGTCCCACTAGGAGCCAAGGGATAGGGTTACCTAACAAGCTGGCCGATTGGGACTGATTAGGTTAGCTAGGGCAGAATTAGGGTTAGGATTAGGGTTTCGAACTAGGGTTTTATTGGGTAATGATGTGCAGGTTTTTAGGAGTCTATTGGTGTAGGTTTTAATTAGGTTTAAACAAGAAATTTAAAGTCTGAAATTCTAGTGCTAGGGTTTTGGGTTTTGGGAAAAGAGGGGATGAAGGGATTTAGGGTTTCTAGGGGGAATCAGGTCAAGGGCTTCTGGCCGAGTGTCACAGGTGTGGGGAAGGTGGTTCGGTTGGAGTTTGGTGTGGTTTGGCTGGCTGGTTAGGTCTGGGCAGACTTAAGAAGCTTTAGGGTTTAATGGGGAACTAGGGTTGATAGGAGAATGGGCTGTAGATTAAGATTAAACAAAGGAAAACTAAAGTAGGACAGGTTTAACTTACTGTAATGCAGAAATAAAGGCAGCAACTTGAAGACTTGATAGAACCTCCCGATCTTCACAATGCAAGGAGTCGCAGGAGTCCACCTACCCTTCACCACCTTGAGTTCCACAAGGATGCAAAGCTCACAGAGGAGCAGAGGCAGAAGCACGATGGCAGCAGTCACAGCTTTGAAAGCAGGAATTTTTTTATGCAGAAAATTAGTGGGGGAGCCTGCCCACGATAGGTGTATTTATAGTAATAAAAGGGGCCAAAGGGCCTTACAGATATTCAGATCTGGATTAGGAATCCCAGATCTGAGTCCTAGTTATAGTCCTAGTCACAATATAACTCAACCCTCTTAAAATCGTGGAGGGGAGACTAAAAACAAAGTTTTAAAAAGAAATACAAGATGCTCTAAGAGCCAATAGAAATAAAACAAAAACAACCAATAAGAAAGAGTCACTTAAATTGGACCAGTGGTTGGACCGGTTCAATTTAAGAGCTAAAAAAAAAACTAAGTATAGAAAAAAGAAAGGCTCCAACAAAACAGCCAAGTCAAGGCTTCTTCTTCTTTCTCATGCTTGGACCTGCATCAGGAGCATTAATAAGTTCCTTCCCATACTAAATATCTAATAGGTTGGACTTCTGATCACCAGTCATTAGGGCCAAAGAGGAATATAGTTCCTAATCCATATACTAAAACCTTTTTCCACTTCCGAAACAGGACTGAAAAATAAAGACTATGGATGATCTACATACAACAGACATCAAATGAAAAGAAAAAGGGAGCAGAATGTTGGTAATAACAAGTAAAAATGAAAATCTTAGGACAATTGTGACCTAACCATCCAAACATTATTGAGAGAAAATTTACTTGCTCCCAACCCCCACCCCAATTTATAACAGTTTGACGGGGGATCCCATGTTCACATGGTATGACAGGCCATAGCCTGACGGTCACTGACCACCAAAACCCCACAACAACAAGGACATCAAAAGGAACAAGCTCATCCATGCAATTTGAATTTCAAATAAAATAAAAATTTTACCAACTACAAGAACAGCCCTTAACTCACTGCTTATGCAAACAAGAAACAGCAGGTAACAGTTACTATTGAACATCTATAAAAGGAAAAGTGCTTCCCATAGTTTTTATTTATTTATTTATAGTTAATCTTATTTTTTAAGGTCGTCAAACAATTTCTGATATTGCATTGCTCTATCAGGACTCAGAAAGGTCAAATCAACATTTACAGAAGCAGGAGCCAAGAAGTGCCCATTCACAACATTTCCACTTTTTAGCAGTCAAGCCATATGCCAATCTTCAACTGTCCCACTGTCTAGTCTTTTGCTTCTGAGGTTTTAGATCTGCGAGCTCACAATTTGGATAACTAGATTCAAAATGCTTCCTCCCGATTTGGATAACTAGATAATTCTACATGCTTACCATAGCTGTACCAATGCAATACAGTACCAGTACAAGATATTGAGCAGATACTCCTAGAACAAAAACTGAAAATTCCTTTTACGCCACTATTGGTTCTTTCCTTGATTTCCTATACTGTGTTAATGTTTTGTTAACACAAACACAGATCTAGAAAAAATCTCTCTAAGGACCTTTGTAAATAATAGAAAGCAATGAAAAACCATTGAAAGACGCATTACATTCAAAATATGGAGCGAAAGAATGTTATAGTAATACAGTGAAACTAAAGGCAGTTACTACAGCATTGGAAATTTCCTCATCTCACGGATGATCAAACTAGGATGTGGAGGGCCACACCGCGCTGGTGATTAAGTGGTTGTCAGGGTGAGCTCTAATTCAAAGGGCCCTTGGAGGTAGTTAAACAGTATTTGGACAGCCAATTTGCTATCTTCAGCAGGGAATACCTTTTAGTTGGAGGCTCTGATTGGCCAATAGTTTCATTACTTTAGTACCATTTTGCCTCTATAGCTTTTCTTTTTCTTCGCTATATATATATTCGATAAGATATTTGTATCTGTAGCATTTGTCATTCTTGACATATGAGATGATTGAGGTCAGGCCCCTGTTCCATATATGAACCCAGTAGCTTCTGACAATCAAAAACAGCACAATCCTCTTACATGATTGCATAAGGATATTCTAATTTAACATAAATTCACAATACATAAGATGTTAAAGATATTCAATAAATTTTAAAATTTTCCGGAGAAAAAAAAAACAAGACAAAACAGATATAAAACAATCCAACAACTTATGATTCAGGAATTAGGATCTGTTACTACCTCATCAAGTATGTAAAGAGGTGCTGGTTTGAAGAGAAGCAGTGCCAAAATGAGAGAAAGTGCCAGAAGTGACCGTTGCCCTCCACTAAGCTCTGACAAGGACTGCTTCCACACACTTCCAAAAGCAACACGAACCTCCAGACCATCTAAGAAACTACATCCTTCAGGAGGCTCCAGCTTTGCCATTGTGCCCGGTAATAAGGTAGAAAAGATGGATCCAAAGTCACTGAGTAAAAAAATTCAATGTCTGAGCAGTAAGTGCAATCATGTCTAGCAGAAATGAAAAAATTTCAAACAGAGGGAGGAGAGAGAGAATTTTAGAGGGAAATAATACTCATTTTCTTGAACTTTGTCTTGGAAACTAAGACCAACAGATAAGCCTCTATTTACTTTTCACAACAGATGCTGTTGGATACTGATAATTGTACCAATGTCCTTGTTACTTAGGTTGGGTTACAGACCATGTATCAATAACCATCAACATAAGGTAGCTCAGAGCCTCAGATTTAGAAACTCACGTGTTAACTTTAACCCATGTGACTTTTAAGGTTTCCTTCTTTTTCTCATCCAGCTCTTCAATCACCATCTTGATTTTAGACTTGTCATTCTACGCAAAGAAAACTTAACATAAATAAACAAGAAAGGCTATGGCAAATTATACATAAAGCTATTCAACAGGTTGAGAAACATGGCAACTCACTTCAATGATGTTTTTCTTGCTTATCAATTCATTGTAGTCATCTTCTGCTTTTTCAAACATTGCCATAACTTTCTTGTTGACTCTCTTCTCGAGACTTCATGCGCAAATATAAGATTAGTTTATCTTGATTCAGCCTCAGAGGCTCAGAAGGAATTCCTTTTATTCTAAACATTACTATTAATAGAGCAAGAAAGTACTGAAATGCTAGTAAAAAAATTAAGCATTATAGAGTGGCAAAACAAACCAAATCACTCACCCTGATTGCTCAGCTTGCAGCTTTTCCAGTTCCTCCCTTGCTTTACGAGGGTCACGAGCAGAGAAATCGTAATCGGTGCCACTTTTTCCAAAAAGTTGTTTTTCCGCTAAAATCCAGCTGTGCTTCTCAAGTAGTCTATCTACCTTCAGAGAACAATCTTTCTGCTCCATTTCCATACGCTTCACCTAGAATAGAAAATGAGAAAGTTCAGTATCTAGGGACAAAAAGTAATCATCCATAATTCAGTGGGCCAAGTTATTAATGGATGCATGTACTTCATTCTCCATCTTCTTCCTCTCCAGTTTTTCATCACTAAGTTTGTGTTGAAGCTTCGCCTGTTCTTTGGCAATGTGACTAATTTGAGAATCACATTCTTTCAACTTTGAGCGGACAGAACTCAGCTCAGATTGAACTTGATCATGGTCAGACTTTATTGATGCAACCTGCATGAGAAAGTGGAGAAAGTGCTTATCTTTAAAGACTGTTGATATGACTTTTAATAAAATTTCTGTGGCATAGACCAGAACCCTTTTACTAATATAAACTTATACCCTTCCTCTATGGTTCTCCACTTCTGACTCAAGACTATTGACCTGCTGCTGCAACTGAACCAATTGATTCTCCATGGAGACATGCTCCTTCATGACAGCCTCTTTTTCCATAATAAGCCTTTCTCTTTCATTTTTATGTCCCTACAGATAACGTGATAACAGCTCAGAGGCCAGAAGGTTGTAGGAAAATTACTACTGACATTCAAATACTTTTGACTACTAAACAATGTCATCTTCTACAGGAAAAGAAATATGATTCACAGTTGTTGCAGGACAAGTCACCAAAAAAAAAAAAACAAATCTCCATTGACAATTGAAAACATAGATAAGAAGCTTCACTAAAGCACAGATTAGAAACATGAATTAGAATTCGAAGTCAAAACAATTCTTTATGTCCACTAGATTGCTGAAATTTAAGCCATGTCAAGATGGGTTCAGCTTATCAACCATTTCCATTTTTTGTTCGACAGAAATCATGTAACCTTTGATAAGGTTTCCGATTGTAGAACATGGCATTTACATGGACACTTTAAGCTAAAAACTTCTTTGCTGTTTGACTCACGAGAATGATACCTACCAAAAAGACTTGGTTATTTACGAGTCTCCAACTTTTAAGCCTATTAACTTATGCCTAATGGCATGATGGACCTTGATTGTTAGTAAGCATGAGATGATTTGGTTATGACAATATTAGTCACTTGATTAGGAAAATGGGTGTGGCATGATAAGTGAGTTGAAGAAGCCGAAGAAAAGGAAATCTTTTCACAGACAACACACAAACTCCAGCATTTTCAAACACATACCTTGAGGTCTTTTGAAGCTGACTGCATCTCGGCCTTTATTGCCTTGATCTTTTCCTCTAAATCTTTGAGCAAGCTATCCCGCTTGCTAGAGTTCTCTCTGATCGTGCTCTCAAGCAATCTTACAGTAGATACACAGTTTTCATACAAAACTTGTTTTTCTTTTTTTTCCAGATGTGCTTCTTCAAGCTCATGCTCGATCTTTTTAACTAGCTCAGCAAGCTACATCAAACAAAAATTATTTCAATCGAAAGTAGCCACAAAATTAAGAAATTCAAACGAATTTTAAGCTGAAAAAAACTGTCAGAATCATATATATATAGATAGATAGATAGAGAGAGAGAGAGAGGAAACCAGCACAACCTTATGATGCTCATTCTGCTCAACTCTACTCTGGAACAGCGAAAGGTCATATAACTTCAGCTCCAACTGCGATTTAAGATCCATGAACTTCCTTTGAAGAGGCAGGAGCTGTGCAATCTGCAAAACTAAGAGAGGAAGGATGAATACCTCCTACTCAAGGAAATCAGGCATTTTGAATTGTAGCAATGAAATGCAAAAGAAAGGGAGGGAATGCAAATTGTAGGCTGGACAGCCCATCCACATGGAATATATGCACGGCACCTCTCATTATGCCAATTGCCACATGGAAGGATGAAGTGGCAATTCTAAGCTGAATAGGGAATGGTCTGGATTGGCTACATGTCAAAGTTCAGGCTCAAACTCAACCATGTACCCTCCCATGTATTAGAATGCACTCTCTCAGTAGTCCAAGTATTGGTGTCACCCTCTTGGTAATCCTAGATTATTTCAATGCTTTATTTTGCTACTTTGGCCAACTCCATTTCAGCGGAAACTTTGCATGTGAGCAGAGGATCAGAAAGTATAATTGTTTAGGCAAAAACAAGATGAGAAGTGGAAATATACTATAGAAGAGTAATTTTTCATAACACAAGGACTCATCTGGAATAATCTAATAGCTCCACCAACTTGACACCGAGGTTCAAGGTTTAGGTTTTGAGCCTAGTTTCAACCAAGCTCGAAATCGAAATATTTTGCGGAACCACAAAATTCGGTTGAAACCGGCGGTGGCTGCTGCTCCGCCTTCTCCTTTATCTTCTCCTCTTTTCTTCCTCCTTTCCTCCTACTTCTTCTTCTTACTCTTCCGCCTCTGTTTATGGTTTCAGTTTTGCAGTGCCATATCAATGATATCGATAGTATCAATCATGTCTCAACCGAATCGGGCCGATATGACCTGATATGATCAATACAAGGTCAATATATATATATTTTTTAAATCTCATATCAACCTTATCGTATTGTTGCCTTCCGTTACCAATACATATTGGCCAATACGACCAGATAGGCAGAAACGAAACGATACTTTAAACCTTGACCGCAGGTGATATACACTTTAATAAACTAAATTCTGCACACATTCGCACGATGTGAACTGTTATCACAGTGGATGGGTTTAGTGCTTGTATTGGGAGAACATTTCCTCAACATGGTTATGAAAGGTCATTCAGCTACTGCGATTGCTTGGGTTAAGATGAACAAAGAAGGCTGCTGAATGTTTGCCAATGTCTCGAGACATATCAAATACCTGGCTTCTCAGATAAACTGCCCATTCAACTAGAAACCTAATCAGTTAAAGACATGGCTGATCAATTGGCCTAGGAAGGAGTGGATAGAAATGGATGGGCGTCTGGGAGTTCCCTCCCTTTGCTGGGATAGTGTGGGGTGATCTGTGGGGTGTAAGTTTCTTGCATATCTTACCGTTTGGGATTATTGGTCTATGCCACTGGATTTCCATACTTCTTATGTACTAACCAAATTTCTGTTGCCACTAATATAAAAGAAAAGGAGAAGAAGAAAGTCTACAAAACGAGGATTGCAATTGCAACTAAAGCTTAAGTAGTATGCACGTGTTAGTTTGAAGTTTCAATCACAGGAAAATTATCATGGCTTTAGGCCAAAAAGGTCTGACCATTGATCTGAATAGTCCAGCCTCCAGATTCCAAAACCTCAGAAGGTTTAAGTGAGTATGAATTGGTTGAAATATTTCTGATTAGTAAAATAAAGCAGCAAAAAGTTCAGAACCAGCTAAACCACAAGATATCAGTATAAAAGCACTTCCAAAGGAAATTCAGATAAAGCATCACTATTAAAAGAGAAAAAGACTTTTGCAATACAACCAAAGAATAAAAATTAGAAGAAAAAAATTGAGGAAACCAATACAACTATATTGTGGACATTCATATACAATTCATTTACACTGGATAGGTAGGATCACCAGCAGTAACACTAAATTTGCAAATATTTGGAAGACACAAATAAACATAATGTGTTTCTATGTCTGTACATATAAATGTATGTGTAACAACAGAGGAAACCAATAAAAGGTGACCTTGGCTTCAATTTCTGTTAATCTGTTCTGATGAACGGAAAGCTTTGCTTCAGCCTCTGCCAGTGTATGTAGTTGCCTCAACAATTCACCTCCACCTCTACAAGCATAAGTTGATAATTTAAGAAATTAAATTAAATAAGATAGTAAGAAGCAGACGAAAACAATAGAAACCATCTTTTATCCCAAGGCTGGCATTGGTTTTACCAAAATCAGACATTTAGGAAAGACTACAGTAATGGGCATAAAGAGAACTAACAGCATATACAGGTGGATTAACAAGATCATTTCATCTACTTCATCCATGTAAAATTAAATGACAATCATATGCAATATGTACACTACCATTGAGAAAAAACATGGATGAGCATTGCATAAATGAGGCAGATGAGGAGCAGTAGGTTGAGGACTTACTTGCGACTACCACCAGTCAAAAGACCACTTGGCTGAAAAATATCACCTTCAAGAGTTACACTTGGGGTGCAGGTTTCCCTATTAAAAGCAACCTATAAAACAAGCAACCAATCTATCCATATTATCACCAAGACACCTAGATATACAATTTTTATGAATTAGTTAGCAGCATTGCCATTGATAAAAAAGCAAGATAAAGAGTACCAAATGGACAGATATCCTCGGTGTCTAAATTTATTAGCCTCATCATTTGTCTTTTTTATATTACATATATGCATGAGATTCAGTAATTATGATATATATATGATGCAGCACCAAGTAGGAAGAAGAAGAAGAAGAAGTCCTGAACTTAGGATTTAATTAGGGAGCCATAGGTTAGGTTTATTTTGCTTACATTTTCCATACTTAGTTTATTTTCTGTTTTTTAAATTGAACCGGTTTAAATTGATTGCATCCAATGGGTTCAATTGGTCTAATTAAAGTGAAGTGCTCCTATTGGCTAATAGGTTCTTAAATCCTATTGGCTAGTAGGGAATCTTCTTTTAAATCAGTTGTTTTAAGTTAGATTCTTTTATTTTAAGTTAGTAGGGGTAGTTGAGTCTTTTTCTTTTAAAAGTTTTAAGTTGTTTTTATTTAGTCCCACCCTTCCACGATTTATGTGGTAAGAGGTTAAGTTGTAGTGAGATTTGGCTTAGGCCTTCTATTATAAATAAAACAAATCGTGGAAGGCTCCCCCACAGAATATTTGAACAAAAAAACTAGATTTGTTGGCTGCCAATTGCTGCTGTTGCTGCTCCTTTGGAGTATTGCCTTGTGGTTCTATCAAGGAAGAAGGGATTGGTGGAATCCAATTGACTCCTTGCACCGTGACGACCAGGAGGGTCCTCATCTGAAGGTGGTTCTATCCTTCATCCAGTCGAAGCCTGCTGCCAGTGGAATCTCCAGTAAGTTTGACACCTAAATTCTTCTTCTAATCCTCTAATCCTTCCCCCTATTAATCCCCCTTTAATTTTGGTTTGAATCCCATAAACCCTAATCATCCTTAACCCTATTCTGCCCAATTCCCTCAACAGTTTTCTTTCAAATTTTAACCACAGATCCACTGAACCAATCCTTCCACTCGATCCAGCTTTGAGTCCCTTCCATCCATCAAAACCCTAAATTCTGCCATCTCCCTTAAAATCCAAAAAACCCTAAATTCTGCAAAGTCCAATTCAACCATCAGAATCAGCCCAAAACCTGGTCGAACCTCCCTCCTACTGTCCCCTATACTTGACCCAAAGCTCTCTCCAAAAATCCAATCCTAAACCCTAATTTCAACCTAAATACTAAAACCCAAAACCCAAAACCCTAACCCTAATTTCTGGATTTTGAATTCTCATCTAAACCTAACCAAACCTAGCCTTCTAATCTCCCCAAAACCTGCCTAGTTTAATCCTATAAACTATATTCCCATTATCCTACCCTACCGCTAGGAATTGACCTAATCCTAGTGCTGTCCAATCGAACCAGCAACCCCTTTTGTTATTTGATGCTTCTGTTTGGCTCCTAGTAGGTCTCCTACCTATCTAGGACTACATTAATATATGGACTACAAAAAGACAAACGACAAGTTAAGGTTCATTCCCTAAATCTCTACCTAATACCTACAGTCCTACATAGCTACCCACACCATGCCTACAACGTTGCCTCCTCTTTACAGCAATCAGGAAGTTAGTTTACATCCAAGGTTCTAAAACTTGGGTTTCGACCAGCCAGAAACCGAGATATGGTCGAAACTAGTGATTTTTTCCCAGCCAACTTGAGTTGGTGGTTTTGACTTTCGAGGCCCAGAAATGATTTTTTATATCTGATATTTTGTATACAGCCTATTTTTGACATTCTAAACACAATGCATGAACTATTTTCCCACAAAAAACACTCAAAATGGTACTAGTGTTTTTTATCCAAGTTTGATGGTGCATATTGTTCTTGGACATTGGCTAGAAACCAGGACAAACACTTAGTTATGCCTAATATCTTAAGTAAATGAAATATCATTTTCATTTACTTAAGAAATTTTTCATAAATAAGCAAATACCCCCTATTTGAATCCAATAAAATTAGTTAAAAAATCAACCCCAGTTCAAGAACAAAAACTAGATTTTCGGCGGTAGGTGCAATTTTCAACTTTCTGATGTTGGGGTTCTTCTCAAATCTATAAATTCCATAAATCTTAATATGGTAAAACATTGCTAAAAAACAAAAGTGCGATAGAATATTCATTTGTTTTTATATCTAGAAAATTATTTTCAATCAGAGCCATTTTGACAGCATTCGCGCAAACCATATTAACTTTGACCGGAACATAACTCCTTCAAAACATCTTCCAGTCAAAGTTAATATGTTCATGGTCCCCGCCCCCTTCCCCCCAGCCCCTCGCTGATCTGTGGAGCTCCCTCCCCCCTATCCCCCCTGGTCACCGAGGAAGAGGTGATACCATCGTGTGGCTCCCCTCCACCTCAAGTACTTTCATCTCCCGCTCGGCTTGGGACTTGGTTAGACAAAGAGGGACCCCATGTCCTTGGCACAAAGTGGTTTGGTTTAAAGGGCACATTCCTCTGCAGAGCTTCACCGCTTGGCGTGCCTTAGCTAACTGCCTCCCCACCCAAGCTTTTCTCATCCATCGCCACATGCAAGTCTCCACCAGCTGCTGCCTTTGTTGGAATGGGCACGAAGATACAGACCATCTGTTCTTCTCTTGCCCCTTTGCTGCCTCCATTTGGAACCGGGTCCTTCGTCACTGCTGGCCCGCTAGGAGAACGCCCCTCACTCTTCCCCGTGAATGGGTCTGGATTGATATGACTTTTGGGGGTAATTCGATCTGTGACAGGATTGGCAAGCTTGCCTTTTGTGCTACTATTTCCCACATTTGGATGGAACGTAACCTTAGAAGATGGACGTCCAACTCCCGCTCTTTTGACAAGATTTGGAAGGCCATCTTCTTTGGTGTTTCATCTAAAGCTTATTCCCTCACCCTGAGTAGTGTCTTGGATACTCCAAGGAACAAGCTGATTGTTGTCTCCTGGGGTCTCCCTACCACCATTCTTCGCCCTAGCTAATCTTTAGCTTCGGCTTGTTGGCCCTCGGGCTTGTATATTCCCCCCCCCTTTTTTCTTCGTAATTTAAATTTTCATTCATCCAAAAAAAAAAATATGGTGTGCTTGAATGCCGTCAAAGTGGCTCTGATTGAAAATAATTTTTTAGATATCAAAACAAATGAATATTTTATCGCACATTACCATCTTAAGATTTATGGAATTTATAGATTTGAGAAAAACCCTAGGATTAGAAAATTGAAAATTGCACCTACCGCCGAAAATCTAGTTTTTGTCCTTGAAGTGGGGGTTCACTTTTTATCCTTTAGGAATATTTTTTTTAACTACTTTTATTAGATTAAAATAGGGGGTATTTACTTATTTATGAATAATATTACTTAAATAATATTAGGCATAAATAAGTGTTTGTACCGGTTTTGAGCCAGATTTCCCCAAGTTTCGATGGGCATAAGTGTCGAAACTTGCGAAATTACCAACATCTCGGTCGAAACCAATCGAAACCATGCATTTTTTCAAGTACCTAGCCAACTTAGGGGTGTAAGTTTGGCCCTGTCAACCCGAGCCCACTCTGGCCCACCTTGAGCCCGAACAGGGCCTGGGCTGGATTTTTAACCCTGAGGGCAGGTTATGGTTTAAATTTTCAGGCCCTAGGTCAGGGTCGGGTTGGGCCAAGGTTGAGGCCTCAGGCTAAGGCCAGCCCGGCCCCGGCCCTGTGTTAGGTTATGCTTTACAATTTCTTGTTTACATTTTATAATTTGTGTTTAGTATCTAATTATCTATTGGTTTACCAAAAACTAAGGATAATTATCTATTGAACGCAAATATTTACAATTTTAAGATTGGGCTAAGTTTTTTAACCCCAAGAAAAGTCTAATAGTCAATTGAGTATGAAACAAACCAATACCCAATCACATGAAGCAGGGCTAGTCAACAAGGCCCTATAAAAAATTAGGGTCAATCAGGGCCAACCCAACCCAGCCCGGCCCGATCAAGGTCAATCAGGGCCGAGCTGGGCTGGACTGAGCCCGGCAGGGTTGAGCCTGCTGAGATATCTTAGCTCTACCTAGGACCAGGTTAGGCTTGGTTTGTACTAAGAGGACTCGGGGTTGGGCTAGGGTTTAAAAAACCCGGTCCAACCTGGCCCTGTTTCACCCCTAGGCGAAACTGAGATATGTTTCTATAGTTACATCTACTAGGATTTCTCTACAGATCTAGTATTTTGATTCTATTGAAAAGGTCCCCCCCCCTCATCCCCCTAAAATCAGGGACTAATAGCAATTGTTTACTATCAATATCGCAGTATATCTGGTGGGGTTTTAAGTCAAATAATGTGCCAAGTTTGAGTTTTACCAATGGAATTGTTTTCACAACAATAAACCCAGGTATTCGAACAATGAAGCTTTTGACAAAAGGTCAGTTAGGTACTTAACCGATATGCCAAAAGCTCCAAACCTGACGGAATGCGTTAAATCAGCCCTGTAACCTATCTCATACTAGGCTGGCCCAATCTAGCGCCCATACACTAGAGTGGGCCCCATTAGGCACATAACAGACCACCACACTTCCGCAGTCGTCGACCTCAGCGGCTCTCACTCTAGGCAACTTTCACTCTGGCGGTTGGTAGCCCTTTCCAAGCGGCTCCACTCTGCCCTAGCCCTTTCTTGACGGCTTTCACTCTACTCTAGATAGCCCTTTCCTAGGTAGCCCTCTCTGTGATTCGAAACCGTGACGTGGTGCCCGGCTCTGATACCAAATGTAAGGTACTTGACCGATACGCCAAAAGCTCTAAAGTTGATGGAACGTGTTAAATCAAGCCCTTTAACCTATCCCATACTAGGCTGGCCCAATCTAGCGCCCATACGCTAGAGTGGGTCCCATTAGGCACATAACAAGGTCGAAAGGTTATCTTTGCCGGGTTTATGCATATTTCAAAGAAACACAACAAAACTTCAATTCTGCCTTGAAGTACATTAAAAAAATCTGAATTAGATATATAGTTTCTAACCAAACTACAAGTGGTTCTGTGGCAATGAAAGAAATTGGAGAAGTGGTTAAATTGAAACTGATTTACAATTTAATGAATTAAGTACAAGGTTGTTCTTCTTTCTTACAAACAGAGGTGCTGCTTTATTTCCCCTTTTCCTGAAGAGGGACTCAATACTTGTTTGAAAGTTCCACTGTTTTCATGCACAGATCTTGTTTTTGAGAGAGAAAGCTTGGACAATAACATGCTCTCATGACTTATGATCAGTCTTCAATAAAACAAGCTACCCAAATCTAAATACGGTGAAATTTAAGGACATTCCAGGTTTGCTGTCAAAAAACATAGAAAACAATGATAGATTAAAATGAAGGATGCTAGCATTCCCCATGTTTAAATATGCAATTTTGCTTAATAGAAGTAATCTAACAATTTTGACGCAGGACCATCCCAAACATTGGATGATAAAAATAGTTATTAGAAGGTTGGATTCATGATCTAAAGGATATTATAAGTTTTTTATGTGATAATTAGTTTGACAGAGCTTATGAAGTGTGAGTAAACTAGCAATGTTCAACTTAAACTTCATAATGACCAGGATTACATCTCATTGAGGGGGTCAGCAGTTTAAAACCTATTAAGGACCAAGACTTAAGTTAGACAGCCTACATAATGCTTCAACAGAGATGCACAAAATCTCCATCAGGGGAAAGGCAACCAAATACCACAATCCAAGTGAAAACTAAAAAAAAAAAAATAGAAGAGTGCACCTACATATTGCTACTATTTTCTGCAAAATTTTAACTTTTACTGTTCAAGGTGAATGGCCCTTTCTGTATTGCAGTAATTATTATTACACAATTTTTGCTATAGCAAGTTGCATTGCCAAAAAAAATTGCTGCAAATGAAGCAGTCCGTAGTTCCTCACTAATCATCTATACAACAATTATAAAAACTATTCAAACGAATAGAAAACTGTCCAAATACATTAAAAACTCAATGTAACGATGAAGTATTTCCAAAACCAAACTTGCCTCTTTCGCAGCATCAAGACTTCTGCAGACGAAAGTTGAACCGAAAACAAACAACATTGCAGCCTGCAGTATTCATCAACTCTTAGAGAGATATGCAATAAACATAAGCACAACTTCACATTTTTATCCCAGTAATTCATTCCGGCAAAATGCAATAGTCCAAGCTATCCTTCAACAAAGAATAACCAATAATAATAAGGTTTCATCCAAGGTCCACTTAAGAAGTCTTACCTAAACAGCCCAAAAAATCTGCCAACTGGCAGATCAAATGGAACCCAAAACCATAGGTTCCCTACTCACATTTCAAGTTTCTTAATGGATTGCTAAGGAAACCTTTGCCCATAACAAACACCACACTAATAATTCTGGGGTGGCCAATAACATGGCTCATCCACATCATAGATGTCAAGGTGTTGCCTAGGCACCGCCTAGGCGTCCAGGCGCCTTGATCGCCTTGTTGGTGTCACTTGATTTTGACCCCTCTCCAGAGCCTTAGGTCGCCTAGACACCGTGACAACTATGATCCACATCATAGTTTATTAGAAACCAAGCGGTATGCACAACAAGATACAGAAAGGAGCACGCTTTAAAAGGGTCAATGCAGCTTACCTTCACGTCTTTATCATATCCAACCAATGAAAGAGCCAGCTCAGCATTTTCATCACCAACCTGAAAACAGCAAATCTATTAGAGCAATAGACATATTGAAAGAATGTAAAGCGTACTACGGAATTCAAATTCAATAACTAACCAATCTAGCAGCAGCATGCAGAACCCTTGGGGGAACAGGGTGGCCTTGGATTTTGTTCAAAGGTATAATCGTTACTCTTCTTTGAAGGCGACCATTTTGGAGCAGTTGCTTTCCTGTATTTTCTGTGTCTACAACAACATTAAATAACTTGCCACCAGCAGCAACCTGTTAATAATTCAAGTTAACAGTCTTCACAGGCCTTTAATATGAAATGAAACAGTACTATGTCCTTGAGAAACTTAACAAATCATATGACATTATAAATGCCGACCTCCAATGCAGTCATTGTAGAGCTATCCTTCACTTTTATGAGCTTAGCAACAACACCCTTCACCTTTGACCGGTCAAAATTTTTCTCAGGATCACGGTACGTGAAATCAACATTTGCCAGTTGTGCTGAAAGAATTCGAGCTTCATCCCTCAACTTTTGCACCATCTCTAACTCAGCCAATCGATCCTACAGCATATTTCAAACAATTACATCCAAAAGATAGGGATACAAAGTCCAAAATTTAGAAACAGAATATTTCCGAGGAATGGCACAAACCTTTTGTAAGTCTTCCATCTCGCCCTCTTTATAATTAACAGATTCCAGTGCCATTCTAACATTTTCAACATCTTTCTTTCTAACATTAAGCTCATTTTCTGTGGCAACAGCTTCTTCACGTTTTGACATCAACTGCTGCTTTTTCTCCTTTAGCTCTTTCTCACAATGGCTTATTTTTGTTTTCAGCTGTTTAAGTTCTGTTTCAGCACCTCCAACTGCAGTTTTGGCATCACCTAATTGATCCTCAAGGCATATCTCATCACTCCCACAGCTTTTACCAGCAAGGATACCCTATGAGCAGTAATGGCACGATCTCTATAAGAATGCAGTCACAATAATATATAAGCAAGTCCCAATATGGTCCATGGAGACCATAGACAAGACAAAGATATAATCAATAGTACCTGATAATCTCCTTCATACTTTTCCAATTTCTTAGAAAGATCCTCAACTCTCTTTTTCAGATCTGCTGCTCCATCTTCAGCTTGTTTTACAGCTGATTCCCTCTCTTCAACAGATTTTTTAAGGTCTTCAATACTTTTAGCAATCTGGCACAACAGCAAGACAGCATCACTGACTTCTCCAAATTAAAAAAATGTGAACGTAGAAGATTAATAGGATATACTGATATAAGGGGATACAGACTCAACATAAGAAGAGCAACCAGTGAATCCATTACCAATGTAGTGACAAGGCGATGAGGTTTGGGAAGAGAAGAAAAAACCCATCCGGTGCCCAATGACAAATTAAAATTACCTGTTCAGCATTATTTCTCTCAGCCCTGAGAGATTCCTCTTGGTTGTGCAGAACAGATGTTTCCTTCACAAGAACATGAGAAAGGGCATCTACCTTATCCGATAATGTTTTTACTTCTCCACCCATTGCTGCTTCTTTTTCAGCAGTCAAATGTGATATTTTTGTCTCCATTTCTTTTATCTCCAGCTGCATGTGTTCTGCATGGTCATCAATCTCAGCAATACTGGCTTTCATCTGTTCCACTCCATTGACTGCACTATCTCTTATCTTCTCAGCCTGAATAAATTCATATGCAATGCAGAACCTTCTAAGTCGATCTAATTCTGCATTCCCATTAGCCCACTGCATATACTGCATCCTTTCTTTCCTCAGTTTCTCCAAAGCAGGAAGTATTTCCTGGTCAAGAAGCTTATCAATCTCATCAACCTTGCTTTGCTTCTTCTCAAGTGTCTTCAGAGCAGCCTCCTTCTTTGTCTCATACATCCTCGTCCCGGCAGCCTCTTCAAGCATAGATAAGATCTCTGGGGGTTTCATGTTCAAAACTTTGGTAATGCGCCCTTGCATTATGAGGAAGTGTGGATTATTAACATTCAGCTGCACTGAATGGAATAGATTTTGGACCCGAGATGGCTGAGCAAGGTGTCCGTTGATGAGGTACTTGTTCCTTCCACCCACTACAATCTACACAATGTTCAAAAACATGTTCTTCACACAATAATGTTCAAATTATGGTTCTCGTAACAGCCAAATTTACCAGCTTGAAGGTTTTAACACTAGCATTCTAATGCTTTATATGCAAGGGTTTGCTTTATTTTTTTCCCCCCGGATTGTCAACAAGGAACGGACAAATGTGCAAAATATGACAAGGGAAAAACAGAAGAACCCGCATTACCTGTCGCGTGACTGTGATCTCTTGGCAATCTTCATATCCAAGAGGACTTCGACTTCGATCAGAATTGTCGAACACAATTGAGACGGTGGCTTTGGTAATTCCAGCCTGACCCTGCTTGTAGACAAGCTCCTGAAGATTCGAAGCCCGGACCTGCTGCAGATTTGTGATTCCCAAGACAAAGCATATGGAATCAAGAATGTTCGACTTTCCCGAACCGTTGAGTCCAGTGATGGCATTGAAGTAGGGATCAAAACCTGGAACTACTGTCCTCGTGGCGTATGACTTGAATCCCTCCAAGCAAACCTCTTTGATGTACATGTCTTCTTTTTTCCAGAGCACAAAAACCACAGAAGTAAGTAGTGACAGTGGGGTAGTTTAAGGATGCGAAACCCAAACAGGAAGGTTATCGAATAGGATTCAGAGACTGAAACCCTGTAGCCAGTAGAAGGTGGGGAAAAAGAAACAAGAAATTTCTTCCAACTCCAAAACACTGAAACAAGCGATTAAGCTCAAGAACAGGAAACGTGTTTGAAATCGAAGTTAGAGAGGGATGGAGTTTCGGAGATCGAAACCACAGATGGGGTGGAGTTTCGGAGTTCGAAACCACAAATGGGGTGGGGCTTTAGACAATTAGACCGATCGAAACCCTGCAGACTGAAATTGAATGGCTGGTTTGATAGCTAAAGTGTCTTTCAAATTATTAAAAAAAAAATTCTGGGAAGGCGGGAAATGCTATTTTCAGGTTTTCAATGCTTTTCGCGTCCAGGATTTTTTATTGGGGATTTTCTCTTTACGACTTTTAAACGGCATAAAATGCATAAAATGTCGAATGGTATACTCATTTAAATTGAGGACTTATTATTTTTTTTCTTTTTGTCCTTTTTATTTTTTGGGTAAAGGGAAGACTATTCATTATCTCATGTAAAACGCATGGAAGAAGAAATACAGGGTTCTCTTAACCACGGAGTGGAAAGACACTGTCATACACGGGTTAGACAAGACTTTCCAAGCTAGGATATCTACCAATGAGTTGGCCTCCCTAGAGATGTGCTGGAACTTACAAACATTAAAACAGTATGAGAGAAAAATGATATCTGCAATGACTGGCTCAATGGTTGATGGAGTTGAGTTAGCTGGGTCCAGGAGGCAAGATATAAACGTTGCATTGTCAGACTCTACAATAATATCATCAATACAAAGAGCAGTTGCTTCCAACATGCCTGAGCATACTGCTATGGCTTCTTCGAGAGCGACGTCCTCAAATTGAATGGCTTCTAATTTGGCAAAGATAGGCAAACCCAAGGAATTCCTAATACTGAACCTAATCCCACTTAAATCCTTATCCTTCGTAAAAGAAGCATCACAGTTAAGCAGGGGAGGGGGGAGGGAGGAGGGAGGGGGGGCTCACATCTTGAGGATACTGGTAGGGGAATGGGAGGGGGAGCCTTAAGATACTCATGTTAGCACGAGGAAAACTCCCTAAATAGACATTGAGTAAAGAAGATGACCTCCTCCGAGGTTCAGTTTTTGCGGCCAAAAACAAGATAATTTCTTGCTCTCCATATTGTCTAGATGATAAAGCTGATGAGGCTAATAGCATTGGCCCGAGATTTCTTGTCGAGCTGACTAAATCTTTTCCAATCTTCAATCCATGATGCAATCTTAAAGCCTGAATCATTAGGGATCATGAATGATAATGAGCAACCAAACCACACAGCATTAGAGAAGGGGCAGTGAAGAATTACGTGCTCAAGGGTTTCCTCTTGGCATCCACATCTTTGGCAGCTAGGATCAACCTTGATTTGTCGAGAGGAAAGGCATGTCCCCGAAGCAATGCCATTCGTACAGGCTCTCCAAAGGAACAAGCGGATTTTTGGAAGAGTACGACATTTCCAATTTTCTTTCCAGACTGAAGGAGTAGAGTCCCAAGATCTCACTTTTGAGGACAATAGTTTCTGTTGGTTTCTTTGCGCCTGGAGATTGCATTGCAGATGATAGGCAGTTTTAATAAAGAATTGGTCGTTCGAAGTTGGCCCCCTTATGATTCTATCCTCCACTGGGAAAAGCGATAGTTGGATCTTAGAGAGATAGTTGCCTTCTCAAATGTAGACAATCATTGATCGATCAAGTCAGTCCTCTAAACACGGTTTTCCTGGTCAATATATTGAGCTTGACAATCTGGAGGGTCAATGCTACGAACTTTATACCCTGGGAGGGAGGGGATCCAGTTGTCATCCCATATACGGACCAGGTTGTCAGTCCTCAACTTCCAAAGAATGCCTTGTTGTATAATTTTTCTTCCTTCGATAATGCTCCACCATGCCCATGAGGG
The DNA here is from genome assembly GCF_018873765.1 of Telopea speciosissima. Taxonomy (NCBI): domain Eukaryota; kingdom Viridiplantae; phylum Streptophyta; class Magnoliopsida; order Proteales; family Proteaceae; genus Telopea; species Telopea speciosissima. The sequence goes on from NC_057918.1 coordinate 30,484,363, forward strand.
GTTTTTACCAATATTTGCTAACATAAAAGAGCACTTAGGTAAATAAATTGGCTTCATGAAACCAGCCGAATGGGATTGAGTATCTGTGAGAAGTCTTCAGGTGACTTTAGCGAGGAGAGCCCTATTATGGAGTAGAGGGTCCCTAAGGCCGATGCCCCCTTTTTCCTTGGATTGCTTCAGCTTGCCCTAGGAGAGCTAGTGAATTCTCCTATCAACTTCAGATTCACCCCAAAACAATCAAGTAGTTGCTTTCCTTATGCGATCATGAAAGGAGATTGGTATCTTAAAGTGAGAGGCCGTATAGCTAGAGGTAGGAAGAGCCGAAGACTTGAGTAAGATTTCTCGACCTGAGTGAGTTAAGTAATGTTGAGCCCAGCCATGGAGTTTGTTGCTCATCCAATCACCAATGGTATGAAAAAACTCTATCTTGGAGATGCCAAAGTCTGTTGGTAAACCAAGATATTTAGATGGCCCTTCTCCATACGGAATTTTCAGAATTCTACTAATCCATCTTTTGAATATTGGCAATGTGTTAGGACTAAAACATAAACTTGATTTTTTAATGTTAACCATCTGACCACTAGCCCTGCAGTAATTGTTAACACAATCATATAAATTGCAAATTTCAGGGATACGAACCTTCAAGAAGAGCAAGCAGTTGTTGGCGAAGAGAAGATGGGTCATTGGAGAGGAGCGATTCCTCACTTTGATGCCATGAATAATCCTTTCAGATTCAACATTATGAATGAGACTACTAAGGGTCTGAGAGCAAATAATAAATAGAGTTGGGGTGAGGGGGTCCCCCTACTTGATACCCCTTGTAGGCTCCATTTACCATAAGTGAATACTTGACCGAGGTTACACAGCTAATGATAAGGGAAGTAAACCTCTGGCTAAAGCTAAGGGTGTCAACTCGGTACCGAACCGGTACCATACCAAATTACTCGTACCATACCATATCGAATACAATTCGGTATGGTAACGACATGGGAAAATGACATTGTACTCGGTACGATATGGTATCGGTATGGAGGTTGATATCATCGGTACATACTGATACCGTACCCAATTACCGAATACCGATACCGTATTGTATTATCATAATATGTACTTATATATATACTAATTTATATATATATATATATATATATATATATATATAATAAATAATATATATAAGTATATATGTATTAAATATATATGATAGTTTTTATATATAAGAATATAATATACTAAATATAATATATTTCATACTATATATATTAATTTATATATATATAATATAAGAAACCATATAACAAATATTGTATATTGTATCATATACATACCGAATAAAACCATATACCGTATCGATACCATACAGTACGGTATCGATATGAGAAAATGGTACCGTGTGCGGTATGGTACGGTATCGGTATGAGGTGTTTGGATTCGGGACCGTACCGATACCGTACCGGTTGAGACCCTTAGCAGAAGCCCATCATCAAGAGAAGCTTGTTAAGAAAAAGCCATTCAAAAAAATCCAAAGCTCGCTTCATGTCCAGTTTCATGGCAAGAAAGCGTTTCTTCCCCTTCTTTTTCCGGTTATAATGGAATGTCTTGTGGGCCATGTATACATTGTCTAATATTAGTCTCCTTGGGACAAATGCCGACTGGGAATCTGAAATAATGTTCGGCAATGTGCCATTATGCCTTGAAGTCTAGAGGCCAGCATCTTAGTGATCACCTTAATGGCAATGCCAACCAAACTGATGGGTCGGTAGTGCTCCATAGACTCAAGGTTCTAAATTTTAGGAATGAAACATATAATTGTGTCATTGCCGTGAGGGGGGAGACTACCTGTTGCAAAGGAGGAGACAAAATCAAACAAATCTAAATAGGTGAGATCCTAAAATTTTGTTAGAATAGGGGAGGGAAGCCATCTACACCTGGGGCTTTTAGGGGATTCAAGTGAAAGACATCCTTCTTCATTTCTTCTAGAATTGGGGGAGAGGACAAGAAATTATTATCCTCATTTGTGACTAGAGGGTGAATGTGATGGATAACTTCTTGAAGAGCAGCATTATCAATCCCTAATCTCATTGTACTGGCTAGAAATTGTATCATAAAATTTGCTTTTTGATTTTGTCCAACTTCCATCAGGCAGCTTAAGCTTTCTAATACGGTTACGACTTCTTCTAAGGATTGTGTTGGCACGGAAGAAGATTGTGTTTACGATCCCCGTTGTTCATCCATAAAACCCAGGACTTCTGGAGCCAGAAAGTTTCCTCTCCCCTGACTTGCCGCCAAACAGGGCATTGATTGAAGCTTCTCCAATTCAACTTTCGGATTTATAATTCTGGTTTGAATGTTGTCGAAAGTTTCTTTGTTTCATTTTTTGAGAGTCTCTCTGCAACTTTTCAGCTTACTAATTATGAGAGCTTGTGGGGAGCCACATGTTGTGCTTGGTTCCAGGTGTGCTCTACAGTTTGCTTGTAGCTCGGGTGGGAGAGCCACATGCCTTCAAAGCGAAAGGGTCGAGGCCCTGTGGTAATCTAATTGTCAATATCAATGATAAGAGGCATGTGATCTAAACCGATAGCAGCACTCGAGCGAACCACTACTCCAGGGAAGGCAATCCTCCAAGGGATGTTTGGAAAGGCTCAATCCAGACGGATTCTAATGTTCTCAGATCCATTGCGCTTGTTGCTCCAAGCGAAAACAAGGCCAGAGGTGCTTAGGTCAATCAAACCACAGGTTTTCGACCATATTGTGAAATTGGTGAACATCTCTCACTCCTTTACAGTTCCCGCCATCTTTTTCCTTCCAATACAAGTAAGAGTTAAAGTCACCCATGCACATCCACTCCTCTATCCTGCCTAAGCTGGTGTTCATTAGCGAATCCCAAACTAAATGCCTTTTGGAATGATCGGGTCACCATGGACGCAAGTAAGGTGGAAAGAAAACTGGCTCCCAACGAAAATAGTACAGTTGATCCATCTCTAAGAGGCACTATGTATTGCAACTTGTATGGAATTGTCCCAGAGGATTGTGAGACCACCAACAATGCCATCTGGGTTAATCGAGAAACGCCCTAGAAACTGAAGCTTGCAGATGATTTGATCCATTTTAGTTGCACCACATCTTGTAAGGCTTGAACTGTCAGAGACCTTACCAAATTTTGTAAGGCTCGAACCATCAAAAAAATTAAAGTTGACTTTGCCATCACGAGGAGGTTTTTTAAGGCTCAAACTATTGGAGGCCTCCCCAGACCTCTGCAGTTCTAGCTGATAAGCTTCATTGTTGCCCGTGGGGATGAGCTCTAGCAGCCTCCACAGGTGACATCATTAAAAAATGATTAGAGTTTGGTGCTTGCTTGTTGTCCTAATTAGCTTCTATATCCATCTCAGAGGATGGAGCATTCCTGGTAGTAACCCTTCGGGGTTGCTTAGCACGGCTCTTGGGATGTAATGCTCCATTTGTACAACGTTGTTTGGGGGTTCTCTGTTTTGGTTCAGATGGTATTGGTTTGGATGGGAGGACGATGGAGGGATTAGGTTGAGGTAAAATTTGAAAGATGGGTTCTTATGTGTGAGGAGAAGAAGAGGGTGGTATGAGATTGGTGGGGGAAAAAATTGGAACAGTCGGTTGCATTGGATAGTTGTTGGTAGTGATCGGGTCAGGTTCTGGAAGAGTGCGATGTGGAGCAGGAGATTTTGATCCAGGAAGGTTAATGGTCATGTTAGAGAGATTAGGTAAAATGGAGAGGAGTGATTGAGTTAATTCATCTTGGGGAGGCTATGGCTGCTTGGTTTAGTGCTATCCCATGGGGAATGATGGCAGCTTCAGGTTATGTAGCAGGTACAGCCTTAGATTACTTGATCAAAGAAGGCTACTCTACAACACTGGTCCAGAAGATCATGCAAGTAACTTTATCTTTCTCTCTATAATCTTTGGCCTTTTAGTCCTAAATGATATGGTGATGTTAAGATAATTGTTGTAACTATTTCATTTTGTACCTGGTGATTGTGGCAGTCTATTGGATTCATTGGACCTGGAGTATCATTACTCTGCTTGAATTTTGCAAAGACACCCGCTGTTGCAGCCATGATCCTGACTGTTGGATTGAAAGGTTAGAGAGAAGAGAGGCAATACACACATTTGAAGCCGTGGAATTTTGTGTCCATGATTGTGTGACAGGGGAATCAGATATGACAGGGGATGTCTCCTGCTCAAGGTGCGGGTGATGAGGTGATGGGACAATTGGGTGAGTGAGAGGGAATGACATGTTGTTAGAAGGTGGGACAAACTAATGTATGGCAGGGTTTGTCTGGTGTGAATGTAGGCCTTGGTTGAGGTGGGCTAGGACACGTGGTAAAGGGACCACTAACAGAGCAGATTGCATACCTTGAATGGAAAGGGTTTCTTCTCCACTGTCGATTGCTGGCGCTAGAGGGAGAGAGGGGTGAACAGATTGAGTATCAGCGGCTGGGCCGTCTCCTGTTGACTCCATAACAGCCAAATCCCTTGAAGCATCATAGTGTAAAACTAGGGCTTGCTCAGTTAGGCATTGGTCAAGGGGCACGCCTTTTCTGAAAGGGCCAAGAGGAGAGGTTGAGTGATGACCAGAGCTTCCAAACTTCACTAGGCATCTTGTGTCTTTATGACCTAAAAACCACATCTGTAATAGAAGATGGGAAGACACTAGTATTTGAGTTGAACTTCTAGCTGAACACTGGAGCAACCTCTAATAGCCAGGGAAGAGCGCAATGGTTTCTAGATATCTAGGCAGATTCTGCACATGAGATATTGAACCCTTTGACCCATTTGGCTGCCTTGGATAACCATAACCGTTTTGGGGATTCCCAACCTTTTTGCAGTTGATGAGCAAACGCCAAGGAGAAGATATCAATCAGAACTGAGTGAAGTTGCACCCAGAAGTCAACGTATCTGAAGCTCCAGTTGCCATTGTCCCTCCATTCTTTTAGAATGAGAAGATTTTTGGCGACTATTCATGGACCTTCCATTAAAACATTTTACAGGTCAGTTGGGTGTTGGAAACGAAAAATGAAGCGGTTCAAGTCCAGAGGGGAAAATTCAATTGGCAGATGAGTGTTACAGGCTTGGGGTAGAACTTCTGTGACAGCTTGACGCCGGAAGGGTTTCCCAGGGAGAATATGGGCAACTAAGGTGTCATCAACATCTATGATGTTGTCAACAATATTTTCCTCATAGTCTGATGGGGAATCAGGTAGTGGTGAGGTGTGGGTAGAGGAAGGACGGTGGGTTAGTTGGTGAGTGGTGGGTGGCATAGATGGGATTGATGGGGTCTAATGAGAAGGTCCGTGGGGGGGTTGTGATGGGGTACAAGGAGAAGGTCGGTGATTGGTATTGGAGTTATTTGGAATACAGTGGGGAGAGTGGTGAGTGTTGTTTGACATAAGGTGGTGGAGGGGGAGATAGAGAGAAGGGGAAAGCAGGAGGTTTAATGGCAGGTGAGGGAGAGGGGAAGCAAGAAAAGTAATTGTAGAGGCGGCAACCGGAGGGAAACACTCTTAGAGGAAGAGATACCTCTTGTTACCACAAGGATGCTATGTGCTTGTGTCCATCCACGACTCCATGTATTACCTTTGGCATTGAGTTGTCACATTTAGAAGGAAGGGTAGTTAAGGCAGTGTCGCATATTCAATATTCAAAACAAATATAACATCCAATATTAATATGTGTGTGTATATATATATATATATATATATTCTATAACTCATTATAAGTTACAAGACATATCATCCAAAATATATTATCCAACATCAATTCCAAATTCATACACCTTCAGGAAAAAAAAAATCCAAATTAAGTCACATTCAACAATGTGGCTTGGTTATGGTGTTGTTCATTGTTGTCAATATAGCCAACACACTCCCGGAGTGATCCATGTTCAGTCGGAGTTGGGAGTCATCACTTTAGAAACCCTTTTCAATAGATGCATCCGTTTGAGCTCAATTTCGTGCATTAAACTTGAGCTTAAGGTGATATCATGAGAAATATATGTCATACCCTCAAACTCGTTAAGGTCGAAACACGAGTGGGACCCACAAAAAGGCTAAGGTCAATGTAAATCTATTCTTCTACTTCATTACAACGGAAAATTCACCACATTCATTGTCTTTTTCTTTTTTTAGGGATAATTAGAGTCCTATTTGGGAATTTGCATCATAGAGTTTAAAACTCTAACTACGTGGCATCTATATACACGAAATAATATTTAAGTCTAAAATATTTGCATCCAACATTTTGTACAAAAAATATAATAAGTAAAGACGGGGTATTCTCGACCGGGGAATTCCTAACCCCTGTCACCAAACTTGTACTCGGGGCATCGACAATTCTCATACATGGGCTATGAAGAAAAAGGGTATACAAGAGGGGTGAGCTTAACTTGCTCAGTGAGGAAAATATGGCAACCATACATACACGCATGCATATGAACATCATAAACATAACATTATTATAACGATGATCATGAACAATTTAGTTCATATGTCAAGTTATCATGGTGATCTGCCAAGATGCACATCATAAGAGTGAGGGCACACACCGTGATCAACGGTACTTCATTTGTCCGTCCTGGTCACTGAAGTACCAGGCCTTCCAACCGACATCAATGGGCATTCCCTTTGGCAGGTGGGGAAAACATAACCAGTCGTGCTGGAAAGAATCACCATCGCACGTTGGCCTCAATCATGCCGGAATGAATCACCATCGAACGCTGGCCCAGTCATGTTGGAACGAATCACCATCACACGTTGGGGCCATCCCGATCATCGAAGCCCCGGGGCATCCGGTGGCAAACCGAGCATTCTTCTCCCTGGCCAAGCGAGGAATCTACAAGTGAGCCTCGTCCAGTACATATCCTCCTACTGGAATGGGGTGGCAATCACAAGGTCTTGTTTACATCTTGTTACGACAAAATTCGAGCTGATGTCCTCCTAAGCTGTGTTGACCTGCACAAGAGAACAACACAAGACAAGGGAGTGCCGACCTAAACCGATTAAGATGCTCCGATGCCTAACATCTTTACAACAGATAAAAAACTCAAATCCAAAGAATAGGAAGTGAGAGACCCTTTTACTTGGGATTGGCGTTGCTATTAATAGGATTGAGATGGTAGATCGATATGATTTTCTAGATCGGAGATGATAGGGAGCGTCTCCAATGGGGGTAGGTGTAGGGATGGAAACAGATCGAATTCGGTTGGATAGTGGCATTATCATATTCGTATCCGATTATATTCGGACGGATTCGGATAATATCCTATCGGTTTTCGGACAGATTCAGATAATTTTCGGATAGTGATTTTTTGAATACAGGTTCTCCTAAATGGATATGAATATGGATCGAATACGATTTTTTGACTATTCATTGACATATTTACCGTTTTTATGATGAGGGTTAGGGTTGAGACTTGAGAGTTCAGTAACTACTCTTTCTTCTACTCTTCTTAGTCTTTTATTCTCTTACCTTTTTTACTTTTGATTTTTTAATAGATATGTAATTCCATGTATCACATTGCATTAAACAATATATATAAACCAATAGCAAATCTAGAAAAAGAATCACATTATCTTAACTTATAAATTTATAAAAATAAGATAACAAAATCCAATAAGATAACTTAAAAGGATAGACAAACACAGAGTTATATTTTAGATATTTTATTACCATCAGACTGCTAAACGAATCGGATAATAATCGGTCGGATAGGGGGATTACCATATTCGTATCCGATTAGTTTCGGATGGATTCGGATTCTCCTAAACGGATACGAATGCGGATCGAATACGGATTTACGAATATCCATTTACATCCCTAGGTAGGTGTCACCCTTATAGCTAGACACCTGTCGGTCTAGGAGTCACAAGGAAAGCGTGACCTTAACTGACTTAAGCTTTGGTCAGGTTAGCTTACTACTCAAGTTTAGTTTGCTTGCTGCCCAAGCCTCGGGACATGCCTGACGTGTTTTCCAATAAGGCGTAATGCGGGACTACATGCTGACTGGTGGACGGATGAGCTGTCCGAGTGAACTGGGCTGACTCCTCGGCTCAGCTTCCTAGCTGAATCGATAATCGACTTAGCTCAATAGGACCTGGTTGGCGCCTACTAGCCCGACCCGAATGGTCAAACCAGACGCAGTGTGGTTTGTTGAGACCTCGTGTGGTCTAATTTAGGTCGGCTATTGGTCCGCCTGTTCCTTTGTCTTGCCACGTGTCACTCAGGGATTGGTTGGTCACAACATGGTTCATTCATCACATCTCGTTTATTTCGTTCATTTCTTTTCATTCTTTTTTTCATCTGATTACATGACATTATCATGCACATTAACATCATAGTCATTTTCTTTGCCACATTTCATAGTCTCACATTTAATTTGCATAATTTCATCATAGCATTTTTCCACATCAAACTATAAAACATGGATTATTTTCATCATATTAACTTTCACATTATGCAATTAATAAACATGCTATAAAATTATAAAATGGTAGTAACCAAATTTCCACTCACCAGAACATCCACAACCACCAGAGAGAATCCCCACTAATGCCTATCATCTCTGGATGGACCTACAATGGCATGAGTCTTTATTTAGAGTTTCATATAAATTATATTCAAGTCCTTGATCATTAATTTTACCCTTCCTGAATTTATTACTTTAATCTTAGATTATAATATTTAACTTAACCTAACCTTATTTAAGCCCTACCATATGATTTAAGTATTCATGTCCATATGGTTTAGTTAAATATATAGTTTATTCTACCCATTTTAATCAGACTTTTTCATTTATCCAACCAATTTTAGCTATGTTTGGTATACATTCTTGGAATGCATTCTAGGTTGATTTGCATTCTCGGACTATAAAAACAACTATTTTTATCATCCTAGAATGCAAAATCAAGTTGGAATGCATACCAAACGCTGCCTAATTCCCATAACCAAAATGTCATTCAGTCTATAAAGTGGGCCTGAGCTAAAATATATAAATTAAAATTTTAATGTTGTTCTTCCATTAAAATTTTTCAGATTTTAGCTCTATTATTTAACTCATCTAACCTTAAGTTCATCATTTACTTTTCCTAATTTTAATCTCATCACTTTGACCCTACCTAAGTACATCACATAGGTAAACAAATTGGGCTTATCACAGACGCGTTGGGCTCCTCTGTAGTGCGACATGGTGTGTAACACGCATCCAACGGCCCATAGTGCTAGGGCACGCAGCCCAACACCCCGTCTCTGTGTTGGGCTGCGGGCCATCGGATGGTGCGACACACCATGTCGTGCTACAGAGGACCCAAATCCTATCACAGAGTATAAGGCACGTAACATTTTGTTGAAAACTCTATAAACCATGCCTTGTATCAATCTCATTACCTCCCTAAAATGCCCTTAATACAAATGTTACTTAATTAAATCATGGCCCATCACTCTATCATTTAAATTCAATACCTTATTTTCATAATGAAAAATCCATGCTAAGTACCATCTAGATGAGTTAGCTAGGTTCTATCAAAGCCCACATATATAAGCAGTCCTATATTTAGTACTTTAAGTCAATATGCGAAGCTCTTGTTAAGTTCAAGTAGGTATTAACTTAGGCTATAAACAAAACATAAATTATACCAAAGAGCTTAGAATGAGGCATTTTTGTTCTGTCTTAGAAAATGGAATGGGCCAGACAATGCGTTCCAGAATGGGCCACATTCTTTAATGCATTCTAAGGTTCATGAATAGGAATGGGTATTAAATACTGTTTTTATCACCTCATATTCCTCACAATACATTGTAAACCTAGAATGCATTCCAAACGAAATCTAAATCTTTAGTAGTTTACCAAAAAAAATCTGTAGTAGCTTACCACGTGTCGAGCTCTTGGGCCTACATTGTAGTGCACCGCCAGATTAGGGCACTGCAGAGGATTTTTTTTTTTTTTTTTTTTTTTTTTCTGAATACAATACTCCTTATATCTAATAGAAAAAAAATTCTCTGCAATGCCCAAATCTGGCGGTGCACTATAGTGTGGGCATGGAGCTCGACACATGGAAGATGCGACATCCAACGGTGTCGAATTGGAGAAGAAAGAAAAGAAAAATTACTGCCTTGCATCGAGCTCGCATTGTTGGATGAAGCTTCTTCCATGTGTTGAGCTCCTCAGGACTGCAGTGCGGGGTACCGCCAGATGCCCACACTGCAGAGGATTTTAATCCATTGTATTCTCTCTATAGATGTCTAATGATTTTTATAATCAGTGTGTAGCATGCCTAGGGACTAGATATATCACCTCATGAGATAAATGGACACAACAACTCGTTGTTGAAACAATAATTTTGACTAGTCAAGGTGACATGTTCTTTTGAGAGAGGGAGAGAGAGAGAGAGATTGTTAATGAGAATTCGCCCTACAAAAGAGGAAAAATAACTTTGGGTAGTCAAGAATACATGTTCGAGAGAGAGAGAGAGAGGAAAGGACAAATGGTTGAAAAATCTCTCCAGGTTATGCGACACTTTATGAACTAATGAACACTGGTCAGAGGATTTTCCCTTGGGTTTTGTCTATATCTATGGCCGCGGTCATTTCATATGTTCATGTGTCTAGGTGCAGGGATCATACAATGCAAGCAATCAAGTAGCGTTTTTTCTTCAAAAAATAATATAAAATTATTAAACATCACGCGTCGGCTGGCTTAATATGATGTTTGAGTTTGAACAAGTAAATATTATATAAAATAAAAATAAACGCCGTAATATCGCAAACAAATATAAGAGGGGGCCGGGGGTGGGGGGGAAGGAACTAGGAAGAATTGAAATGTGCAAAGAAGCTAGAAAAGACCATTTCAATCTTTTGCTGTTCCAACTTACGACACCAGACTTCTGACTTGTAGTTTCGCTTTAGATTTGTTCAATTATGTTTAATATATTTTAGATAATATGATTAAAAATTGTTGAGATGTTGGGAATTATGTAAAGCTATAAATCCCACTTGAAGTTTTTTTTTTTGGGTAGAAAAATCCCACTTGAAGTTGATGGGTTGGTTGAAGTCGTCGTTAATGCTTATTCTAGAGGAGGAGCTATTTCCACCTAATAATAATGTGTACTAGATCATATTCCTACAAAAGATTAAAGAGGAGAAGGATTCTTCAACTACCCACACGGCAAATTCTGGTCTTGCGTAGTAAAGTTGACGAGGAATACATCTCATCTCAACTAATCTAAAGCATAGGAGAGAAAAGGTTGTCTGAGTCGTTGGCGTAGGATACATTAATCTCATATAAAATTTAAAACTACAGAGAGAGAGAGAGAGAAATCTTCCCCAAAGAGGCAAGGGGGCAAGAAATTGTAAATACAATTGGGGAAACCAATGGGTGTAATATATTTGTGGTATTGTCTCTGAGAGTTTCTTGCACGCCGTGTTAGCAACTTGACAATATTTGAGTCTTTAAAACCACACCACACCACACCACAACACCGTATCCAAAGGAGGGAAGAGGTACAGTCGAGCACAGGCCGAAGGGGAGGAGATCAAGAGAGAGAGATGGAGGAGGCAAAACCAGCAAGCAGTAGAACGGCAAGCCTGATCCGCCCATCGTCATCATTCCGGCTCCACTCACCCAGCCTCAATTGTATCCGCCTGCGTCGTATCTTCGACATATTCGACAAGAACGGAGACGGCATGATCTCAGTGGACGAGCTAAGCCTAGCCCTGGAACTGCTTGGCTTGGAAGCCGAACCCACGGAGATTGATTCCATGGTGCGCTCCTATATAAGGCCTGGCAACACTGGCCTCGGCTTCGAAGACTTCGAAGCCTTGCACCAGTCGCTAGACGATACCTTCTTTGGGAACAACGACGAAGACCACAATATTCTTGAACACGCTGACGACGACAAGACATATGGTGGTGAAGGTGGCTCCAGTAGCCCTGTTTCGTCGTCGTCGTCGTCATCTTCGTCGCAGGAGGAGTCGGATTTGACGGAGGCCTTCAAGGTGTTCGATGAGGACGGTGATGGGTTTATCTCGGCCATGGAGTTGCAGGTGGTCCTGAGGAAGCTAGGGATGCCCGAAGGGGGAGACATCGGTCGAGTTGAGCGGATGATCTTCTCCGTTGACCGTAATCAGGACGGCCGCGTTGATTTCTATGAATTCAAGGACATGATGCACAGTGTCATGGTTCGATCTTGATCAAATCTGTCATTTCATTACTATTAACCGATCATCCCCTTCCCCTTCATGTATGTGGACGGTGTACGTATAGGATCACCGATCTCTTCTAATCGTCTTCTCCTTTTCTTCCCTCCTGTATCTTCTTCTTCTTCCTTTTTTTTCTTTTTTTTTTTTTTTTTTTTTTTTTTTTTTTTTTCCGTATTTTATTTTTATTTTTATTTATATTTAGCCATAGGCAGTGATGTCTTTTTATCTTCTCGAGCGTTGGGTGTATGGTTGGATTCTCAAGTGTGATGCACTAGATAATGGGGGCGATAAAAATCCCTCCATTTGTTTATCTGTTTTAGTTCTAATCCGAATAACTCCACCTACAGACAACATTCAACACCTATTCTAATTGTTTCAAAAAGGCTCCTCTATATACTTATAATGACAATAGATGAGACTGGTGTTAAGCAATACGTGTTCATGTAGCGTAGCCAGAATTGCCTTAGAACACATGGTCTAAACATGAGAGAGTAATACATGATCTAGTGGGACGTATGTATCTAATGGATTGAGCTCCTCTCTAGGGAGCCCAACAGGTTAAGGGAGCATCCAATCATTGGGCTGTGTCGCACACATCCCTAGGCATGCGTCGAGATGTGTGCGACACAGCTCAATCCCTGGATACACCCTGGGCACTGAGCTCCCTGGAGAGGAACCGGATCCATATCTAACTATGTTAGCAGTTGTCATCCTCTTTACTGAATATTTTTTTGTAGGGGGTTTAAATGACATTCGATGTGTCCAACATTTAATAAAAGGATATTTAGGATATCTCATGCTTTTTTTTTTTTTGGGTAGGAAAGATACCTCATGCTTGAAAACTAACGTTTGGGGATCCTTCTAAAATGGTTTTATTTAAGAATATTTTATTTTTCATTTTTACCCTTCTATGACTAGCAACATCACTAGAAGCCAAATAGCGCACGTTCTCCCTGCCAAACTCCTCCTGTGCAATTGGGTTGTGCTCAGTCATCTTAGCGACCAAGTTAGTGACCTCAATGGCCAAATCTTCATTGAAATCTCAAGCTCAGTGGCGATCATATGGACCATCTCCTAGTCGGTGGTGAGGTTGAGAAAGACAGTAGTAGCGGCAGTTTGGGCATCGAAAGAATCTCCTTCCTCCAAGATCTTGAGTAGGGGAGGGACTCCACTCTTGTCAATGATGATCTTCTTGATGTGATAGTTGTCAAGAGTAAGAGAGGAGAGGGATTTAACGGCCGCCTCGATATGATAAGGGAAGGGATCTATTTGAATGAAAACCTCTTGGGACCAAGAGTGTTAAACGGTTCAGTTTCGATGTAAACAATAGCGGGGGAATGATGTCAAACGATAAAATTGAAAAATAAGTTAATTTTAAATAAAAATCAGTTTAGAAGGCAGCCCAAATGTGAGTTTTGAAACATAAAGTACCCCAAACATCCTTTTGTTAAAGGTTGGCACCTCAGATGTCATTCATTTGCTTTTTCTTTTTTTAATTTTGTTAAACCCTTTACTACTTTCTTAGATATAGAGTTTGGAATTTTTTTTTTGGGGGTGAATCAGTAGGGTTTGGATGTTGAAATGTTTTATGATCATGAAATTCTTCTTTTCCTTCTCTTCTTTTATTAATCAAATATCAGCAAAATTCATTTTAAAGGTAATGGATAATATGAAATATTAGAGGACAAAATGTCAAGTTTCAACCCAATCAAAATTGGGCAATTGGCAAAACAAGTCATTAAAAGTTCATGACAAGAAAGAGGGTGCACCAACTATCAAGAGAGTGTAATGACATACATGAGAAGACAATCTCATTACATGATAAGATTAAATGATTGAATTTCAGCTGAAATTTAATAGGGTAAATTACACGACACCCCTGAAAATCGAACGATACTCAATTCACCCCTTGTTTTTTTGAAAAAACTCACCCGTCCCTTGTATTAGAGCCCTATATTACAATTTAGTCCGTGCCGTTAGTTTTATGTGATTAACTTGTGAAGTTACCAAGTTAAACATACTTAAATTTCTAAACTACCCTTGATCAGTGTAGAGTTACTATTTTACCCTTGAATCTAAAAACCCCAAATTAGATCCTTTTCCTCACATGACCTTCAACTCTCACTTAGCCAGTCCAGTCGATCAATGCATCGGAGAAGAAGAAGAACTCATTATTTTATTTTTTTTTTGGTTTCAACCTGTCTGTGCCATTACAAAATATCGTATGTATCTTACTTATTGGGAAGAAACCTCTTCCACTCACCTTTGTAAGTATAGGTTGGATATGGGATCTGCCATGGACAATAGGTTATATTTTTTTTTCCATTGTTGGGATCGAAATTGGGACAAACCATCGTACACAAAATAGATAGTGCCCTCCTTGATAGGGAGCAGCCAAGCTGTTAATCTCCCTTGGAAGAAACTGGAAATTAAAAGACATAAGATGTGAAGATAAGTACATAAATATCCTCCAGGATTGATCTTATGTCCAAAAGGGAATTGGAAGAGTTCCTCGAGATAGGTGATCACATCCTTATTATTAGATTCAACCATCAGATTATCACAGCCCTCCGAGATTGCTTCAAGTAAACCAGAACAGATCACCATAGCCTCGCCCATTAGTGGAGTAGTGAAATTTGCTGGACTTGAGACTACAGTACTCCGTGATTCGCCAAATGATCATGGATGATAATTCCAAGTCCTATGTGGGTAGTCTTTGGGAGAAGACTTGCATCACAATTAACTTTGAAGTAATATCTTGGTGGGGGAATCAAGAGAGAGTGACGGTAGATAGGATCTTTATCCCCTCTAGTTCTCTACCCGACCCAGTTCCCCAGTCCCCCTAAGAGAGGGGCAATGACCACCTTATACGTACCTACCTGAGCACTCTGCCTGGGTGGGATTCCCCCCCCCCTATTAGAGGGACTGAGGAACTGGGCCGGGTAGGGGACTAGAAGAGATAATTTTCTGGTAGATAAATGTTGATTATGGGTTGTGATTGTTGTAGAGGTCGAGTCAAGAGAAGTTGCCCTTTGAAACTCAAAAAAAAACATGAATAGAGGTAATCACCTCGCCAAGAAGAAAATTACGACAACCGAAAACATAGTCATTTCAGGCCAGCCATAAATACCAACAAAGAAAAGAGCATTGAGATATCAAAGAATGACTAAAAATCTTCAATTTACAACGAAGAAACTCCGACCCTCAATCGAAGAAGATAAACTACATGTTTTGCAATCTGGTGCAATATATCCAAATGGACTCCCAAACCAAATTGCACGGGCGTAGGAGCATTCCAATGAAATACATGTAATAGTTTCTTATCCACTACATCTGCTACACTCGGAACAAAAATGAATAGTTCTTCAATGTAATTCAGAACTTGCAGTTAATCTGTTTGCGCAGACTCGCCATAAAAAAATAAAAAAAGTTTTTGGTAGTGTTTTTTTTTTATTTTTTTAGAAAATGAAGATTAACTAAATCCCAAGAATGCCATGTAGAAAATGAAGATTAGTTATATCAGTTAGTCATGGAGAAATGAGTTTGAAGCCTAGTAAGGAGGGGTTTCAACTATCCTTCCATGTATCGATGCACTCACCAGTTCCAACATGCGAACATAAACCAGATTTCAACACCCTTTGCCACTCTATGATGCTTCGCCAAGCCCAACTTGGTTGTGATCCAATATCAGCCAATAATAAATACCCTTCATAAATATTGTTGATAAAGAGTGAGAGTCTGACCAAAGTTTCCAAGCAATCTTAGATAATAGGGGTGTCAATGGGTCGGGTCGGGTCTGCCCTTAACCCTAATCCAATCCTAGGGGCCTTAACCTAAACCCAAGCCCAACCCAACCCTGGCAGGGCCTAAGAAACCCTCAACTCAATCCGACACTGCCAGGCTTTCACTACAAGAAATTGATGCAATGACGGCACTTTGGGTTGAGTTATTGCGGCATATTTTACAAACGTCGTCATATGTGAAGATATATCGACATTTTATTAAAAATGCCGTCATATATAAAGGTATAATGGCGCATGGGTTTAAATGCCATCATAAATAAATATATAACGGCGTTTAATCACAATCACCGTTAAATAAAGCAGTTTTCGCGGCATTTTTTTAACAAGCGCCACTGTAGTTTACTATGTAATAATGGTTTAATATTTTTTTTTAACGGCGTTTTCAAAGAAATGCCGTTGTATTTCACAATACAACAGCGTTTATAAATAAACGCCGTATATAGTAATAGTTTTCAGCAAAAAAAAGCCCCAAAATCTTTTCACTTCCCCGCGCTTTCCATCTCCATCTCAAAAACGTTTTCGTTTCCCCCGCTCTTTCCATCTCTCTCTCAAAGTTCTCTGAAGTCTTTTTCCCCTCTCAACCGTCAAACTTCTTTGAAATCCCTTTCCAAAGACAGAGCAACGATGAATCGGCGACACCAATTCTCGCAAGTCCCACAAGGTTCGATCCCATTGAACCCTTCTTCACTGCTTTTTTCATACATGTTTTGATTTGTCAAAAAGTGTTAGTTCTTGTATTTGATCTGTTGTTAATATTTCAAGTTTTTTGTCCAAATTCTTTTGTTTAGGGTTTCTGTTGTTAATTTTGTTGTTTTAAATTTTATTTTTTTTAATCTTAAACTCTCCTTTCTCTCTTGCTCTCCTTTCTTTTTGTTTTAAAACGTCGGCAAAAACAAAAAGTGAGGACACATTTACCGGCGTTTATTAACAAATGCCTCAATATTAAAAAAGTTGTTCCGTACAATGGAGCTTTTATAAACGTCGTTTTAGTGTACTTGTACCAGCGTTTACTATAAACGTCGCAACAATTAGAAATTCAGTGCCTACAGCGGCACTTTTAAAAACGTCGTTATTGGACATTTTCCACGACGTTTATTAGAAAACGCAGTGGTAGAGGCACCTACACAGTCACTCCCAAAAAATGGCAGTACTTTTGCCGACGTTTCTGCTGCATAAAATATAAACGTCGGGTTTTATGGATCTATAGCGGCGTTTAAAAACGCCGTCGTAGACCCAATTTCTTATAGTGTTTTTCCTATCCCGACCCGACCCTAATTGACCTTGATTAGGTCGGGCAGGGTCGGGTTGGCCCATGATTGACCCTGTCTTGACCCTGATTTTGAGTGGCTTTGGCTTGGTCTAGGTTTGTCTGTGTATTTTGTGTGCTTCGGCTCTGGTTATCTCAGTTCAGTCAAGCCCAAAAAATCAAAGCCTAAGTAGAGACTTGATCCAAAAGATCCTATAACAGGACCCCCAAGATCACCATTAGCTAATGCATGAGAATTGGATGGAGTCATCTTTCGATTTCCCAATGATGGACTATTGTTTGCTATGAATTAGATATTTTGATCAGATTCAGATGTGAGGTCACCACAACTCTGATCTTTAGAGAGAGATGTTAGAATTGTGTGGCCCAACACAAATTTATTTTGTATAATTTTTACACATTATTGGGCATTTCTATATTCTCATTTTGTGGCATATGTCATGTGGCATTTATATTTTGTGGCTTGTAAAATTAATTAAATTGGTACCATGATTTTTAGTCTACTTGGCTAGTGGACTGGTGTTTTGGATGATCATCCTGATGAGCCACTTTGTAGTCTTCGACTTGACCACATCTATCATGATGTATTACATGTTTATGTATGCATTATTGGACTGTAATATGTTTGAGGGGTGCAAGTCAAAATTGCTTAGACTATGGGAGACATGAGGACTAGTCTCTTGATGGTCAGTACACATAAGGTCTATGGAGTCCATCCATGGAAAGACCTCGTGTACGTTGAGTGTTGATCTTAATGACTAATATTCCATTGCCAGTGACTTGACAGTTACGGAGTGTACGCATACCTACAAACTGCCAATATCAATGGTTTTATCGTCAATATAGTTTTGTGAAAATGTTTTCATTTATTGATATAAAAAAATATTATTTATTTTCTATCTTTGAAAAACCATTTTTTATTTGTTTTTGGTAAGGGCAGTTTTATAATTTTTGTCCCCCTTTTTGTTTGGAGGAATTTTTGGTAATTGTCAAGGTAAGCCCAAAAGGCATTCTGGATATGGATATTAGGTAGCTAGCGTCTCACTTAGGGTTGGACTTTATAGCTGGTCTTCTCCACCTTAGATATATAAATATCTCAAGGTCACACAAGCAAGGGAATCTTTTTTGGAAGCTCAAAATACTGGGTTGTGGTATACCTGTCCAACTAGGTGAGCACCCTGATTGTTTGTGAGATCCTTGAAAATTCTAGTGGCTTCATCAAATTGTGATCATCTACAATCTTTCTTCAAAAATTTACTAAGAGAGGTTCAAGTCTTCTTCTTCAACTCATTCAACAAAGTATTTTAAATTCACATCTTTAAAAGGGTATGTCTTTTTTCTTTTTCTTCTATTGAAAAATCTATAGATAAATAATTCTTATTTAGGATTTTGTTTTTCATGGATTGGAACTATATAATTCCTTGTTTGAGATGCTTCTAGGATTCTTTTTCTTACAGCACAAGCATGATGACTCTGCTAATCTCTAGTATCCTAGATTATTTCTTTTGTTTTTCATGTTATATGGATTGTCTATTTCTTTTAAAAAACATTTGTATATGTTTTTCTTTGGGTCTGATAATTGTATATATGATTGCATATATTCATGGATAATTTTTGTTTGATCTTAAAAGGGATGATGTTTCTTTAAACATTTTATTTGTGAAGTTGAATAGTCCTTTACGTATAGAGAAAGAAAATAAGAAAATGATTCTTTGTATAAAACATTTATTGAATGATAGTGACATTTGAAGAGATTTTACAAAAGACAATAAAGTCATTGAAAGTTATCTTGGAAGTTGAAAAACAATAATGACTTTTGAAAAAATGTGTCATTGAAACTTAATTAGTCTTCTTGGAATTTGAAAAATCTTATTGATATATACAAAATGACATTGATACTTGATAGGTTGTGTTGGAGGATGGAAAGTTTTTCTTGTTTCCACACGTTACCTTGTACCAAACCATCTAATTGCTTTTGGCTCATTGCAAGCTATATAATGTATTTTTGGCTCATCTCAAGCCACCTACCTTTATTAGCTTATCAAACCATATTATTGACATGTAGTCATTGTCTCAAGCCATTTTTTTTTGTGAAGCTATTTTTGTTCTTTGTAGCTTCTCTTGTTATATTATGAATTAATTTTAGGCTTTATATTGGGCTTGACTTGTTTCATTCGGATAAATTTGTTATGGACTGAATTAAATTAAATAAAATAATTTTGTTCCATATGTATCCATCTCATTTTTTTGTGAGAGTATGGGTTATGATATATTCTAGTGCTACATATACCCAATCCTATTGGTTTCAGAAGGAGCATGGGTTTGGGCATATGATGCAAATTTTTTTTTTTTTTGGATATTTTGTTCACTATTCTAATGCTCACACATGATGACACCAATCGGTTAATCACATGAATGAGATAGGATTGTGAATAGGCATGAGAATTTTTTGTGTCGATGCCCATCGGATAAGACACATGTGATCCTTAAATAATTGAATTCTTCCTTATGTCTATCGGATACGGGAAGGGTTTAATTTATTATTGGATTGATAATTGATTTATGTTTTGGGGTTCTTAATTTATCAAGTTCTTTCCTACGCCCATCAGATACGGGGAGGATTTGAGATATCATAGGACTATTTGATTTTGTCACATTATGTCCAATAATTTATTTTTTGTGCAAAATTGTAATGGGCCTTAGTCTCCAATCTTATCATACATGTTGTATGCTTATGACAGATGGCTGGGTCTTCTAGTTCTCTGAATATGTTTGACATTATGAAAAATTGCATCCTTACTGGACCCAATTATGTTGAATGGAAGCGTAGAATTGACTTGTACATTGGGTTTCATAATTATTTTGTTTGTATTAAAAAGATTGGTCCTCCTATGCCGGGAGCGCATTCTACCAAATCTGCTAAGGCTGCTTATAAGAAATGGACAGAGGCTGATACTAAGGTAAAATATTTAATGTTGGGATACATGACTGATTCTTTCATGGTTGGCTATATGAATAGTCCATCTGTAAAAGCTATTCTAGATAGTTTTGAATTGAAATTTGGGAAGAAATAAAGCCAATATATTGAAGATTTGAGGGAAAAGTTCATTAGAACTAAATTATATGAAGGAGGAGATGCTAGAGAGCATGTGAACAACATGATTGCCATAACTGATGAATTAACACTTCAGGGAAGACCAGTTGATGAGAAAACAAAAATATCCATTATTTTATCCTCTTTGTCTGATTCTTATGAAACTGTAAGGAAGATATATTTTATTTCTGGTTTGGATTGGTCTGTGAATGACCTATCCAAGGTCACTGGTCATGAAGATGCTAAGCTGAGAAAAAGGGATTTTGCAGTTAATGCTATAGAGCAGAAATCAGATAGACCCACTAATGGAAAGAAATATCAGAAGAAGAAAAAGTTTAACAATAGAAAGCAAGATCAGGGGAAGAAAAAGAGAACCAGTGTGAAACAAGATATTGAGTTTAAATCAAGACAGATAGTTTGTTATTTCTGTAAGAAGCCTGGACATAAAAAATCTCAATGCTACTCTTTTTTAAGGAATGCTGGAAAACAACCCCAAGTTATGTTTGCTACTTTGATTCTAAATGAGATTAATACTACCATTATTAAATCTGGATCATGGTGGGCTGATTTTGGAGCAACTGTATATGTCTCCAATACCTTGTAGGGGTTCACGCAGCTAAGGAAAATAAGTGATAATACCAGCTTCATCTACATAGGAAATGATGACAAGACAGAGACTGAAGGAGTTGGAGTTTTTGAATTAAAGTTGAATGATAGAACAGTTTTTGATATAGTTGACTGTTTGTATGCTCCTAGTCTTAGGAGAAATTTGTTATCTGTTTCAATGTTGGAAAAATTTGGATATGAGTTTTATTTTGGAAATGGAAGAATTTAAATGAGTAGAGATGGTAGAGTTGTTTTGCACGATTTTAGAAACAATAATATGTATCAAGTGCAATTGTGTGGTAATATTGTGTATGATGTGAATGTTGTTGTGAAAGATAATGCTACTTATCTTTGGCATTTGAGACTGGGGCACGTCAATATAGATAGAATTGGCAAATTGATTAAGTCTGGCATATTAACTGGAGTAACTCTAGAAAAGTATCCAACATGTGAAAGTTGTATTTATGAAAAAATGACTAAAAAGTCTTATCCAAAAGGTGAAAGATGTTCTTGTGTTTTAGAAAGGGTACATATTGATGTATGTGAACCTATGAACATCACTGCCAGAGGTGGTTTTCGCTATTTTATTACTTTCACTGATGACTTTTCTAGGTTTGGTTTTATTTATTTGATGAAACATAAATCTGAAGCCCTAGAGTTTTTCAAAACATTTTGACTTAAAGTTGAGAAGTCGACTGGACAAGTGATTAAGTCACTTTATTCAGATAGAGGTGGAGAATATTTATCTAATGATTTTGAGATGTATTGCCTTGAAAATGACATTAAACATTTTCGCATTTCACCTCACGCTCCAGAAGCTAATGGGATTGCAGAAAGGCTGAATCGAACTTTGCTTGATATGGTTCGATCAATGATGGCTAGAGCAAATTTACCAACTGCTTTTTGGGGGGAAGCTCTATATATAGCTATGCATATACTTAACAGAGTTTCCACCAAAGCAGTGGATTCAACCCCTTATGAGATGTTTTATGGTAAGCAAGCCAGTATTACTCATATTCGATTGTGGGGGTGTATTGCTCATGTTTTGATTCCTGATCTAGATAGAAATAAATTATTATCCAAAATTAGAAGGTGTGTTATGGTTAGGTATCCTCACCGTTCAAAAGGATATAGATTGTATGATTCTGAGTAAAAAGTGATAATTGAGAGCAGGAATGTGACTTTCTTGAAGGATCGTTTTGATAGTGGGAGTACAAATGATGTTGATAAAAGAGTTTTGGAGGAATTAGTTGAAATTGATGAAAGTCATCCAAACCTTATGGATGAGGGATCCTTAGATCCTATTATATCTTCAAGCCAAAAGAAGCGTAAGGAACCTTCTCAGCCACTAAGAAGAAGTGAAAGGGTATCAAAAGCTCCAGCCATGTTAGATTATTATGTTTATTTGGGAGAAACATATGAAAGAGTGTCTATTAATGAAGTTGTTGAGGACCCTGTCACATATTCTCAAGCTATGTCAAATGTTGATTCTCAACAATAGGTTGTTGCAATGCAAGATGAAATCAACTCTATGCATAAGAATGGTGTATGGAGATTGGTTGATAGACCTATGAACACTAAAGTTGTTGGTTGCCAGTGAATCTTTAAAAGAAAGAAAGATGTGTATGAAAATATTGAAAAGTTCAAAGCAAGGCTTGTTGCTAAAGGCTACACCCAAGAATATGGTGTTGATTATGATGAAACTTTTTCACCAGTTGTGAGGATACAATCTGTTCGTGCTATTTTGGCCTTGGTTGCATATTTTGATTTTGAACTTTATCAAATGGATGTAAATACTGCATTCTTAAATGGGAACCTTGATGAAGATGTTTTTATGGATCAACCTGAAGGTTTTATTTCTAGGGGAGATGAAGACAAAGTCTACAAGTTAAAGAAATCTATATATGGGTTGAAACAAGCCTTACGATAATGGAATTTACGATTTCATGAATCAATTGTTGGAATTGGATTTACACAAAATACTTCTGAAGCTTGTATCTATGTGAAGAAAGAAGGTCACAAGGTTGCATTTCTTATATTATATGTGGATGATATTCTACTTGCAGGAAATGATGTAAGTATGTTGATAGAAATAAAACAATGGTTATTTAATACTTTTGAGATGAAAGATTTGGGTGAGGCTTCCTACATTTTAGGTATCAAAATTGAGCGAGATCGTGAGCAAAAGAAGTTAAGTTTGTCTTAGGAGAAATATATTGATACATTATTAAGGAGATTTCACATGACTGATTGTTTAAGTGGAAAGATTCCTTATAATCATCTTAGACCGCTCTCCAAGGATGATAGTCCTCAGTTTAAGAAGAAAAATTTAAATGAAGCCTTATATCCTTATGTCTCTGCTGTTGGAAGCCTGATATATGCAATGATTTATACTCCCCCAGATATAGCTTTTGCAGTTGGTATGATCAGTCAATTTCAAAGTAACCCTGATAGAATACATTGGATTGTTGTGCAATGGATAATGAGATATCTAAAGCGATCAAAAGGCTTTAGGTTGACTTATCATTCTAATGAGCCTAATATCATAGGGTATTCTGATTCTGATTATCAAGGATGTGTTGATAGCAGAAAATCTACCTCTGGTTATGTATTTACTTTATGTGGTGGTGTAATTTCTTGGAAAAGCAAGAAACAGGAATGTATTGCTCAATCCACTAAGGAAGCTGGATATATTACTTTAAATGCCGTAGCTAAAGAAGCGGTGTATCTTCAAAAGTTCTTATCAGAACTCCTGATAGTGGATTGTGTGAAAAAATCTATTCCCTTATTATGTGACAATAATTCAGCAATTGCCATCACTAAAGACCTAAAGTGCCACTCTCATGCCAAACATATAGAGGGTCGATATCACTATATTCATGATTTGATTAAGAAAAAAGAGGTAAATGTTCAGAGAGTGCCATCTAAGTCTAACTTGGTCGATCCCTTTACAAAAGGTTTGCCTTTTGGTGTATTTGAGAAACATGTAATGAATATGAGATTGTGTTAGGCCAAGTGGGAGACTGTTAGAATTGTGTGGTCCAACACAAATTTATTTTGTGTAATTTTGGCACATTATTGGACATTTCTATATTTTCATTTTGTGGCATATGTCATGTGGCATTTATATTTTGTGGCTTGCAATTAAATTGATATCATGGTTTTTGGTCTACTTGGCTAGTGGACTGGTGTTTTGGATGATCATCCTGATGAGCCACTTTGTAGTCTTCGACTTGACCGTACCTATCATGATGTATTACATGTTTATGTATGTATTGTTGGACTGTGATAGGTTTGAGGGGTGCAAGTCAAAATTGCTCAGACTATGGGAGACATGAGGACTAGTCTCTTGATGGTCAGTACACATAAGGTCTGTGGAGTCCATCCATGGAAAGACCTCGTGTACGTTGAGTGTTGATCTTAGTGACTAATATTTTGTTGCCAGTGACTTGACAATTACGGAAGTGTACGCGTACCTACAAACTGCCAATATAAAAGGTTTTATCGTCAATATGGTTTTGTGAAAATGTTTTTATTTATTGATATAAAAAAAATATTATTTATTTTCTATCTTTGCAAAACCATTTTTTATTTGTTTTTAGTAAGGGCAGTTTTGTAATTTTTATCCCTTTTTGTTTGGGGGCATTTTTGGTAATTGTAAAGGTAAGTCCAAGAGACATTTTGGATATGGATATTAGGTGGCTAGCATCTCACGTAGGGTTGGACTTTATGGCTGGTCTTCTCCACCCTAGAGATATAAATATCTCAAGGTCACACAGGCAAGGGGATCTTTTTTGGAAGCTCAAAATACCAGGTTGTGATATACCTGTCCAGTTGGGGTGAGCACCCTGATTGCTTGTGAGATCCTTGAAAATTCTAGTGGCTTCATCAAATTATGATCATCTACAATCTTTCTTCAAAAATTTATTAAGAGAGGTTCAAGTCTTCTTCTTCAACTCATTCAACAAAGTATTTAGATTCACATCTTCAAAAGGGTATGTCTTTTTTCCTTTTTCTTCTATTGAAAAATCTATAGACAAATAATTCTTATTTAGCATTTTGTTCTTCAGGGATTGGAACTATATAATTCCTTGTTTGAGATGCTTTTAGGACTCTTTTTCCTACAAGAGAGAGGGAGTTCCATTCCAACACTGTTATATCAAATCAATCATATTTTAACTTTGTCCCAGCTTCATACCTGGAAGCTTGTCTTTTATTTTTTCCTCAAAATTCAAACGCAAAAGTTCATTTAGATGACAGTTTGATGTTATAATGTTTCTCCTTCACTATTTTATTCATTGATGTTTAGGGAAATTGAATTGTTAATAAAGATGAAGTTTGACGTAGTTTTCCAGGAAAGAAAGAAAAAAATAGGTTTAAGAAGAACAGAAAGATCTACAATAGGCGAATGATTATCTTTTTGTAAGTGATTGAATAAGAGATTTGAAATTGAAATGACGATTGCGGGAGTGAGTACGAGAAGATGGGTGGAGAATCTCCCCAGTGAGAACAATGCCTTAATTGTGGAACATCTTGAAAACGAAACCGAGAGACAAGCTCCTAATGCAGCAGCTCAGGTGATTTGGTGGAAGCAGTGCAATCGTAACCAGAGCCATACGGGGGCCCAAAGAAGAAATAGGGGGAGCAGGACATGCTATTAGGGGTGTCAATAAATAAGCAAACAAAAAAAAAAAACACAGATTTGAGGACCTAGAGGCTGGAGCGATTGATCGTCAAGGGAATCGAAGCAGTTACAAGGAAGTGATTCAGTGAAGGAACTCAGGGAAGGAGGAAGAGGAAGGCAGTGGTGCCCTTACTCTCTTAAGCCATTAAGCGATTGGGATTGAAAAGTGAAAACTGAAAAGGGATTTAGTCATTTAGGGTTCGTATGTGCCCTTAGGGCTTTTTTGTCTTTTCCTATTAATTTTTCTCAGTTATATGACTTAAATCTATAATATATATACAATTGTATATACTTATTACTAATACAGGGTCGGGCCGGGCCGGGCTAAGCCTGGGGTCTTATCCTGAACCCAACCCTACCTTGCCAGGGTCAGACTATATCTCAATTCTAACCCGCCATTCGGGTTGACAAATCAGGGATGGGGTCGGGTCGGGCTCAGGGCGGGTTCGGGCCATCCGGGCATTATTGACACCCCTAGAAGAGATGAATCCTGGAATCCCAAACCTCATTTCTCTTTCGATCAACATAATCAAATAATTGATCAACGAAGGTCGGTAAAAAGGACTGAGATTTTGGATTTGTTGCACTAGAAGTGGCAAGAAAATCCTCTCCAACGCGCTTGTGACTTGTGAACACAACATGCATCAGACAACTAGAGCTGTCCGTAGGGCATGTGTTGGACAGTTCCAGCCGTTCGATGTGTGTTGCACTCATTGACATGCTTGAGAGGATCCGGACTCTGAGGGCAGCGCGCATCAGATGGCTGGAGCTGTCCTTGGGGCGCGTTCCAAACTGCTCCACCAGTATGATGCGTGCTGCACTCATTGGTGCGCTGGAGAGAATCCGGACCCTCGGAACTGGATACGCGAGTCGAATCTTTAGAGCTGAACGGGGGATCCTAATGCGATCACGGTCAAAACCCTAACCAGGTCACGCCTTCTGATATCTGATTCGTCTTTTAAATTCTAACGGTCCCTTCTACTACCCTTTGTGCCTCGTTATCTATTTACTCTGTGCTTCCTCTTTCCCTCCGACATTTTTAGTTCCCTCCAAAAAAAACAAAAAAAAAAAAAACCCCAGAAGAGATAAGGTCATCTGAGATTTGAAACTTGGTTTATTCTGAGTTCCTTCATCTTCTTCCCGTTTTCCTTCTTCTCCATTTCCTTTCCTGAATTCACAGGTTCATCTCAACTGTCAGACTGCGTTTATTTCTCTTGAAGCGTAACTGTTTGGAATGAGTTTTCTTCTCTTAGTTAGGGTTCCAACTTCCATGTAGAAGATTTCGTATTTCTCGTGCTTTAGGGTTTCCGAGAGAGAGATGAATCAGAAATTTATCTTGATTCGTGCTTAGGTTAGGGGTTTCTCCCCGAAATACATTGCTCTCTGTTTAGTTTCCACAAATGAGCTTTGTTGATTTAGGCTAGGATTTCTAGGTGACAAAAATCCGTGCATTTCAGTTTTTGCTTTATGTTTCAGATTTTACATCTGAAGCACTGGAATATTGGCTGAGAGATCTGGTTTGCGTTTTGTGTTCTTTACAAGTTCTTGTTTTCTTCCGAATAATGGAGTCTAAAGTTTGTGTGGGCAAAAGAAGGAACGACGAAGATCCGTCACGGGAAAAAGCTCCACTTGCGAAGATTAGCGTTATGGAAGCTAAGAATGTTGAGCAAATTGCCGATGGCAAAGCTACTCTTGGGCCAATTACACCTGATACGGACAGAGAGAATGGAGAAGTCCTCGTTGATTTCAAATCTCCTCTGACTTGGTTGTCATCTTCCCCAAGAACAAATAAGGTTGCAGGTTCCCACCTTAGCCCAAGGACGCCGAAGGAGGATGTTTTTGACCCATTCGCACCGGGCCCAGATGAGTTGATGTTCGCACCCCCGCCCCGTAAGAAATTCTTGGAGGAGTCTCGTGACCAAGTATCGAGAAGGCTGAATTTTGATTCTTCTATTGAGTCCAAGGAAGCTGGAAAATTATTCGACGGAGTGGATTCTGTGAAATACCTTTCACAAGAACAGATATTTCTGGAGACTCTGTATGAATCCATTCTGGAAGATATTGTCTCACAACAGGTGAAGGCCCTTGAGGGGGAAATTGCAGAGACCATGCCTCTGGATACAGATTGTGAGGGTCTTATGACACCCAAATCGTCGTTACCTCTTTTGAATGGTGTTGCAGAGACCTGTCCAGGGGCACCTGTGAAAGGGAAATTCACTGGGAAATTAAGGGATATTGATAAAGATTTGTGTCGGAAGCTTGAATTTTGAAGTAACTTTGCTGGAATTCGCCACAGGCACTACAGCAATATCAACTTCTGAGTCCTGAATTGATGGTAAGCCTGTAAATTACTACATTTGACACTTCAAAACTATATGATCGTTTGTGAATTGTAGAGTCTTTCTTCAGGGCTGAATCTTTTTTGATGGGTTAATCGTTGTTGGTCTTACCAGAACAATCTAGATTCATTGTATAGTAACTGTTATTTTGGATTGGAATGGAATGGAATGAAATAGATTGGGTTGGAATTTTAGTTATTAATTTAGTTTTTTTTTTCTTCCTTATTTAAGTTATCTATCTGAAACGTTATTGATTATTGATCATGGGGAATTTCGTGTCAGTACATGTTTAAAAACAAACATATTTGTTTGTTGCTAGAGGGTCAAAACACAAAAACCTCCTCCATATTGCATATTTGAGTGGCTGTAATGAGAGACGCTTTTTCAAAAATCAAAGAAAACCAAGGTTCAAAAATGTTGGAGTGAGATTGGCAAAATATTTCAGTTTTTGCGAAGGGTGGAAATCACCCGCTTGGCAAAATTTTGTACCTTAGAGAAGGGTCTTTTTGGTATCATTTTTCATTTTTTACATGTGTTTGATATCATTTTTGAAACTTATTTTTATTTAAAATAAATGGTTAAATACGCATACCCCTAAAATGCACCCAATATTCCTCATGTGCCCCCCTAAGGTTCTGACTAGTCCACATGCACCCCCTGAAAATTCCATGTACCACCTCTACTTTACCAACTCTACTTTACCCCTCTAAAGCCATTTAAGTCTACACCAGGCGTTAAATGCTAAAAAATGACCAAACTACCATTTCTTCTTTCTTTTCTAAAATTTGAAAAAACCTAATTGTCTTGACCTATTTGCTAAAATTTGAAAAGACCAAAATGCCCTCATTTTCCCCAAATCATCATCTTCTTTTACAATGTAGATACCCAATACTACCACCACCCCCACCACCCACCACCCACCATTAACACCATCAGCACCGTGAAGCCCCACCTCCAGCACCACCTCCAACTCCTCCACCTTTACCAATTCCACCACCGAGTCCCCCTCCCTTGCCTATTCCTCCACCAACACACTTCCGCCCTTACCATTGAAATTCAGGCAGCCATTAAACCTGAATTTTGAGTTTGGGTTAGTTTGACCTTACAAACTTGAGTTGTGGATCAAATTGAAAAGCTGGTTCAATATATTCCTAATACAGGAACTTTGAAGCCGCACCAATATGAATTTTTATCCTCTGTTGTTCGATGCCCGAACAAAACAGTGTTGTCCCCTTACATGGGGTGCGAAATGACGATTTAACCTCCTTCGGGCAATGTGTTCGGACAGGGAGGTTAAGGCGTCATTTCGCCCCCATGTGAGGGGACAACAGGTGCTGTTCGGGCAGCGGACAACAGAGGATAACGATCCCGGAAAAGTGTATGTGCCCTTAGCGTAAACCCTTAATTGACTCTGGTTTCCATGTAAATGACTACTAAAGTGGAAAATAGCATAACAAAGATCCAATCGAAAGGGTGAGTGAGAGGAAGCTGGATTTTGAAATTTAGGGTTCAGAAACGAAAATGAGAGAAGGGGAAGAGAAAGAGAGTGAGGGTTTTGTCTAACGAGAGGGTGACTGAGAGGAAAAGTTGGATTTTGAAAACACATCGAGTCGGGTTCGTCAATCTGGTGGTGAGAGAGAGGAAGATGGATTAAAATAGAGTTTATTAATTAAGGCCGTTGGATGCTACTAAGGCCATGTGGAAAGATCTCAGGGGGGTGCTGGACGGTCTAGCTCCCGCCACGGTTGGACAGGAGCCAAATCCGAAGATGACACTAAAGAAAAAGTAAAATGTAGGTAAAATAAAATATAAATTTAAGTTGTAGGTTTGTATTAAATGCAGGGATTCCGGTTAAGGATACTATTTCGAAAAGGACTTAGATCGACCCCACTTGTGCTCTCTGTGGCACTTGTAAAGAGACCCTCTGGCATATCTTCTTCTCTTGTGACTGGGTTCAGCATATGTGGGTAGCTAGTCCTTTGGGTCTGAGAACAGAATTCATATCATTCCCATCTCTCAGACATTTCTGCATCTCTACCCTCCTAGGCCGACAGCTTGACAAGCCCTCTTTCATTTGGTTTTTCTTTGTTTTGATTATCACTTGCTACTTTATTTGGAATGTTAGAAACGATTGTGTGTTTAATTCTGTTAAAGCTAATCTTGGTAAGGTGCTGTGAAGGATTGAACAGTGGTTGCTGGAACTTCATATTTCTCCCCCACCCCTCAATAATGTGGAATTATTATTATCTTCTGCTACGGATAATTCTAACCATTTTCATTTTCCTAGGTTGGATTTACCTATTTTAGACTTTCCTGTTTTGTTATGCTCAGGGTTTGATTCTAGAGACAGAGATCATTCTGGATGGGCTTTTGGTTTTTTGTTGGTTTTTTGATAGATGGCAAATTCCTTTTATTGACAGTTGGACGAATTAAAAACAATCATGAATTGGAACCAGAGTTGACTGGAATCCTGAACGGGTTAGATTTTGCTGCCTTGAGAGGTTTGAAGCTGAAAGAAGTTTGGTGCTCTAATGAGGTGCTACCTCAACTTCTTCCAACTCCATCCCTATCTCCTTGGCCTTTTGAAGTTCTAACTTATTTTTTGAAGATTCTAGATTGAACTAAAGATGTTTCTTTCAAGCATTTTTTTTTTTTTGGTAAAGTCTTTCAAGCATTTCACAAATCCTACTCTACTAAGTTGGCTCATATCTTTTGTTAAAAATGCCCCCTATACCCCTGGTAGTCTGGACAATTGTACGAATGTGACCTACTTTTAATTTTTATAAAAATATTTTCCTTCATAAAAAAAAGAAAAGTTGTAGGTTTGTTGAATGATTGAGAGATCCCCTCTTTTGTAGTTGGATTCTTCTTTTATAAACATTCTTGGTAGTTTCTGGTGGTTCCTAGCAGTTTTCAATAATTTTCACCCCTCATTTTGAATTTGAATTTGAACATTCCAAGTGGTTAAGTAACTACCCACAACCTCCTACCTTATGTAACCATCTTCCCACTTTGTTGTTCAAATTCAAAAAAGGGCCCTTACATGACATGTGCAATGCACGATCTTAGAGTATATGTAGTATAACCATGGAGTAAAATTAGGGTGTAAATAGGCATGATTACAAAAAATTGCATTTTATTGCACTCTCTTTGCATTATTTACTACCCCCATCACATGTGAGCATAGCCCAGCATAGCCCTTTTAAGTTCTTTGTTGGCATCTGCAATTGTATGGGGTGTTTATAGTGGAATTTTTTTTGTTGTTACCTGGTTTGCAGTAACTTTCCTGCTAAAAATGGAAAGATTCACTCTCCCTTTGGGTTCACATATACCCTTCTAAGTTTTATTGTTTTCCAAAATATGCTTCGAGATTCCATTCTTTGGTTGCAAGCCCAAATAGCAGCAAAATTTTTTCCAATGTAAACACCACGTCCAAATGCAGATGCCAGCAAAGAACTTAAAAGGGCGGCTGTTGGACTATGCTCTCATGTGATGGGGGCTAGTAAGGATCTGTATGGTAACTTTCTAAAAAATTGATTCTAATGTGTTTTCTGATTCTGGGGGTAGAATTGAAACATATTATGTATGTGTTGTTCGGTCTGTTTCTGTGATTTTTTTAAACGGATCAGGTGATAGAATAGATTTGTGGCAGGGTTTTGAGAAACACCAAAAAGAAACACCAAAAAGATGTTTATCACATTTTAGAATTGATTCTACGAAATGTTGGAGAAATAGCGTGGACTTAAGCGAATCATGGGCATTGATGGAATTTAACATCAAAACATAACAGACCCTAAAATCGCATCGTCAAGCTCGATCGCACTCTGCAACTCAACCTAAAACAAACCCTAAAATCGATCTCTTCAACTCGCATTCAACCAAATTTTCTGTATTCGGAAGGTTTTTAAAACATGCTCCTATGTTGTTTTCCATGTCGGAGAGAATTCGAGAAATCCAATCAAAACGACCTATATAAAATCTGAACATTTTAGGGTTTTTTTTTCCGCTTTTGGTTTCTGCAAGTTCTTAGGTGGCTTGGTGGTGTTATTCGCGGAGAAGGAAAATATTATCATGACAGGAGGAGGATTTGAGGAGGCTCGATCTGTATGGTAACTTTCCCAAAAAATTCACAGAGCCTCCTCAAATCCTCCTCCTACTGTGATAATATCACATTTTCGGCGCCTGTAACTGAGAGCTAGGCTTTGGGTTTCTTCTCAAATTGGAAGATCCAAAGAGTGAAGTGAGTGATGGGGTGTGTCCGAGCGCAAAGGGAGTAGGGTCCGTCTTCAAGTCCCACACACACCACCGCAAGGGTCCTGGTTGCTTCCGTAGTCTCGACTTTGGTGAGCGAAATGGGTATCTGATGGGGGTCGTGATAGACATCATTCACGATCCAGGACGAGGTGCCCCACTCGCCAAAGTCACCTTCCATCATCCTTTCCGTTACAAGTACCAGAAGGAACTTTACATTGCTACTGAAGGTATGTACACGGGCCAGTTCCTCTACTCATCCAGGTCCCTTTGGATTTCTTTCTCTTCTACTCATCGTCCCTCTCTTTTTGCCTTTTTGTTTGTTTGTTTGGTTTAGTAATTGGAAATAATAGGTATCTTGATTCATTGAGCTCATTCTATTGAAATTTTAGCTGTAGTGTCAATCTGCATCTTGTGTATGCAATGATCTTTGCTTTATTAGACTCGGTTTTGCTTTAGTTTTTGGTAAATCCTTCAAGCATTTCTTTCTTGCAATGAATCCATTGGAGCACTCATGGAGGAGGAAACCATGAATCCATACATGTTTCTGTGTCTAAGAAGAAAAATTTAAATGAAGCCTTATATCCTTATGTCTTTGCTGTTGGAAGCCTGATATATGCAATGATTTGTACTCCTCCAGATATAGCTTTTGCAGTTGGTATGATCAGTCAATTTCAAAGTAACCCTGGTAGAATGCATTGGATTGCTGTGCAATGGATAATGAGATATCTAAAGCGAACAAAAGGCTTTAGGTTGACTTATCATTCTAATGAGCCTAATATCATTGAGTATTCTGATTCTGATTATCAAGGATGTGTTGATAGCAGAAAATCTACCTCTGGTTATGTATTTACTTTATGTGGTGGTGTAATTTCTTGGAAAAACAAGAAACAGGAATGTGTTGCTCAATCCACTATGGAAGCTGAATATATTGCTTTAAATGCCGTAGCTAAATAAGCGGTGTATCTTCAACAGTTCTTATCAGAACTCCTGATAGTGGATTGTGTGAAAAAGCCTATTCCCTTATTATGTGACAATAATTCAGCAATTGCCATCACTAAAGACCTAAAGTGCCACTCTCATGCCAAACATATAGAGGGTCGATATCACTATATTTGTGATATGATTAAGAGAAAAGAGGTAAATGTTCAGAGAGTGCCATCTAAGTCTAACTTGGTTGATCCCTTTACAAAAGGTTTGCCTTTTGGTGTATTTGAGAAACATGTAATGAATATGGGATTGTGTTAGGCCAAGTGGGAGACTGTTAGAATTGTGTGGCCCAACACAAATTTATTTTGTGTAATTTTTGCACATTATTGGACATTTCTATATTTTCATTTTGTGGCATATGTCATGTGGCATTTATATTTTGTGGGTTGTAAAATTAATTAAATTGGTATCATGATTTTTGGTCTACTTGGCTAGTGGACTGGTGTTTTGGATAATCATCCTGATGAGCCACTTTGTAGTCCTCGACTTGACCGTACCTATCATGATGTATTACATGTTTATGTATGTATTGTTGGACTGTGATAGGTTTGAGGGGTGCAAGTCAAAATTGCTCAGACTGTGGGAGACATGAGGACTAGTCTCTTGATGATCAGTACACATAAGGTCTGTGGAGTCCATCCATGGAAAGACCTCGTGTACGTTGAGTGTTGATCTTAGTGACTAATATTTTGTTGCCAGTGACTTGACAATTACGAAAGTGTACGCGTACCTACAATCTGCCAATATAAAAGGTTTTATCGTCAATATGGTTTTGTGAAAATGTTTTTATTTATTGATATAAAAAAATATTATTTATTTTCTATCTTTGCAAAACCATTTTTTATTTGTTTTTAGTAAGGGCAATTTTGTAATTTTTATCTCTTTTTGTTTGGGGGCATTTTTGGTAATTGTCAAGGTAAGTCCAAGAGACATTCTGGATATGGATATTAGGTGGCTAGCATCTCACGTAGGGTTGGACTTTATGGCTGGTCTTCTCCACCCTAGAGATATAAATATCTCAAGGTCACACAGGTAAAGGGATCTTTTTTGGAAGCTCAAAATACCAGGTTGTGGTATACCTGTCCAGTTGGGGTGAGCACCCTGATTGCTTGTGAGATCCTTGGAAATTCTAGTGGTTTCATCAAATTGTGATCATCTACAATCTTTCTTCAAAAATTTATTAAGAGAGGTTCAAGTCTTATTCTTCAACTCATTCAACAAAGTATTTTAGATTCACATCTTAAAAAATGTATGTCTTTTTTCCTTTTTCTTCTATTGAAAAATCTATAGATAAATAATTCTTATTTAGGATTTTGTTCTTCATGGATTGGAACTATATAATTCCTTGTTTGAGATGCTTTTAGGACTCTTTTTCCTACAAGAGAGAGGGAGTTCCATTCCAACACTGTTATATCGAATCAATCATATTTTAACTTTGTCCCAGCTTCATACCTGGAAGCTTGTCTTTTATTTTTTCCTCAAAATTCAAACGCAAAAGTTCATTTAGATGACAGTTTGATGTTATAATGTTTCTCCTTCACTATTTTATTCATTGATGTTTAGGGAAATTGAATTGTTAATAAAGATGAAGTTTGACGTAGTTTTCCAGGAAAGAAAGAAAAAAATAGGTTTAAGAAGAACATAAAGATCTACAATAGGCGAATGATTATCTTTTTGTAAGTGATTGAATAAGAGATTTGGAATTGAAATGACGATTGCGGGAGTGAGTGCGAGAAGATGGGTGGAGAATCTCCCCAGTGAGAACAATGCCTTAATTGTGGAACATCTTGAAAACGAAACCGAGAGACAAGCTCCTAATGCAGCAGCTCAGGTGGTTTGGTGGAAGCAGTGCAATCGTAACCAAAGCCATACGGGGGCCCAAAGAAGATATAGGGGGAGCAGGACATGCTATTAGGGGTGTCAATAAATAAGCAAACAAAAAAAAAACACAGATTTGAGGATCTAGAGGCTGGAGCGATTGATCGTCAAGGGAATCGAAGCAGTTACAAGGAAGTGATTCAGTGAAGGAACTCAGGGAAGGAGGAAGAGGAAGGCAGTGGCGCCCTTACTCTCTTAAGCCATTAAGCGATTAGGATTGAAAAGTGAAAACTGAAAAGGGATTTAGTCATTTAGGGTTCGTATGTGCCCTTAGGGCTTTTTTGTCTTTTCCTATTAATTTTTCTCAGTTATATGACTTATATCTATAATATATATACAATAGTATATACTTATTACTAATACAGGGTCGGGCCTGGCCGGGCTAAGCCTGGGGTCTTATCCTGAACCCGACCCTACCCTGTCAGGGTCAGACTATATCTCAATTCTAACCGGCCATTCGGGTTGACAAATCAGGGATGTGGTCGGGCCGGGCTCAGGGCGGGTTCGGGCCATCCGGGCATTATTGACACCCCTAGAAGAGATGAATCCTGGAATCCCAAACCTCATTTCTCTTTCGATCAACATAATCAAATAATTGATCAACGAAGGTCGGTAAAAAGGACTGAGATTTTGGATTTGTTGCACTAGAAGTGGCAAGAAAATCCTCTCCAGCGCGCTTGTGACTTGTGAACACAACGTGTATCAGACAACTAGAGCTGTCCGTAGGGCATGTGTTGGACAGTTCCAGCCGTTCGATGTGTGTTGCACTCACTGACATGCTTGAGAGGATCCGGACTCTGAGGGCAGCGCGCATCAGATGGCTGGAGCTGTCCTTGGGGCGCGTTCCAAACTGCTCCACCAGTATGATGCGTGCTGCACTCATTGGTGCGCTGGAGAGAATCCGGACCCTCGGAACTGGATACGCGAGTCGAATCTTTAGAGCTGAACGGGGGATCCTAATGCGATCACGGTCAAAACCCTAACCAGGTCACGCCTTCTGAGTTCTGATTCGTCTTATAAAATCTAACGGTCCCTTCTACTACCCTTTGTGCCTCGTTATCTATTTACTCTGTGCTTCCTCTTTCCCTCCGACATTTTTAGTTCCCTCCAAAAAAAAAAAAAAACCAGAAGAGATAAGGTCATCTGAGATTTGAAACTTGGTTTATTCTGAGTTCCTTCATCTTCTTCCCGTTTTCCTTCTTCTCCATTTCCTTTCCTGAATTCACAGGTTCATCTCAACTGTCAGACTGCGTTTATTTCTCTTGAAGCGTAACTGTTTGGAATGAGATTTCTTCTCTTAGTTAGGGTTCCAACTTCCATGTAGAAGATTTCGTATTTCTCGTGCTTTAGGGTTTCCGAGAGAGAGATGAATCAGAAATTCATCTTGATTCGTGCTTAGGTTAGGGGTTTCTCCCCGAAATACATTGCTCTCTGTTTAGTTTCCACAAATGAGCTTTGTTGATTTAGGCTAGGATTTCTAGGTGACAAAAATCCGTGCATTTCAGTTTTTGCTTTATGTTTCAGATTTTACATCTGAAGCACTGGAATATTGGCTGAGAGATCTGGTTTGCGTTTTGTGTTCTTTACAAGTTCTTGTTTTCTTCCGAATAATGGAGTTTAAAGTTTGTGTGGGCAAAAGAAGGAACGACGAAGATCCGTCACGGGAAAAAGCTCCACTTGCGAAGATTAGCGTTATGGAAGCTAAGAATGTTGAGCAAATTGCCGATGGCAAAGCTACTCTTGGGCCAATTACACCTGATACGGACAGAGAGAATGGAGAAGTCCTCGTTGATTTCAAATCTCCTCTGACTTGGTTGTCATCTTCCCCAAGAACAAATAAGGTTGCAGGTTCCCACCTTAGCCCAAGGACGCCGAAGGAGGATGTTTTTGACCCATTCGCACCGGGCCCAGATGAGTTGATGTTCGCACCCCCGCCCCGTAAGAAATTCTTGGAGGAGTCTCGTGACCAAGTATCGAGAAGGCTGAATTTTGATTCTTCTATTGAGTCCAAGGAAGCTGGAAAAGTATTCGACGGAGTGGATTCTGTGAAATACCTTTCACAAGAACAGATATTTCTGGAGACTCTGTATGAATCCATTCTGGAAGATATTGTCTCACAACAGGTGAAGGCCCTTGAGGGGGAAATTGCAGAGACCATGCCTCTGGATACAGATTGTGAGGGTCTTATGACACCCAAATCGTCGTTACCTCTTTTGAATGGTGTTGCAGAGACCTGTCCAGGGGCACCTGTAAAAGGGAAATTCACTGGGAAATTAAGGGATATTGATAAAGATTTGTGTCGGAAGCTTGAATTTTGAAGTAACTTTGCTGGAATTCGCCACAGGCACTACAGCAATATCAACTTCTGAGTCCTGAATTGATGGTAAGCCTGTAAATTACTACATTTGACACTTCAAAACTATATGATCGTTTGTGAATTGTAGAGTCTTTCTTCAGGGCTGAATATTTTTTGATGGGTTAATCGTTCTTGGTCTTACCAGAACAATCTAGATTCATTGTATAGTAACTGTTATTTTGGATTGGAATGGAATGGAATGAAATAGATTGGGTTGGAATTTTAGTTATTAATTTAGTTTTTTTTTCTTCCTTATTTCAGTTATCTATCTGAAACGTTATTGATTATTGATCATGGGGAATTTCGTGTCAGTACATGTTTAAAAACAAGCATATTTGTTTGTTGCTAGAGGGTCAAATCACAAAAACCTCCTCCATATTGCATATTTGAGTGGCTGTAATGAGAGACGCTCTTTCAAAAATCAAAGAAAACCAAGGTTCAAAAATGTTGGAGTGAGATTGGCAAAATATTTCAGTTTTTGCCAAGGGTGGATATCACCCGCTTGGCAAAAATTTGTATCTTAGAGAAGGGTCTTTTTGGTATCATTTTTCATTTTTTTCATGTGTTTGTTATCATTTTTGAAACTTATTTTTATTTAAAATAAATGGTTAAATACGCATACCCCTAAAATGCACCCAATATTCCTCATGCCCCCCCTAAGGTTCTGACAAGTCCACACGCACGCCCTGAAAATTCCACGTACCACCCCTACTTTACCCCCCTAAAGCCATTTAAGTCTACACCAGGCGTTAAATGCTAAAAAATGACCAAACTACCATTTCTTCTATCTTTTCTAAAATTTGAAAAAACCTAATTGTCTTGACCTATTTGCTAAAATTTGAAAAGACCAAAATGCCCTCATCTTCCCCAAATCATCATCTTCTTTTACAATGTAGATACCCAATACTACCACCACCACCCCCACCACCCACCATTAACACCATCACCACCGTGAAGCCCCACCTCCAGCACCACCTCCAACTCCTCCACCTTTACCAATTCCACCACCGAGTCCCCCTCCCTTGCCTATTCCTCCACCAACACCGCCGCCCTTACCATTGAAATTCAGGCAGCTATTAAACTTGAATTTTGAGTCTGGGTTAGTTTGACCTTACAAACTTGAGTTGTGGATCAAATTGAAAAGCTGGTTCAATGTGTTCCTAATACAGGAACTATGAAGCCGCACCAATTTGAATTTTTATTCTCTGTTGTTCGATGCCCGAACAACACAGTGTTGCCCCCTCACATGGGGTGCCAAACGACGACTTAACCTCCCTCGGGCAGGGAGGTTAAGGAGTCATTTTGCCCCCATGTGAGGGGACAACAGGTGCTGTTTGGGCAGCGGACAACAAAGGATAATGATCCCGGAAAAGTGTATGTGCCCTTAGCGTAAACCCTTAATTGACTCTGGTTTCCATGTAAATGACTACTAAAGTGGAAAATAGCATAACAAAGATCCAATCGAAAGGGTGAGTGAGAGGAAGTTGGATTTTGAAATTTAGGGTTCAGAAACGAAAGTGAGAGAAGGGGAAGAGAAAGAGAGTGAGGGTTTTGTCTAACGAGAGGGTGACTGAGAGGAAAAGTTGGATTTTGAAAACACATCGAGTTGGGTTCATCAGTCTGGTGGTGAGAGAGAGGAAGATGGGAACAAGATGGATTAAAATAGAGTTTATTAATTAAGGCCGTTGGATGCTACTAAAGCCATGTGGAAAGATCTCAGGGGGGTGCTGGACGGTCTAGCTCCCGCCACGGCTGGACAGGAGCGAAATCCGAAGATTACACTAAAGAAAAAGTAAAATGTAGGTAAAATAAAATATAAATTTAAGTTGTAAGTTTGTATTAAATGCAGGGATTCTGGTTAAGGATACTATTTCGAAATGGACTCAGATCGACCCCACTTGTGCTCTCTGTGGCACTTGTAATGAGATCCTGGCATATCTTCTTCTCTTGTGACTGGGTTAAGCATATGTGGGTAGCTAGTCCTTTGGGTCTGAGAACAGAATTCATATCATTCCCATCTCTCAGACATTTCTACATCTCTACCCTCATAGGCCGACAGCTTGACAAGCCCTATTTCATTTGGTTTTTCTCTGTTTTGATTGTTACTTGCTACTTTATTTGGAATGTTAGAAACGATTGTGTGTTTAATTCTGTTAAAGCTAATCTTGGTAAGGTGCTGCGAAGGATTGAACAGTGGTTGCTGGAACTTCATATTTCTCCCCCACCCCTCAATAATGTGGAATTATTATTATCTTCTGCAACGGATAATTCTAACCATTTTCATATTCCTAGGTTGAATTTACCTATTTTAGACTTTCCTGTTTTGTTATGCTCAGGGTTTGATTCCAGAGACATAGGTCATTCTGGATGGGCTTTTGGTTTTTTGATAGATGGCAAATTCCTTTTGTTGACAGCTGGACGAATTAAAAACAATCATGAATTGGAACCAGAGTTGACTGAAATCCTGAACGGGTTAGATTTTGCTGCCTTGAGAGGTTTGAAGCTGAAAGAAGTTTGGTGCTCTAATGAGGTGCTACCTGGACTTCTTCCAACTCCATCCCTGTCTCCTTGGCCTTTTGAAGTTTTATCTTATTTTTTGAAGATTCTAGATCGAACTAAAGATGTTTCTTTCAAGCATTTCACAAATCCTACTCTACTAAGTTGGCTCATAAATTTTGTTAAAAATGCCCCCTATACCCCTTGTAGTCTGGACAATTGTACGAATGTGACCTACTTTTAATTTTTATAAAAATATTTTCTTTTCATAAAAAAAAAAAAGTTGTAGGTTTGTTGAATGATCGAGAGATCCCCTCTTTTGTAGTTGGATTCTTCTTTTATAAACATTCTTGGTAGTTTCTGGTGGTTCCATGCAGTTTTCAGTAACTTCCACCCCTCTTTTTGAATTTGAATTTGAACATTCCAAGTGGTTAAGTAATTACCCACAACCTCCTACCTTATGTAACCATCTTCCCACTTTGTTGTTCAAATTCAAAAAAGGACCCTTGCATGACATGTGCAATGCACAATCTTAGAGTATACGTAGTATAACCATGGTGTAAAATTAGGGTGTAAATAGGTATGATTACAAAAAATTGCATTTTATTGCACTCTCTTTGCATTATTTACTACCCCCATCACATGTGAGCATAGTCTAGCACAACCCTTTTAAGTTCTTTGCTGGCATCTGCAATTGTAGGGGGTGTTTATAGTGGAAATTTTTTTGTTGTTACCTGGTTTGCAGAAACTTTCCTGCTAAAAATGGAATGATTCATTTTCCCTTTGGGTTCACATATACCCTCCTAAGTTTTAGTGTTTTCCAAAATATGCTTCGAGATTCCATTCTTTGGTTGCAAGCCCAAATAGCAGCAAAAATTTTTCCAATGTAAACACCACGTCCAAATGCAGATGCCAGCAAAGAACTTAAAAAGGGTTGCTGTTGGACTATGCTCTCATGTGATGGGGGCTAGTAAGGATTTGTATGGTAACTTTCTAAAAAATTGATTCTGGTGTTTTTTCTGATTCTGGGGGCAAAATTGAAACAGATTATGTATGTGTTGTTCGATCTATTTCTGTGATTTTTTTAAACGAATCGGGTGATAGAATAGATTTGTGGCAGAGTTTTGAGAAACACAAAAAAGATGTTTATCACATATTAGAATTGATTCTACGAAATGTTGGAGAAATAGCGTGGACTTAAGCGAATCATGGACATTGATGGAATTTAACATCAAAACATAACAGACCCTAAAATCGCATCGTCAAGCTAGATCGTACTCTGCAACTCAACCTAAAACAAACCCTAAAATCGATCTCTTCAACTCGCATTCAACCAAATTTTCTGTATTCGGAAGGTTTTTAAAACATGCTCCCATGTTGTTTTCCATGTCGGAGAGAATTCGAGAAATCCAATCAAAACGACCTATATAAAATCTGAACATTTTAGGGTTTTTTTTTTCCACTTTTGGTTTCTGCAAGTTCTTAGGTGGCTTGGTGGTGTTATTCGCGGAGAAGGAAAATATTATCACGACAGGAGGAGGATTTGAGGAGGCTCGATCTGTATGGTAACTTTCCCAAAAAATTCACAGAGCCTCCTCAAATCCTCCTCCTACCGTGATAATATCACATTTTCGGCGCCTGTAACTGAGAGCTAGGCTTTGGGTTTCTTCTCAAATTGGAAGATTCAAAGAGTGAAGTGAGCGATGGGGTGTGTCCGAGCGCAAAGGGAGTAGGGTCCGTCTTCAAGTCCCACACACACCACCGCAAGGGTCCTGGTTGCTTTCGTAGTCTCGACTTCGGTGAGCGAAATGGGTATCTGAAGGGGGTCGTGATACACATCATCCACGATCCAGGACGAGGTGCCCCACTCGCCAAAGTCACCTTCCATCATCCTTTCTGTTACAAGTACCAGAAGGAACTTTACATTGCTAGTACATGGGCCAGTTCCTCTACTCATCCAGGTCCCTTTGGATTTCTTTCTCTTCTACTCATCCTCCCTCTCTTTTTTCCTTTTTGTTTGTTTGTTTGGTTTAGTAATTGGAAATAATAGGTATCTTGATTCATTGAGCTCATTCTATTGAAATTTTAGCTGTAGTGTCAATCTGCATCTTGTGTATGCAATGATCTTTGCTTTATTAGACTCGGTTTTGCTTTAGTTTTTGGTAAATCCTTCAAGCATTTCTTTCTTGCAATGAATCCATTGGAGCACTCATGGAGGAGGAAACCATGAATCCATACATGTTTCTGTGTCTTTGTATTAGCAGAAACAATTTTTTACCAGGTTTACCACAGAACATTTGTTTGTATAGAATTACTTCAAAAATTCGAAAACAGAAAAAATCGATTCTGATTCTCTGACTTAGAACCAATTTTTTTAAACAGAATGGTTGCCCTTTAGATCCTAAATGATGCAAAAAGAGTGCAATAAAATACAATACTTTGTAATCGCATTCTGGATCGAACAGGTTTACTCCTGTTTCCTTTGAAAATTTAGTTGTTTTTTATATTTTATTCTTACCCCTGCCAATCCACCGACTCGGCCAGGAATTGATATCGATCTCCATCGATATCAATACGAATCAACCGATCCGATACCAATTCCTCAAAATATGGTCTAGACTGTATCATTTTTATCCAAAAATTAGATTTAACAAATATTAAAAAAAAAAAAAAAGATTTAACAGATCATGGTTATATGTGGCAAATTAGATTAGACGGCATATCCATGAAGGCTTTTCCTGGGGAGACAGATCGACCACAATAACCTTTTTTTTTTTTTTTTTTTTTTTGGGGTAGAAAACCACAATAACCTTTACCAAAAAGAGACCTCAACCTCAAAACTCATAAAAAACAGAGATTTACCAACAAAAAAAAAAAAAAAAAATCATAAAAAAAGAGGGGATGAGAATTTGATGCGTGAGAGAATGGGGCCAACGTTTCATCCCGCCAGCCCCCACCGTTCCACTACAGGAGGCCCCACATTTTGAAAATTTTCGAATCCCCCGTTTTTATTTCTCGTCCGCTTAATACTTCCTAACAATTCGTTAATTCCATCCACGTGTGGTCTCGACATCATTGACGGTCTTAGATTCATATGACATGGACAGTCAATAGCCGTCCGATTTCATTTATGCATTAGGTAATATTAACTTCCGTTCGAGTTTTTAGGGAAATTTATTAAACTCCCTATTTTTCGCTTGTTTCCATTTGCTCTTAACTCTCATTTCCTTTCATCTGTTACTTACAGAGGAAGAGAGACTACGAAGAAGAAGAAGAAGAAGAAGAAGAAGAAGAAGCCAGCAACGACTAAATTTCATCC
Organism: Telopea speciosissima; assembly: GCF_018873765.1. NCBI lineage: Eukaryota > Viridiplantae > Streptophyta > Magnoliopsida > Proteales > Proteaceae > Telopea > Telopea speciosissima. Next base: position 30,527,668 of record NC_057918.1, read on the forward strand.
TTGCTTTCACATTTACGGAGTAAGAAATTCTTGATCCTCCTCAGCCTTTTCTTTATTCCACACAGATTTCCTTTCTTCAAATGCTTCTTCCTTGAAATCTCCTGAATCTATCATACATAACTCATCCATTTCATAGTAAAATGAAAGAGAGAGAGAGAGAGAGAGAGAGAGAGATAGACAGAGGATTTATAGCCTTTTTGTCTGGTTTTTCTTTGGTTCAGTCCTTTATTTTCATTTTGTTTGTAATCGATCTATTTGAGATATCGAACATATAAAAAATTCTGTATTTTGATCAAATTTTGAAAGGATCGCAACATATAATGCAAATTTTATCGCTCGTCTTTTTTCCTTTTTGTGAATTTTAACCACTAATGGCTGTGGGAACCAAACCTTAAACATTCTGGTTTGATCTCTTCTTTTCGCTTTTGATTCTAGAATGATGAAATGTTCAAATACTTTTATGCTCTGTTGATGTCAGAAGTTTTCGTTTCTTTGCTTTATTTTTGTTTTCCCTTTCACCTTCTGCATTATAAGTGGCTACTAATATCTGTTTCTCCTCGATTCCTCTATTTTCAGAGCAGAGGATGTCGGATCCTGTTGAAGATGCTGGTTCTGAATCTCTGATGGATAATATTACTCAGAAGATTCACAAGCACGATGATTCTTCTTCTTCTTCTTCGGATTCGGAAAGTGAAAAATACTTGCCAACAAGAAAGAATTGCTTGTTCGGCAGGCAAAAACCTGTTCATGCTGTCCTCGGTGGTGGAAAGTGTAAATATCTCTTAACTCTCTCATCCTATATTACCTTATAATCGTGTCTTGTTCAATTCTTCTCCTTTTTCTTTGGCTTCCAATTTTGGTGTTTGCTTTGTTTTGCGAGTACAGATCTTGTCAAGAGTCTAGACTGCTATATTATCCTCTTTATGTAATTTGCAATAGATCTGTCTATTGCAAATTAGAAATTACATTCGGTAGCAGTAGAGAGCACAAGTATTGTCTATTGATTGATTGCAGTAAGTCTATTTTCTTTGAGATGAAACTATGAATCAAGCCCAATGTGGCCATTGTTCTTGACTATTTTGACCGTAATTGAAAAAAATCGTATCTCTACTCTGGTTAACGCAAACATCAAGAAACACGAAAAAAACAAAACAAAACAAAGATGACACAAAGATTTAACGTGGTTCACACACGAATATGATGTGCTGCATCCACAGGCGAAGTTGAAGATGATTTATAATGAAGATCTCTCAGGAACACCAAAAGTATGTGACCATATGGTATCTCAAGTCTCTACCTTTTGGAATAGTGGTCTTCCCACATGGTGGGCCATTGGGGAGGGTCATAATGTTCGCAACCTTACTATCCGATTCGAATTCGTTTATAATTCTGCTATCCGAATATCCGCCGAATATGGTGACGCAATATCAAATTCGAATTTGACTTGTTAACCGGATTCCGGATATTATCCAGTTCAATTCGTTTAGCAAACAGATACCAAATATCCGAATATTTTTATCCGATGACCGTTCGATTGTCTACTTATTGTTTTCTATTTATTGAGCTTTATTTCTTCTTAGAAATGGCTTCATTACACTCAGTTTTCCAAACTGGTTTGAAATCCTGTATCACATAACACATAAAATGCAAGGAATCACCCAAAATCAACCTTGCATTTGTCATCTTCTTTTGTAAAGCAAAGTCCAGCCCAAACCTACACTAATAGAAAAATAAACATATCAAACCGGACACTTTCGTATTACTTAATTAACTTTTCCAACGAAACCACCATGAATATAGCCAAGCTATATTCGTCAATCTTGACGTTTGCTATCCAATTTAATTAACTTTTGTCCATTATTGCCTAAACAGCAGCAATGGTTGGCTCTTCCATCCCTCAAATACCTCTGCTTCAAATCCCATAGGATGAGAAACATTCAATCAATCCAAACTGAAACCACAGAATCTTCCATGGAATCATTCCTTTAACTAGATCTATATGGAAAAGTTATAGCTTTACTTCACTATAATCTTTACGAGAAGTAAAGGGATTCGTGGAAGTCATGTCGAAAACTTTAGAAAGCTTTAAATGGATGGATTATATGCCAAGGGAGAGAGAACAAAGGCCTTGAAGTAAAATATTTTCTGGAAAATCATATATTCTGTATTTCTTTACCATTTTTTCCTCTATTATTGTGCATAAGAAGTAACAACACAAATTCTCCCTTGGTGTTCAAAGGACATACAAGTAGGGTTGTAAACGGATCGGATTCGGCTCGGATAGTGCTATATCCGCATTCACATCCGATTAGCTATCGGATGAATTCGGATAGTGCTAAACGGATACGGACACAGATACGGATCGGATATTTTATCTGTTTACATGTAAATATAGGTTTTCGGATAGCTATAACCTATCCGTATCCGCATCTGTTTAGTTTTCGAACGGATTCGGATAGTGCTAAACGGATACGGACACGGATACGAAAACGGATTTTGACTATTCATTTACACCCCTATATACAAGTAAGAACAAAACGATGCATATGAAACAGCAGAGAAAGAGACTTACCTTGGATAGTTGCTACTGGTGATTGCTCATGTGATGCAGAACGACATGCATGAAGGAACGAAGATGTGCGAAGGGTAAACTCAAGTTAGAGGTGGTAGGATTTGGAAAACCTAACTTTAAAGAGAGAGAGAGAGAGAGAGAGAGAGAGATTGTAGTCACAGTGAGTGGAAGGCAAAGAGACAACGTTGAGCTTTAGGGTTGATACTTGAGAATCTTGAGAGTTTAGTCTTGAGAATTGAGAGTTGAGACTTAGAGAATAGAGACCAAGATTTCAATTTTCAAGGAGGCTTTTGGCTTTCCTAATCCCTTTTTTTGTTATGTGTTTTTACTATTTGTTTTGTTTTTTTAATATGTTTTTCTAATAGATAATTAGATATATGATTATATCTATCTTATTCAAATAGTATTATAGTAATCTTGACCCAAAAAAAAATAAAAAATAGTATTATAGTAACATATATAAAATAATCATATTATCTAACTTACTAGCTAATAAATTATAAATATAAAAAAAAAATTCCAAGAAGGCAACTAAATCGAATAGATAGATATGGATATTTTATTTCAGATATTTTAATACCGTCAGATAGCTAAACGAATCGGATTATAATTGATCAGAAACATGGATTACCATATTCGTATTCGATTAGCTTTCGAACGGATTTGGATAGTTTTCAGATAGTGAATTTTCGAATACGAATCCTCATAAACAGATACGAATGCGGATTAAATATGAATTTTTGAATATCCGTTTACATCCCTAGCTGGGACATCATTTCATGGTGCCCTGTGAGAAGGCTTAGGGGACACACTACCAAGCAGGGATCTTTTTCCCTTTATTTAATTTAGGATACTGCCACATAATTTCATCATTATCTTGTTTTAGTTTTAGATTTATTTAATGCAATGTAGGCCCAAGGCTACCTACGATATTGGAATAAAAATATAAAATAGAGTTAATTTGTTTTTGAAAAGTGAATTGTGTGATCTCTTAGACTCTTACCCCATGGTCTCCTCTTTATCTCCCTTATTCTCCTTTTCTTCCATCGACCTGCCCACCACTAGTAGATCCCCCGTCTGATCAGCATCATATAGACAAATAAATATAATGTCCAAAAACTAAGGGTTTAAATTGTTCCGGAACTGGATATTCGGTTCGATTCCAAGGAGAGTTGGTCTGATCTGGAACCGGACTGAGTCCCGCCTAGGTTCTGAAAGCAGAACATATCCCGTACCTGTTTGGTTTTGGTTCCTATTCATGTCAGGGTAAAGCTATGTACATTATAACCCTCCTCAAATCCCGCAATGGCGGGAGCTTTGTGCACTGGGTACGGCCATTTTGTTATAGTATAATACTATAATATTATTACTATACAAGATATATTAGTATATATAATATACTAAAATAACTTGGTACCCAAATTCGGTTCCTATGTTGGAACCAAATCCGAACCAAACTGTAACGAACCTAGATCTGGGAAGGAAAGAAATTAAGTTGCAGAAGGAGAAGGGGAAGGGAAAAATACCACTTCAAGGGTGGTGACCTCCTAGAACAGAGATAAGAGAAGAGATTTTGATTAATTCTTGGATACCTCTACATGACCTTCATTCCTCTATTTATAACAACCATTTATCCTCTAATTACCCAACTACCCCTAGCAGACTAACCCAATACAAATTACCCTCTACCTCTACATGATTAACCCAACACAATAATCCATCTATCTATGACTATCTATGATCATAACATTGCCAACCCGTTCAGAGAACCTTGTCCTCAAGGTTTAGCTGCATACAATTGGTGCACTGCAAGCATGCTTCCCTAACACCAAACAAACCATAGCCAAGAAGAGCCGCCCAAAAAAGCTGGATCAATACTGAAAAATCGCGCCATCTTCAACCAATCTATGAGCATGCATGAGTCCGGACCCAACTCAGCCCTCTGCCATCGGCTTAACTGATTCAAGGCTGGTTTAAAACACCAGCAATAACAAACACGTGGCAAGGGTAATATGGCCACACGGTCCTTCTTCTTTCTTTTATTTTTATATTCCCTATTACTTTCCTCTCTCTTTCTTTTCTGTCTCTTACAACTTTGGAAAAAACATCATTTCACTTGAAGAGTGGAGCAAAGAAAGTGGTTATATCAGCTCCATCAGCTGATGCGCCTATGTTCGTTGTGGGAGTAAATGAGAAGACATACAATCCTTGCATGAACATTGTTTCTAATGCAAGCTGTACTGCCAACTGTCTTGCTCCTCTTGCCAAGGTTGTCCATGAGGAGTTTGGTATCGTTGAAGCGTTCATGACAACTGTGCATGCAACTACAGGTTTCTCTCTCTCTCTCTCCAAATAGCACCCAATCCCATCACAAGAGAAGAACCAGATGGTCAGCACCAAATTTTGGAAGATAATAAAATACCAACACCACACCTGGAACACAACTATCGCTTGCGGAGAAGGGCTGAGAAGTGGATTAAGACCCTGAAATTATGGTGATCTTGATCGAGTTGCAAACACCGCTGGGGAAGAGAAATAAACTTGAGGATACCAATCGCCTGAATTTCACTAATGAATGCGAAGAAAAACTCAGTTTGCTTAAGAATAAAAGCAAAACGAAGGAAGGAGGAAACGATAGGCCTCTGAATCTGAAGATTCCGGCAAGGGAGACGGCGATCTCAGGGAGCCTAGTAAACTCTGCTCGCAAGCTTTGGTTCCTCCGTGATTTTTATTTCCCCTTCTTCGGTCCCAACTCCCAAGTCTCCCAACTACTGTACAGCTGAGCCAATTGAAGGAATTCCAAGGTTTCGTTGCTCCAAGTTGCAGCGGTCTGGTTTCGCGGATCCTAGGTGCAATGGACTTGTTGAGCTACAGAGAAAACTCTCGCAGCAAGGGAACCGGTATTCCTGCTCCGGCAGAAGCTCGAATGAGGTGGTGGCTCCGGTGGCGGCCGAAGTTGCTGGTTCTTGAGGTCTCGGTCGCCAGGATCCCACGATCTACGCACAAGAGCAAGATCTCGCTAGCTTCCAAGATCTTGATTGCTAAGGCTCCCTGACTGAACAGGGAAGGGGGGAAAAACAGAGGTGATGGAACACCAACTCGTCCCTGTTGTTCCGCGATCGAGCACCAGTGTGGTAGCTGCGCTCTGTCGTCGACAAACGCATGCCACCTTCGCCATCGCCCTGACTTCCATTTTTCCTCGATCGAACACCATACTGGCCCTAATCGGTGGATTGGGGTCTTGACCGTCGGAATCCCATGACCCCAAAATCAGAAAAGGGATCCAGATCTTTTCTCTCCCTTTCGTGCCGTGATTTTGGTCGATAAACAGAAACGGGTATGAATACTTGCCTGGATCAAAGGGTCGCAGAGCCTGCTCGATGCCAATGGTGCGAATTGCCATATCTGCCAAGAAATCCAGGGGAAGCCTGAAGGATTGTGATGCCGCACAGAATACGATGGAGGGTTGTGATGGAGCTCGGCATGACGGTAATGAACAACCTTCAGAGAGCTGCGATGCAACGATCGAATGCTGGTCGATTGGTTCTTGCGTCAGTTGTTTCGTCGCCGGCTGAATCTGGTCGACTCGACCGATAAGAGGGTGGACAGTATTCACGATGCCGGAAGCCGGATCCGATGCCACGAGCGCTGAAACCAGTGGAGTTTGATTCAAGGCAGCCGGAACCAAAGCCGTGGAGTCGGCATGTGCATCGTCGTGTTCCCTGGGAATCGACACACCTTCCCCTTCCACTGTGTCAAGATAGTAGATCCGCTCGAGCTCGGTGGCGATTGCAGTCTCAAGAAAATTGAGGAGCGGCGAGGTCGGATCGTGTTGTTCCCAGTAAAGAAAAGAACGGACCAAACTGTTGTAATGAGAGAACAGACCCATGGGGATTAAGGGAATGAAAGAGGAAGGGCAAAGAAATGGTAATGGAATGGTAGGGGGAGGTTCAATGAAAGCACCAATGTAACGAACCTAAATCTGGGAAGGAAAGAAATTAAGTTGCAGAAGGAGAAGGGGAAGGGAAAAATACCACTTCGAGGGTGGTGACCTCCTAGAGCATAAATAAGAGAAGGAATTTTGATTAATTCTTGGATACCTCTACATGACCTTCATTCCTCCATTTATAACAACCATTTATCCTCTAATTACCCAATTGCCCCTAGCAGACTAACCCAATACAAATTACCCATCTACCTCTACATGATTAACCCAACACAATAATCCATCTATCTATGACTATCTATGATCATTATGACCCTCGTCAAATCCCGCAATGGGGGGAGCTTTGTGCATTGGGTACGACCATTTTGTTATAGTATAATACTATAATATTATTACTATACAAGATATATTAGTATATATAATATACTAAAATAACTTGGTACCCAAATTCGGTTCCTATGTTGGAACCAAATCCGAACCAAACCAAGCTCGGTTCTTGCATCCCAGTACAGAATGGTGACCAAATTTCATTCGGTTCGGTTCTGGTTCTAATTGGACATTGTGGCCCCCAAGTAACAAATAATGCAAATTGAATGAGTAGTAGTAGTTTTGTATATATTCAAAATAGTTTTGGAGAGGGTTCTCTCCAAGGTTCAAAATCCAGGTATCGGATTCGGGATCGGTCATGGCCAATACCGATCCAAATCGATAAAAAATGATCAAAATCCAGATTTTACTGGATCGGTCAAAATATTAATAAAATACTAAAAATTATTATGGATCGGTTAAAAATTCAAAAAAAAACAGTCAAAATCCCCAAAATATCAGTAAAAAAAACCCCCAAAAAATGGCAAGTACAAGATTGGATCGGCTTATTCAATTGAGTTGTTCAATGTAGGGACCAATCCAGTAAAATCTGGCTGGATCAGTCTAATCTCAGGATCTGGCCGATACCGATCCAATCTGACAGATATTGACCGATCCAATCCGAGATTACGAACCATGGTTCTCTGAGCAAGCGGGATTGGGAGCACACCAATGGGTTGCGGCAAAACGGTACCGATAAAATTTAGAGAAAATGGTGAATCTGGAATTTTAAACAAGCATGAGAAACAACAGAACAGACTTTGAAGAGGGGCTTTTGTTCAAATAATAAGAATTTGGCCATGTTTACAAAGAAGAAGAATTGATATTCTTCTGGCTTAACCAACGCCTCCATCGATTGAGAGAAGTAGGCTCATGCAACCTCCAATCGATCTCAAAATTTAGGAAAAATATCTCTCACAAACTTCTCGAGTACACCCAACGATGGGCTCAATAATCAACAAACACAATCCAGCAAACGACCTGAAATCTGGTAGGGCATTAAGAACAGAATCGGTTGCAAAGACAGGATCAATACTCACAACTGGAAAGGTCTTAAAGATCCAAACCGTAGGGGTTAGGTCGTCCCATGGAGTTTGTTCACCACAAAAAATTTTAGGGTGAAAGGAAGAGGCACAAGGAAGATCGATCTCTAACTATTTGGCTATAGGTATCACCAAGAAATAGATTACACTAGAAAAGATTTTAAGGATTGAAACTATTGTAATATGGGTACAAGAGTAGAATTGTCTTTAGGGTTTCTCTATTGTTGCCCTAGGGGCATTATTATACTCGTACCTCATCATTCTATTCTATATAAAGATGGCTAGTGTCTCATAGACACAATTCACAATTCCCCAAAAGTCTTCACAGTATCAGAGCAAGGATCCACTCCCTAATGCCACAGTGGATTTGCAAAAAAACTAGCGTCGCCACCACAGCTCACCTCTCTCCTCTCGCCGTCCACCACCACTGCTCCCCCTAGCACCATCATTCACTCTCTTGGCCCTCACTCTGGTCAACCACCACCATTGTCCGCCACTTCTTCCTCTCACCTTTCTCTCCTTCCACCTCTCTCTCAGTTCTCTTTCCTATCAGGCCGCCACCATTATTTTGCCCTTAGTGGGAAGGGATTCCTGTCGAGGGCTTAATGTAGTTATAGATAGGATAAAGCCCTACTAGAAGCCAATAACAAGGAACTAAGGGGCTGTTGGTTCTGCAGTTTTAGTAGGATAGAATTGCAATTTTAGGTCAAATCTAGGGCTTAGGTAAGGATAATGGAAGGGGGGCTTAGGGGGTATGGCTAGGCAGGTTTATAGGACTCTAATAATGTAGGTATTATAGAGTTTTAAGTGTTTTGAAAATTCTATAAAACTGGGCAATAAGTCAGGATCGACTATGGGTTTTGGGGAAATTAATGAAGGATGAGGGGATTAGGGTTTTGATGGACAAATAGGGCTGAGCAGCAAGATCTAGGGTTTAATGAAGTTAGGGTTTATGGGATTCAAACAAAAAATAAAGGGGATCGATTGGGGGAAAGGATTAGAGGGTTAGAAGAAGAAATTGAGTGTCAAACTTACTAGAGATTCCACTAGCAGCAGCTTGAACAGATGTGAAGGATACAACCACCTTCGAATTGAAAAAGATCCTCCCAGTCGTCACGGCGTAAGGAGTCAACCGGATTCCACTAGTCCCTTTCCACCTTGATAGAACCACAAGGATGCACACTCACAAGGAGCAACACTCAACAGAGCAGAGCAACAACAATGGCAGCAAACAAAAGCTTTTCGTTAATCAAATTCATGTTCAAGGCTTTGCCCCCTTACAACCTTATATAAAAGACTTAAAAACAGGCTTCTACTTTAAACAGGAAAGGCCTAACCCAATCCTTAATCTATTAGGTAACTTAAACTGACTAGGAAACTAAAATACTAAAAGAAATAGACTCAAAACCTGGCTGAATTTATAGAATCCTAATCCAGCCCAACTTACATCACATGACCACTTAAGTTGGCACATGATCACTTAAGTGATCACATGACCACTAATTACATAAAAATCAAAACTAAGGAATTAAAACAGCTAATCCTGTATGCAACCTAATTACCCATATTTTAGGTCCATAAAAGTGGCCTCTAACATAGAAAACCCATGAGATCAAAGGCCCAATATACATATAACCCAACCCTAGACTTATTTCTAAAGAAATAAGCCCATTTCAGTGATGAATCTGCATCAACTCTCCCCAACTTGAAAAAATTCATTCTCGAATTTTGCAGTGATGAGGGGGAAACAACATATGAGTAGTAGGAACATTAAGGATGAAGTCTTCAAGGTGTGGAGCTTTCTCTTCGAAGAACCATGGTGGCATAACAAACTCTATGTGTTCGATCTCTGAATCACCCGTGAATGCCCTATCCATAGAGTCTTCAGTGTTAATAACCTTCTTAGACACCAACTCCACCTCTTTATCTTCTATTGTAGCAGCCTTATCTACATTGGTTTCTTTGACATAGACCACTTCAGTAGGATCTTGTACATGTTGATTTTCCATCTTTGAAGCTATAGGAGTGGTTTCTTTCTTTTCATCACAATTCATTGTCACTTCAGATTTATTTTCAACTTCCTTTGGCAATGAACATATGTATTATCTATACCTGTCTGTGTCTTCTCTGTAACCTCTGAGTCTATCCCTGTGATCTCTAGCAGGGGTGACTATTTGTCCTCCCAATCGTTGCAACCTGTCTAAGATGGCTTCATTTGCAGCCCTTTGTTCAGCAGCAAATTTCTAGAACAATTCCAACATAGCAGCCATAGCATCTACTGATGGATTTACTACTTGCTTACCATACTGATCTATGGCTCTGATACCAAATAATATAGTTACAGATAGGGTAAAGCCCTACTAGAAGCCAATTAAACCAGGACCAATAACAAGGAACTAAGGGACTGTTGGTTCTACAGTTTCAGTAGGACAAAATTGTAGTTTTAGGTCAAATCTAGGGCTTAGGTTTAGGATAATGGAAGGGGGGCTTAGGGGGTATGGCTAGGCAAGTTTATAGGACTAATAATGTAGGTATTATAGAGTTTTAAGTGTTTTGAAAATTCTATAAAACTGGACAGTAAGTCAGGATCGACTATGGGTTTTGGGGGGAAATTAATGAAGGATGAGGGGATTAGGGTTTTGATGGACAAATATGGCTGAGCAGCAAGATCTAGGGTTTAATGGAGTTAGGGTTTATGGGATTCAAACAAAAAATAAAGGGGATTGATTGGAGGAAAGGATTAGAGGGTTAGAAGAAGAAATTGGGTGCCAAACTTACTAGAGATTCCACTGGCAGCAGCTTGAATAGATATGAAAGATAAAACCACCTTCAAATTGAAGAAGATCCTCCCAGCCGTCACGGCGTAAGGAGTCAACCGGATTCCACCAATCCCTTTCCACCTTGATAGAACCACAAAGATGCACACTCACAAGGAGCAACACTCAACAGAGTAGGGCAACAGCAATGGCCGCAAACAAAAGCTTTTCATTAATCAAATTCGTGTTCAAGGCTTTGCCCCCTTACAATCTTATATAAAATACTCAAAAATAGACTTCTACTCTAAAAAGGAAAGGCCTAACCCAGTTTTTAACCTATTAGGTAACTTAAACTGACTAAGAAACTAAAATACTAAAAGAAATAGACTCAAAACCTGGCTGAACTTATAGAATCCTAATCCAGCCCAACTTACATCACATGACCACTTAGACAAGTCACATGATCACTTACGTGATACATGACCACTAATTACATAAAAATCAAAACTACGGAATTAAAACAACTAATTCCGTATGCAACCTAATTACCCATATTTTAGGTCCATAAAAGTGGCCTATTACCTAAAAAACCCATGGGATCAAAGGCCCAACATACATATAACCCAACCCTAGACTTATTTCTAAAGAAATAAGCCCATTTCGATGATGAATCTGCATCTACTTGCGTATTTAGTGCTCTTCGGCCTAGATCTGGATGGCCCAAGAGTCTTGGTTCGTTTATATGAGATTATTGTGAAGACCACTTGTTGCTACATGTTCTAGAGAGATCTCTTTTCTCTACTTATGATATTTTCTAGAATCAGCAGTCATGTTTGACTTAACCACTGCATCAACTAGAACAGATGGAGTGAGTCATGGGACTCATCTAACTACGGTTTGTCAGGGTATCTTACAGGTGAAACTGAGAAACCTACTATTGCTATTCCATCTCAAAGGAAATGGAGTTCATACAACTTCCTGGTAATGTCTTTTCTTCTCAATGCTATGCACCCCAATATTGTAAGGGGCTATTTGTTGATGGATACTGCTGCCAAGATTTGGAAAGCAACCAAAGATACTATTTCTAGGTGGGGAATGATGCTCAAGTTTATGAGTTGAGGAAGAAAATTCATGAAACCAAGCAGAAGGAGATGATACTATTACTCAAAGTTGCGTGGGATATGACAGGAATTATATTTTTATGAGGACTCCCAGGATTAGTGCTCCACAGATGCCCCGAATTTCAAGAAAAGGGAAGACAAGCTCAAAATGTATTTTTTGGCTGGTTTAAATGTGGAGTTTGATCAAATTCGAGATCATGCTCTCAGTTGTGATCCCTTTCCATCCTTGGTTCAGATGGAAGATAGTCGTTGTGCTGCAATGTTGCAGCCCATATCTCAGGAGAGATATCAACTCTCTATACAGGTTTTGGTTCTTAACTAAGAGGAGGTTCTACCCGTTCTGGTGATCATCCCACTATTGATAGAAAACCGGTAATTCTCGTGGCCGTGGTCGCTCTACTCCTGCTCAATTGTTATTAGAAAAAAAGGTACCTAATAGTAATTATGAAGTGGTCTTCTCTCTCCAAATCACGAATCTCATCCTTCTTCGAGGGTGTGAACTCTCTAGATTCAAACCCCTTTAAGGAAGGGAAGGTTTTTAGGCAATATTTCCTCACCCACAACCCTAATGAATGCAAACAACAATCACACATGACGAATAGTTATAGTATGAAAGAAGACTGCTGAATCTAGCTTTGGTGGAAGATAGTGACGGGTCTGTTTGCAGAGTTCAACCTTACAACATGGGTGATATTAGGGTTTAAGGTTCTAGAGATCAAGTTGCCTAAAGGTGTTAGAAATATATTGTAATATGCAGTAATATAAGACTTATCTGTTTATATGGCAATTTGTACATCTTTGAAATATCCTTGTAGAAGTTGAAATAGAAACTGTCAGCATCAAAATACATCCTCTCGTATCACCAAAATAAAAGGTTGTAGAGTTGAGTAGTATTGGATACTTTCCTTAAGGTTTTTAAACGCCCCAATTTGTGCAATTCGGGTTGACCATGCGCTTATTATACCTCCAAGATAAAACAACTCTCTAATCACATACGGAGCACCCTGAAATGTGATTACATAGGGAATCTAAAGGTTATAATACTCACTAACTCATTAACACAAACACACCAATGATAGAGAGGAAAACAAATAATTTAAGATTTCTTCAAACAGTGTGTTAGATTAAATGAGCATTACCTCCTCTCTTTATATAGGAGAGGAAGAGACACCACTAAGGAATGTCGGCAAAAGATATGCCACACCAACGATAGAGAGGAAAACAAATAATTTAAGATTTCTTCAAATAGTGCGTTAGAATAAATGAGCATTACCTCCCTCTTTTCCTACAAGGCTTGTTTGTTAGCCATTCAAATAAGTGTTCCAATTGGCACACCTATTGGTTATTAGATATCTATTAGGAAAGGACTCAACCCTCTAACACATATTTTATAAAACAAAAGAATATTTTGAATTTTGATATTTAAAATCATTTAAAATTCAAACAATCCCCCACATATTCAAAGTAGCGATAAAACAAAACACTGAACTAGTGAGCATATTAAACATAATAGGACACATCGTTGAAGGTGTCTTCAAGACTTGAATCTACACTAGGTCTGATGAACTACGCTACAGAGTATGGGTGAAGTCAGACTTCTTGAACCTTACCTCATCTGCGTAGCCAACTAGCTCATCATCCATATCCTATCAGTTGACGTCTGAGATCTCCCGTTCATGACAATGGACATTTTCTAATGGTCTTGTCCCCTATCTTGGTCTCATGAATGTTTTAAAGAGTTTGCATTTAAAAGTCTTCTCGGTAGGCTACCTCACCATCTATAGTCAGTCATGTCAGCCAGTGTGCACCGCAGCTAACACACCCCCAAATATTATTTTGTTTTATAAAATATGTGTTAAGAGGGTTGAGTCCTTTTCAAATAAACAATTAAATAGCCAATGAGTGTGCCTATTGGAAGACTTGTTTGAATAGCTAACAAACAAGCCTTGTGAGAAAAAACATGATTTGGGGCATATCTTTTCGAGACATCCCTTAGTGGTGTGTCTCTTCCTCTCCTATATAAAGAGAAGCGGTTTTGCTCATTTAATTTAACACACTGTTTGAAGAAATCTTAAATTATTTGTTTTCCTCTCTATTGTAGTATGTTTGTGTTAATGAGTTAGTGGGTATTATAACCTTCGAATTTCGCTATGTAATCACATTTCGGGGTGCTCCGTATGTGATTAGAGAATTGTTTTATCTTGGAGGTATAAGCGCATGGTCAACCCAAATTGCACAAATTGGGGCGTTTGAAAACCTTAAGGAAAATATCCAATACAACTCAACTCTACAACCTTCTATTTTGGTGATACAAGGGAATGTATTTTGATGCTGACAATCCCTATTTCAACTTCTACAAGGATATTTCGGAGACATACAAACTGCCATATAAACTGATAAGTCTTACACTACTTACTGCCTGTTACGTTATATTTCTAACAAAAGGTGAGCAACCACACACGAAATATCATGCACAACTGATTAGGGATGAAGGAATCAAAGGAATTTCTTCCAAAGAAGCAGTTGTCGCCCAACAGGAGTTGTCAGTATGAACTAGTATATCTCAACAGAAAATCAAGGGATTCGGTAGAAGAACAAAAATAGATAAAGAAACAAGAAGAAAATTGATGGAAGCAAATCTTACCGGAGAGGGGAGGAATCCAACCATAGAGAGAAAGAAAAGAAAAAAGAAGAGCAGCACATGCACAACAGCTCACCAACGTGAGTAAACATCCACATCCATTCAATTTTCCAATCACCAAATCTACTTTGTTCAGTGGTTACAAGAATATAAATATAAGCAAAGACTCCTATTCTCCTATGTAACTGAATTTAGAAACTAAAGTAAACAAGAATACAAAATAACAATTTCTTATGCATACCCAACTTCCCTAAGATAAAAAGATTGCAATTTTTTTTTAATAGAAATCCCAAGCCCTACTATCATGTAACCACATCATGGCTCCAACCAGTCATAGTAACAGCCAAAAAAAAATCAATATTTTTCATTCCAATCTGCTGTGTATCAATGGATTACATCACACATATAACTACCTAGTCCTCATCAGTATATGAAAACAGAATTTGACACTAAATTGGACTCAGTCTCCTATTACTGATCAATGACTCTGCGAGCATATAAAATTACAAAATAAACCAAATGAAAGGTAAATTCCTAAATAGACCATAACTCAGGTTTATACCTGGTTCTTCGTGGCCAGTGTTTCCAGACTGGGTTATGTTGGTACAGCCATGGAAGTGTAACTGCATCAAGATAGCTGGAATTAATTGGTTCACATTTAGCTGGCGAGTGGTGTATTTTGATGGTTATGACAACTTTATTTTTATACATTCAGTGTTGTTCACCTTGTTTGTGGAGCAAATCCAGATGTTTGAACCGTTTGGCCATCCCTTTATCTGGAACGGAGCTGTTTTAAGCAATCACAGTAGTACAAACGTAGCATTCACTTCAACAGGTTTTTACCTGTCAAATTCATGGGTTGATATTGTTAGAATAGTGTTATTCCGTTTCTTGCATTCACTGTTTATCACCTTGTCTTGGGGAGTGAGTTGGCTGTCTACCTTTCAAGTAAAAATTTTGTTCATGTCCTGTTGCTAAATTTAACATTATTGAATATGGTCTTTGTTCTGCTTGATGGGAATTAATCGTTTGTTCGTTGTTCAGCTGCTGATATTATACTTTGGAGAAACAAGCAGAAATCAGCCTGCATAGTTGCTGGTGTAACAGTCATTTGGCTTCTCTTTGAGCGGATGGACTATCACTTGCTTACTTTTGTTTGCCATTCTCTTATCCTAGCACTTGCAACATCGTTCATCTGGTCCAATTTCTCTCCATCTGTTAATAAGTTAGTTTCATTCCCTTGGTTCTTTTCATTTGGTTAATGGTTTTATTGTATATTTCCCTTTGTTCTTTACCTTATATCAGCTACAGTGTTATTTGTTTCTATTTGGCTTTAGAATAGCATTCTGAGTAAGGTTAAAACAATTATGAAAGTGTGGCACTCAGTTGTGATTTTTCTTCTACTTAGTTTAGTTGTAACCCAAGATTGATGTTTCTTCCCTTCTTTTTTGAATAGATATTTTATAAAGGGGGAGCGCAGGGGCCACATGCGTGCGCTGGCAACTGGGGGGGATTTCCACATTTCATGGGGGTGTGGCGGTCATTTCGCCCCCACTGTGTGTGGGCGTGGCTTGCCCCCCACCCCCATCCCCACACCTACCCAACAGAGAACATTTTCCCTTTTATAAACTCTAAATAGGGCCCACCCCCACCCATCCAACAGAGAACATTTTCCCTTTTATAAACTCTAAATAGGGATTTTCTAGTTAATTGTCTTTTTCTACATATTCATTTGATATCTCTCAACTGTCTAAAATATTGCTTATTTTGTTTCCATGGGTGTGTACTTAGCTGATTAATGGAAAATTTGCACTTCTTTTTGGCTTTGTACATCTTCAAAAGTTCCCATTCTAAATTGCATCTGGATGACCAAAATTCCATCAACATCGTGTTTTTAAGTTTCTACCTTTGTGGGTCCTTCTATGTCAGTTGATCCTTCTGATTCCAAACTTTCAACATGGAATACATGAAACCCAATAACAGCAAGTTCAACGAATTAAAGTTTGGTAGATATAATTAAATAACTTTTATAAGCACTTCTCAGAGTTGATAGACAGAATTTGAAAGCCAGAGGGCCCAGTACTGCACAACCAAGTCTCGGAGAAGAAGAGGAAGAAGCCAATTTCATACAGCAAACAAAAATTCCATTACGAACACCAATACAAGTTCTCTGAGATTTTGGTTCTCTTTCAAGCACAAATAGTTATGAAAGAAATTTATTACATTACCATAAAAAACTACAATTGAAAGAGGCTAAAAAAAGAAGAAAATACCAGCTTTCTTCGCTGGGAAAATCTGTAGGATTTATACCCCAGGCCTGGGATAGAATCCCATCTTAACATCTAACACTCTCAATAACTAACCACTGACCATCTTACCTATAGTAAGGGGGGGAGGGGAGGAGAGGGGAGAAGAAAGAAGATGAAAGAAGGAAAGAAAAGGCATATAGTGTCATAACCATCATTTTTAAGCCCTAGCCAAATCCTAATTTGACATCCATGAACAAACACAATCAGGCCCTTACTTTAATATTGCCAGTGATGGTTGTTCTAATGAGGACAGCCATTCGTACCACCCACTCATGGTAATGCAGCTGAGTTGAAGGGTCTGGCTTTGGTGGTAGGAAACTAAGTAAGATTGAAGGGTCAAACTTGGAAATTCTTTTTTGATTTTGAGTCCATCAAGTATGTATTAGGATAGGAAAGCTGAGTAGTCCTTATCCACTTCATTAAAAATATATTCTTTAAGTGACTCTTTTTTTTATTGAACTTAAGGACTGCTTATTTTTGGTAATAGCTAATAAGCTATACGCAGCACAAATAAGCAATGCTAAACCCTGCCTTAGTAAAACGGCTATATCAGTAATTTTTTTTCATTTTTAATATTTATTATATCCTATCAAACTAGCTAATTAATATGATTCTATTTATGGTTGATGCTTTTTAGGTTTCAAAAATGAAGTTGTCACCATTGCAAATTTTATCCAAATATGGGACAGAAGTTGTCCTGGTTTGGCATGTGGCAAAGCAGAACTATTACAATTACACAAATGACTTAACCTAAACAGAACTTCCTAATTAAATGGGTCAATAAGTTGAAGGAACATGATCCAAACATGGAATTTTGTTGAATTGGTTGCTTTCAGGTTAGCACAACACAACTTTGTCTATGAAATAATAAATTGTGGGGTTGATAAACAGGTTTAATGGATTCGATGTAAAATTATACCCATTTGTTCAGTGTCCCTTTCATGTTAATCCAAATTAACCCAAATCCAGAGGTACCTAAACCAGACATGGAATTAGCGGATCTATTTGTGTCCGTTGGCGGGTTGTGGAGTATTGCCACCCCTACATGAACACTTGTTGTTAGTTACTGGGCCATCTCAAGAAAAATTAAATAATTAATTTGTGTCACTTTCTGAATGTATATTAATACTATTGCTTTTTCTTTTCTTTTCTTTTTTTAAATTTGGAGTCAGGCCACCACCTAAGCTCCCTGAGGTTATAATACCAGAAGATATTTTCGTGAGTATTGCACTATCATTGAGGCATGAATGCAATCAAGCCTTTGCAACCTTGAGAGAAGTAGCTTCAGGGCAAGACTTGAAGAAATTCCTCATGGTACTGTTTATACTTCTATCTTGTTGGAACTGTTTATTTCTTCTCTCTTCTTATATCAACTAAGGCCAAAAGCAATGTGCAGGTGATTGCATTGTTGTGGATTCTCTCTGTTGTTGGCAGTTGGTTCAATTTCTTAACGCTTTTCTACATAGGTGAGTTTTGTTCCAAGTTGCTTTTTTTTTAATTAAGAAAATCCTATACAAACTCTCCTTTATGTTGCAGATGTTAAGCACATTATCCTCAAAGAACATGAACATACAATGATCTAAATTTCAAGAGTAGACAAGGTAAACTAAAATTTAAAAACCAACAGAGCAAAATCAAGAAGCCAAATCATCTCCTTTATTTAAGCTCCTTGAAAGCCTCAGACCCAGACAAATAAATGAAAAAGTAAACAGTCCAATAAGCAATATAAGTAGTGATCATCAAAATTGTTCTATCCATCCTTTTGAAATGGTTGAGACAACAACCGATTAAGAAGCAATGATCCTATATGGTTAGGTCTCCCCTTATCTTAAACCTTTTCTATTCTGTTCCGTGAACTCTGTTGAATTTATCGTAAGGAAGAAATAGGAGTTGCCACTTATAGGCTTCATAACCTACACCCTTTCCTACTAGTTCCCTCCCCCACTGCCATCTATGTTCCAGTGAGGTTTGATGCTCCCCTCCCCTAATGTTTCGTGTCTCTTAATTTTTTCCTAAAAGTCTATGGTAGTGGAACCCTCCATTCTTCTATGCTGCTACGGTGGCAACTAATCAGGCTAAAGTTAGATACCACCTAGATAAAACTTGTATCATTAACTTTGGTTTGACTTTGCATTGCATTTTATACAAAAATTTCTTATTGACCGGCAACACCAAAAAATTTCATTAATTGGAGAAAGGAAGGATTTACGAGATATAAACTTGTTTCTACCACTTGCTGTGCAACATATACACAGAGCAAACAAAGAAGATAGAAACACATTTTTGAACAGAAAACAGACTTCCAGTCCATTCCTGTCTTCAAACACCCTTCTATTGTTTTCCTTCCAAATGGTCCAACAAATGGCATACTCCAAATTAATTTGGCCTTTGGAGATGAAACAACATCCAGGCATTTTGTAGAAAGGAATTTCAGCCATTTTGTTAAAAAGGCCTTATTTATCAAACTTGAACGACTAACTCCCAGGCCTCCCAACCTTCTAGCCTATACACAAACTCCCACTTTACCAAATTAAAGTGACACCTATTTTGCTTGTCTTTCACTCCATCCTGTATGAAATTTCTAACAATCTTCTCCATTTATTATTATTATTTTTTTTGATACCTCAGAGGGGCAAGCAGAATTGACCTAGGATAAGCCGGGATACTATCAAGAGTACTCCTTGTAAGATAGCCTTTCTCCATCCTTTCCAATGTAGAATTCCACATTGCTGAAGATCTTTCTGTTGATGGAGTAACTTGGGGAATGATATTTGAGAATACTGACATGATGAGATCCTTCTAAGATTTCATTAACATTGCCCAATATGACCCAAGAGAACGATCAGATTTTTTGTTGAGAATTGGATTGTTGGAAGAATTCCCAAAGAGGGTTGATGGGCTTCTAGAAGCCTAGAGGATTAGGTTTAGAACTGAGTTTAAAATCAGAACCACAGTAGAGAAGACCAGATTCAAGAGAAATTAAATATCAGACGTTCAGCAACTCAGATTGAAGGGATACCTTGGTCAAAGGTCTGAATTATAGAGGAGAATAACTCCTCAAAAGATGAGTTTGATCTATAGTTATAAAGATAACAAAATTCCAGAATTGAATTCTGATAGCAGATATTAATGGACTCAAAGCCGCATTCAAAACTGCATCAAAACACCAACAGATTTCAGCAATAATATAAGGATACTAAAAAGAAAATAGAAAACAACGGCAAGATCAGATTTTGAAAACCGTGGGTATGTTCAGATTACTA
Source organism: Telopea speciosissima (assembly GCF_018873765.1). Classification (NCBI taxonomy): domain Eukaryota; kingdom Viridiplantae; phylum Streptophyta; class Magnoliopsida; order Proteales; family Proteaceae; genus Telopea; species Telopea speciosissima. The sequence goes on from NC_057918.1 coordinate 30,547,685, forward strand.
TTCGATTACCAAATCTTAAATCAGATTTGAAATGGTGAACAATATGAAGAAGAATGGAAGAGAAGCAGAATGATATGAACAAACCTCTCACCTGGAATTTGATTGAAATCCCACCAATCCTACCTTAGCATCTCACAAAGGGTTGCATTGTTAATACTATTCTGAATCCCGCAGAATAGTGTAAATGCCAAAGAGCCTTCCGCTTCTTGCCTCTATCATATAGAATTGAGAATAAAGCCTAAACTCTAATTAGGAATTTTAACAAACCTGGAAAACCAGAACTCCTCCAACCGTGGGTTATTTGGAGAGTCCATCTTGAAATAAAACTCCTCAGATATGAGGAACTTGAAGAAAAGAACACCAGAACTCCTCCAACCATGGGAACTTAAAGAAAAGATAAAGACTTATGTGTGCATATATCAAGATGAATCCTGATTTAGTTTCTTTTTCTTACTATACTCTGGGTTGCAGTGTTTGTGTTGCTGCATGCAGTGCCAGTGCTGTATGAGAAGCATGAGGATCAGGTGGATACTTTTGCTGAGAAAGCAGTGGTGGAAATCTACAAGCAATATGCAGTATTGGACGCGAAGGTGCTCCAGAAGCTTCCAAAGTGCCCCTTTAACAGCAATAATAACAAGCAGCACTGACGATTGAGTCACAAAGCTACAACAGCCTCAGCACAGCTAATCCTGTCATTGCGGTTTTCTGCCTCCATATTTGGCTTCCTTGAGAGTATATTGCCATAGTTACTATATACTGCAGTCTTTTAGCCAAAGGCTGTCGGCAGTGATCATAGCCCCCCCCCCCCCCTTTTCTTTTCTTTTTCCCCCCTCTTTAAGCCCCAGGCTGTTCTCTTGGTTTCTTTTTAGTAAAGTGGAAAACTTTCCTGCTTTTGGACATGTTGTGAGAGGCCTGTTTATCAAAACCTTGTGAGAAGGTTAAAATGTGAATCCTGCGGGAGGCTTGGTATTAGAAGGGCATGAAAATTGTACTTTTAGGCATATAATGCTGGGTTTTTTTTTAATAGTTTATAGTATCTCTGTCATGTTCCCCCTCCTCCTATTAATTGTAGATGAAAAGGGAGCATAAACCCTTGAGAAATGAAATTGAAGAACCCCATAGGCATGGTGTGCTTCATGAACAAAAGATCCCCTATGAAAGGGGACTGGACTTCAACAAAATAGGACATCGGCTCTTGAATATACATTAAAAAATGACAGCAGAATCTCAAACATTAGACTGAGAAGAATAGCTGATGAATATACATTAAAATGACAGCAGAATCTCAAACATTAGACTGAGAAGAATAGCTGATTATATTAGTAGAATCACGTAATCAATAATCACCAAGATCTTTCTCACCCTACTACAGAAGAACAACAATGTTGTGTAGAACCAGCCAAGAGGATACTTTGGAAGTTTTCAACAATATATCCCCTTACCTTTCGCACCATTATCACTGCGAACCAGCATCCAGATATAAAAGAGCAAAAGAAACAGTAATTTTTGTAACCAGCCTCTCATAGCATCATGCATATTATATCACCAGATATCTAATGCCATCATCCAATTAGCTGAAATATGTAACTAGACTAAGCTACCATAAAAAAGAATGATCAAACTAGATTTTTAATTTAAAATAAAAAACAATCGAACTAGCTTCTTACACATAATTAATCAATCAGAAAAGCCAAAAATTAATTGCATATTCTTCGAGGTTTCTATTGCTCATACGAATACAAAATAAATAAGCATTCTGAGAAATAATAATCTGTGTGGAAGACAAAAGAACATAGCTTGATCTCTCTCATCATACACAATAATACATTATTATCTCACAAAATCACCAGCAGGTGAGTGGTGACAGAGAAATATAATCAGTCAATTGGGAAGTCATGAACTCAAATTCATAACTTAGTCTTGTATCTGCACTCCGAATCGTTCACGGATCGATTACTTAGATTCACAGTGACATTGCAAGAGGTATAAGACACCAAATGATGTTTAAACAGATTTAGAATGTTTACCCTCCCAGAAATTATTGTATAAGTAGAGAAAGCCAACGTACCGGAGATCACATCAGAGTAGAAGTTGGAATCGTACAGTAGCCGATCAGCCAATACCGTAACGGTGGTGTTCATCTCAGCTGTTCCTTCAGGTGATATATTGCCTGGAGGGATCGCAGCTTCCCCTACCACTTCACCTCTGTAGTACAGAAGTGCGGAACTGTTGCCGTACTTGAAACCGGCTCTATTAGGGTTCTTAACTGAAATATCCAAATTAAGTGTGAGATTCAAATCTACTCTCAATGCAGGACCTAGTGATACTTTGAGACCCTTCACGTTGATCGAATTAATTGCAGTCACTGGATGTTTGGGTTTGAAGACGGTGGACACTAGAATCACAACAAGAACAACAACCAAAAGAAGAAATCCGAAGATCCAAGCCAGGCAAAGCCAAGACTTTCTTCTGCTCCTCCGATTAGAAGTAGACTGCTTCGTCTTTTCATCCTTCGGAGCCATCGTCAAGTCCATTGAAACAAATATATCAGAAAGTCTTGGACAGTTGAGACAAAATAAGAAGTGCAAAGAAAGAGTAACACACAAAAAAAATCCTTTCCGTGGGAAGTAACTCTCAGACGTGAACTGAGAGAAAAGAGTTTCCCATAAAAAAAGGGGGAGAGAGATAGAAACGATCACCAACTACTTGCTTGTTGCCGACAGTTGACACTCCACCTTTCACGCGACATGTGATGGGCTCCGAAGAAATAGGCAAGACTTTCCAGCCTCGGCTCCATGGCTTAAGGACAGGTATCTGGATCTGGATCCGGATGCGGATCCGAATCGGATATGCCGATCATGATCCGACCCGGTTAATTCCGATCTGGATCGGATTGGGGTTGTACTTGATCAATTTGATCAGATCGGGATTGATCTTGGCCAATTCTGGATTCAGATCAGACTGGGATCAGAATCAGTCTAGATCGACCATTTTATGAATCAGTTTGTAAATTTATTTAAAAACAATTCTCACTTTTTAAATTCTTCCTTCACCCTCTTGTTGAAACACCTCCCCCGTGGTTGGTTTCTTTGCAACACCTTCCGTTTCGGATTTTTATCGTCTCCTGTACTGACACCCTTCTGTTCATCCAGTTACTTGGACGAATGCTTGACATGTGGAAAATACTCATCTGACAATTTGGTTTGAAAAGCACTTTTGAGAGATTCATTAATTGCTAATCTTTTTCCTCTTTTCTCTTTGTCAGTTTGAAACAGTGTTGACTCCATTTCCCCCCAAAAAACAAGCGTGTAACCTTTTGCTATGGATAATCTGTGTCCTCTCTCCTCTCGTTTTTTTCACTATTCTATCTCTCTCTTTCCTCAAAGATGAAAAAGAACTTTACTCTGGCTATCTTCAATCTCAGACAAGCATCCGAGGGAACCTCTACGATTTCTTTGTCGATCTTGACTTCTGCTACCTCCGATTTCTCTGCGAACCCGAACCATCCCGAAGGTGGCAACCTCTTGTGAAGGTGAGATCTCAGACCTCGGTTTTGTTTAAGAAATATTGTTTACTTCCATACCCAAATATGACCTTTTCATGTGGTCAATGCGAGTCATGTGAGTCGAATCCCATGTGAGTCTCCTGCATCAAACTTCATAAGAAAACTTAAAAAATGTTGTTGTAATGGTGAAATACCCTTTTTATCAAATGGTTAAAGGGAGTACAAGTCCATCATTGGATGAAATACCCTTTCATAACCTTGGTGTTGTATACAACATATTGATCTTCTTTCAATAGCCTTATGATGTTACTGTTATTGTACTTAAGTAATGTGATTCCTGAATGTGTTATTGGACTCGAAGCAATCCTTATCTTTGGGTTAAACAAAATGGGACTTGCATTTCATTAAAAAACTGAGTGGTGAATCATTTTGAGGATAATGACCATCAATAGTTGTTCATAAAGATTGTTATAAGCTATTGTGTTTTCAGATTCTTGTAATCCAATCACAACAAAAGAGTACTGTTTACAATCCTTTCAGTTCTTTGTTGCGATATTAGAGTTAGATCCTAAAATGATGAATGAGAGTTACTATTTCCCATAAATTAATTGGCCTTAAAATATGGACTTGCAACCATAAAGAGTCTACCTTGATCTGTTGGCTAAAGATCAAGCACAGCAAGGGCACTTCAAAAGTGCATGTGTGCCTCTCTTTTTTATTCTTTTTTTCATGTCTTCTTGTATTTATTATATGCAAAGCTCTTGCATAATCGGATTATGGAAGTATGGATATATGGAAAGATTGTTAAGGATGATTCTTGTTATGTAACAATTGATGAATCTTAATATGTGAATTTTTTGTCTATCCCATAATATTGAGAATCAACATTGCTGTTTTTGTATATTTTGCTACTCTTCAGGTGGGTTATGGATAATCCAAAAGATTCACCGGATAAGCCTTATGTGGGAATGCAGTTTGGTAATGAGCAAGATGCATTTAAGTTCTATAATAGCTACGGAGGAAGAGTGGATTTTAGTGTCAGAAGAGAATATGCATATAAGAACAGGAAAAATAATACAAAGATAACTTCAATGAGATTTCTTTATAGTAAACAAGGTATTCGGAAAAAAAGACAACCGTGTTAATGATGCGAGTAATACTCGATCGGAGACGAGAACTGATTGTCCTGCTCGCTTTGGAGTTTATGTTTTGAAAAATGGAAAATTTGAATGCCATGATTTTGTGGAGGAGCATAATTGCGAGCTTCATGCAGCAATTACCACCCACATGATGCGGTTACAAAGGACCATTTCAGACATACAGGCTATTGAAATTGTTATGGACGATGATTCTGGAATTAGACCTAAGGACACATTTGAGTTCATGGGTAAACAGGTTGGTGGGAGACAGAGCCTTGAGTATACCCAAGTCAATCATTACAATTATCTCTATACTAAACGTCAACATGACTTAGATTATGGTGAAGCAGGGACTTTGTTACTATATTTTGGGAAATAAATCAGGCTCAATCCCTCTTTTACCTACAGCTTACAGTTGGATACAGATGAACAGATAACTAATATTTATTGGGCCGATACGAAAATGGTAATAGATTATGCAACTTTTGGTGATGTTGTGACGTTTGATACAACATTTTGTACAAATAAGGAGAATAGGCTTGTTGGCATTTTTTTTTGGATTTAACCATCATAGAGGAGTCGTTATATTTAGGGTAGCACTTTTATATAATGAGACGGTTGAATCATTCAAATGGTTGTTTGAGATTTTCTTAGAAAGTCATGGACAAAAGAAGCTAACAAAATTTTTTATAGATCAAGATGCTGCAATGGCAAAGGCAATTTCAGAGGTGTTTCTTGAAACATGTCATGGTCTATGTACTTGGCATTTGATGTAGAATGGGATTAAATATCTAAGAAACTTAATGAAGGACGAGTCAAACTTCCTATCAGATCTAAAAAAATGCATATTTCAATATGATGAGGAAGAACAACTTGAGACTGGGTACAACTAAGGTTTGACTATCAGGTAGAAAATGATTCATGGTTGGATTGTATTTATCTACTTAAACATAAGTGAGCCAAATGTTATATGAAGAATACATTTACAGGAGGTATGTGGAGTACACAGCTAAGTGAAGCAGATTTGAAGGATTATACAAAGTGTACTCTAGCTATTGTACAATTTTTTAAGCATTTTGAGCAGGTAGTGAATGATAAGCACGCTAGTGAATTGAAGGCTGAGTTTGATTCAAGAAATAAACTCCCAAGGAATGCATTTAAATATACACCTGTTATGGTACAGGTAGCAAAAGTGTACACTCCTTTGATATTCGAATTATTTCATGGTGAATATGAATTGCTTGGTTTGTGCCACATAAAAGAGAAGGATGAAAGTACTACCCTCCATAAGAATGTTGTCGGCGTTATAAAGGCAGCTGAGGTGGGATATATAGTTGAGTGTAATTCATTTGAGTCTATAGTTAAATGTAGCTGCCAGAAATTTGAGTCATTTGACATCCTATGTCATCATGCTTTGAAGATTATGAAAATTTTAGATATCAAGTTTATTCCTTAAGCATATATTTTGAATAGATGGACGCATGGGGCAAGAAGAATGATAGTAGAAGATATCAGTGGAAAGGAAGTTGAGGAGAATGTTAATTTGGATTCTACATAGCATTATAGAATTCTTTGTCCTAAACTAGTAAAGATTGCTTCACAAGCATCCAATTCAGCTGAGGGATTTGCATTGGTGAACAATGTTGCAAGTGATTTATGTAAACTATTAGACAATCTATCTCAAAATACAACAATTAATGAAGATTCAACAGAGCAGATAGATCTAAATATTGCAAAAGGGCTTAAGAAGAAAGAGAGGAAAAAGAAGCCGGGCTCCAACCCAAGTAAACGAATGAAAAGTTGCACAGAAATAGGGGGGGGAAAAAAAGGAAAGGCAACTAGTACCTCTCAATTTCCACCAACACTATGCCATTTGACTGGGTTGGTTGGATCTCAGGTAAAGTCTACTCATTTTTTGCTTTAATAATGTTAAATTCTGTGATTTAGTTTTGTGATTAATTGTACTCCTTTTATGCATTTGCACAGAGGTCTGGTGATTATTCTATGGACTGTGTATATTCCTCCTAGGTATTGCTTTGGTAATTTATCTCCATACTAATTCTAGTATAATTCATTGCCAATTTTTGGTTTTTCTTTAATTACTTCATGTGTAGGTGAATGTTGATCTATTTGTCTCCCAATCTTCCCTACCTTCTGAAAGGGGTGCTTCGTTGGTGGACTTATTTTCTGATGCAAATGTTTATCTAACATAAGATTGGTAGATTTTCTATTACATCTGTACCCGAACCCTGACCCGAACTCCGAATGTAGGTCCGGAACCCGATGGATCCTGGGTCTTACCCACTAGCAACCTGTGGTGCACTGACCCGATGCTTATTTTTAAAGGGGAATCTCCGGTGATGTTATACCTACTGGTCCGGAGGCAACTACCAGACTTGTGTTGCTGTTCCATACACCAGTTGATGGACAACCTAAGGTACAGGCCCCTGCTTAATTAAAACAGGTTTAAATTTATTTTAAATGCTTAAACAACTGGTTGATGGCCACAAACTATACAAGGACAATGCCCTAGGCATGGCTCAGGCCTTAGTGGGACCCAAATGCAAAAACAACAGGGATTTACCTATTGGTCTATCGCTACTGGTCAATTGGATCAACCGGTTGGATCGACCAGTACTGTTGTACTGCACAGAATCCATCTCAGATGTGTGGGACCCAATGTCTCGCACCCCGGATCACCTCCCCGTACTTAGAATGCCCCGTGGAAATATTATCCTGACAATGTGATCATGTGGGGCCCACTTTATAGCCTGTGTGCTATTAGGATGTGTTTCTAAAATGGGTTTTAGTCTATATGGTCCCTTGCCAAATAGGCCTTAAGGCAAGCCTGTATATATAAGCCAACACAAATAGAAACCCCTCCTATTCCTTTCGTTGGAGAGAAGGAGGAAACGCTTTGGACCCTCTCTGAGCTTGGATTTAGCAAGGTAACCCCAGGCCCTGTGACATTTCTTTGTTTCCTAACTATCTCCATGGCTGTAACCATAGTCCAACCCCTGATTTCTGGCTGTATCACCATGTCCTCATATGTTCTACAATAATAAACATATCTTGATGCATGGATCCTGCATGCATGTGTAAATCTGCCATGTTTGGCTTATTGTCTATCTTTTTTCATGATGAATATATGTTGTACCTACAAATCTCAGTCTTAGTTGATCAATTGCTATGCCATATTGCATGCTTAGATCATGAAATTAAGTGTAGGACATGCTTGCTTTAGTTGCATGCTTGATGCTTGGCTTTGTTCTCTGAAACAGAACTGTTATAGCATAGTTATAATCTGCTCATATAGGATTCTGTTGTTTCTTGCATACAAAGCCATGCATGCTGTTCATATTAGCCAAAAGCTCCAAACCCTCATGCATGTTGATATTTTCCTTAAAATCATGTTGATTACCTTTACTGTAACCTGTTGATACCTTATGATCATCCATGCAAACCACTGATCTGAAGATCCTAGCCAAAACAGCTTTAACTTTTAAAATTTTCAAACTGCTCATGCACTAGTCGATTGCAGTGGTCGATTGGATCAACCACTGTGAATCGACCATTGCAGGAAATTGAAACATGCATTACCCCTGGCTTACCCTTAGGTCTGTGACGCCCTGCATGAAGCCTTGCATGTAATCCCATCTGAAATCCATGCTCTGTACCTCTGTTTGGAGCCAATCTGACATTCCGAGACATGTTTCGGACAACCAAACTCATATTTGGAATGGAACCATGACCCAAATCACTGATAGGACTACTGCAGTGCCATCTAAAACCCTTGGTGTGAACCCTTTTCAGTTTTGTGACTGTGACCCCACTGGTCCATTACTACTGGTCCATTGGATGGACCAGTCAGTACCAATCAACCACTGCAGGGAACCTAACCCTGTGTTGTCCCTGACCTACCCCAAGGCCTGAAACACCTCTTTTGAGCCAATGGTATAAACCCCATAATATAAAACCCATTATCACAGCCCTGTTCCTACACTTGGAGCAATGGGTTGATTGCTGCTGGTCCATTGGATAGACCAGTCCAATCAACCAGTACAGTTCATGGTTGAGTAACATGACCCTAACCTCTGTAATTACCTAAAATAGTACCTAGGAACCTTTTGGGTCTAAATTCCATAAACCTCTCTTGATTTTGGCCACATCAGTCCTACTGGTCCATTGGATAGACCAATGCCAATCGACCACTGCTGCTGTCATGGCAGTTTTGAGCCTTGCTTTGGTTTAAAGGCTAGACCAAGGTTACCCCTAGTCTCCTAGGGTAATTTAATGTATATTAATATAAAATTTTAATTTATTTACCATAGATTTTAACTATTTGCCCATCGACACACTTCAAGGTGCTTTTGAGGACCGACAGTCCTTCGAGTAAGTAGAGCATAGCCAAGGTGAGTGAAATTACACCATACGTGTAGGTGTAACATAACTAATGAGTTATGATAACAATAACAATTTACATTTCTGTCTTTATATTTATATTCTCATGTTCTTATTAGAATTATGTTGAGAACTGGTGATGGAATGCTTGCATATAAATTGTTAACCTAAATAGAAACGAGGTCGGTGGTAGCCTGTAGAATGGGATGCGGTTGACACCACCCGACTCGTACTATATCATTAAAACTGCTAGTCTAGATACCGTAGCCAGTTTGGAAATGAGGCTAGTGGTGGCCCGTAGAATGGGATGTGGTGCACCACCCGACTCATACTACGTCATGTAGAATGCATATGGCTAGGTAATCATCACCTATGCTACGAACCCTTGCCAACAGGGGTTTAGGTGTTGGATACCACAAAAGTGTGAGGCTAATGTCCTGAAGGGCATTGCTTGGTCAGTTGGTTCATCGGGTCACTAGGACAGGTGATGTCTGCTGGCCCATCAGTTAATAGGACTGGTGGTAGCACTGTGGTAACCTAGAGGGCCGGTCGGACTGACCTTGGGAAGGGATGCTGGGGCGGACTAGTTTTTCCCAATAACTCAATGGGTGTATCGTGGGAAGGAGTTAGAGGCCCGCACCAGGGATACATGTATTGGGGATTGTAGTAGCACTATACTTGCCTTAGTTTTGTCTGTTAGGTGGCTTACTAATAACAATGAATATCATTCATATAGGCTCATGGTTGTGCTTGCATGTGCACGCATGGTTTATATTTCATTCACGGGCTCGATGGATCTCACACTCTTGTATATTATCTTTTAGGTGATTTTGCAAGTACTGGTTTACCAATGGACGATGAAGCTGTTGATGGACTGTAGATCTTCCTCATGTTGTTGATCTACGAAGATTTTGTTATTATTTGAATTTCTCTCTTTTAAGAAGTGTAATTACCATGACAATGTACTTTTGAACATAAATGGATATGTATATGGTATAACATAGGTATTTGGGATTTTATTATAAATGATCTAAATCATCTGTGGGTAGTTTGATCTTTTATTGCACTCTGATAGTCATTTATTATCTTTTACCCTCATTGAGTGGTTTGTGACATGTAAGTACTGCTTTTGGATCCTTGGGGATTGGTGGATGTGGTTCGACATTCGGGTCACTCGCCCGACCAGCCTAAGGGGTGGTTTGGGGTGTGACATTTTCTTTCCACAATAATTAACATCTCTCTCTCTCTCTCTCTCTCTCTCTCTCTCTCTCTCTCTCTATTAGGGCTGTTTAGAGATATAACGGAAATTCATGTTTGTAAACAAGTGTTTTATTTTTTGTCTGTCTTAGGGAGGAATGAAAGCAGGACCTAATCAACTAAACAAGTGTTTTACTCTTAGTGGATGTGTTTGTGGCAGGCTTGCAGTTGTGCCATGGTTGAAGAACTTTTCTAAGTCCATGATTGCTTAAACTTTTTGTAGCATCTTTGTCCTAATTGATGAACTTTGAAGCAATTTTAATCTTGATGAACAACACATGCGAAGTTGAAATTTTGTTGAAGTAGTTACATGTATGGATATTTTTAACTCACCAAAAACCTGCAAGAGTTATTTGTCTAACCTTGATATATTGGCTAAAGCAATCAATAGGGCTTTGGATTTGTTTAGTGTTGTACATCTGTTCCTCATAAGAAAATGCAGTTTGGTCCCTAATATTACCGTTTTGATGCACTGGTTCTTAATTATATAATTTACTCGAGCATCCATTTTATTTTTCCCCTTCAAGGATACATTCATGATGTAATAAAGTGGATACCAACATGACAGATTAAACTACCTAGTCTTTTTTTATGGGGCAGGGATGAATCCTTGCAAGCATAGTTATTATTCTTGAATTATAACTAATCTTTTCACACATAGTTATTGTTCCTGAATTATTTTTTAGCTGTTTTCATCAATTTTAATGGTTTATTAGGTGGATTTATAATTATATGCAATGGTTGACATGAATTTTACTCTTCTCAATACACTCTGTGCTGCCCTCCCATCTACTTTCGTAATTAGAAACTGATACTACTAATGCCAAGAGCTGAGAATCTGAATGTAGATGCAAATGGAATAGCATATGACTTTTCAACCAAGTTGCTCCACCTAGCATGGCATCCAACCTCCAATGCTCCTGCCTGTGCGACTGCAAATAGCCTATACATTTACTATGCAGATGATGCTCCCTAAAACAATGCTGCTCCTAATCAGCCATGAAAAGCTATGTTTGTTGTCGGTTATAGTGCCAGAAATCAGACCAAAGTCCATTAACACATTCAACTTGTATTATGTTATGCGAAAGGCTGCTTTAATTCTTTTATAGAGAGGATGGAATTTTTTTGGAGCTCGATAATAGTTCCAACAAAAAAGCACCTAAATGGCTAGTGACTTCAGGTTCTTACGGCACAAGTATGGACTGTAATAAAGTGGATACCAACGTAACAGATTTAACTACCTAGTCTTTTCTTGCTCTATCCTTCATTCCTTAAGATCAGGCTTCTTATGGCAACCCTAGAGCTTCTGTCAATATGAACAATTCCTTATTTATTCAGCCTAAAGATATCCTGAAGCACTTAGAACTACCACCAGCCAAAGGTTTGGAACTGGTCAAGCCAATAGTGTCTTCAAGATTATTAAAAATTAATCAAAGAGATAAACTGAAACAAATTATAAAATCTTTCATTGCTGAACTTGTCCTGCTCGCATGTATGGAAAACTAAACTAGATTATAAAAAATAAAATAATTAAATTTTGAATTTAATGGAAAGGAAAACACAACAACACATAAGATTTGGTGATAAAGACTAATTAGATTATAGAGAAACAAACTCAAATATTACAAGGTTTGAGTCCAGAATCTATAAGATAAAATAGATAATATGTTCATAACATCTAATCCATCAACTTCCTCTAATGGACTGATTCATTAACATAAAAGACTGGTTTTGAATAGTGTTGTCCAACACTTTGTCTCAGCTTTCCTGTGTCTTATCCTCACCAAAAGTTTCATCATGTATCAATCAATACAAAGAATGACAAGGATCTTACATACACAGAAAAATCAAAATAAGAAATGAAAGTCTAAATGAAGGTGAGGCATATTCACCTCTTCCACATCTCGCGATGGCTTTGTTACCACATTTTCCTTTGGAGGTGCATAACAATGTCCAGATATGGTTGACGGTTGGAAGAGATCATCTTGAAGAAATGGATAATCACGTATGTCTTGCTCCATCTTTGCCCAATATTCATTCACCCATAAGAAGTCTCTTCGATGCTGATCATCTCGAGGACATTTGTAAAATGGACGGTCAGGATTCTTTTCGATTTGGGATATAAGATAAAGCATTTTTCCACCTCCACATTCACATAATGGTGGTGTTATGCCAACATACACCGGTACATTTTTAAGTAATTCCTTCTTTGGTGTTTTGTTAGCCATATATCTGCAATTGGATATCGGATTAAAATAAAGGACAAAAAAAAATAAAAATGACCAACATATTATGTATGTTGGATCTACACTCAAAGGAATGGAAAGAACATGAGGTGGGTCACCTCTTCACTACTTGTGAATATAGAGAAAACATGAAAACTAAAGATTCACCTAGGAAAGGAGAAGTTAATTGTTAGCTTGAATTCATCTAGGAGCACCACATGCATGCATAACTGAATTTTCTAAATCTACCCAATGAGCCAAGTTCATCTTCATAATAGTGAACTATGAATCATTACCAAATAATGGGGCAATCATAGTTAAAACATCCCAATTTCTGTTGGAAAGTACCCAAAAAATACTAGATAAATAACAGAAGTGGGATAAAATGGTTTTACCACAAACATTCTGAAGGGAAATAGAACATGATAAAAAAAAATATACTATAAACAGGGAAAATTGTAAGTTTTACCATTTACATGTACAGTGAGGTATAACTAACAAATATCCCTATAAATTCACATAAGAACACATACTACAAAATTGTCATGTGGCCTGTGAGGAAGCTAGTTATCTTGCATTAAGAGGCATCCTATCCATAAGCAAGAGCAACCCTGAAAACTGCTAGCCTCTGTTCGTTCACTTATCACAATAAAACTCTAGGAATATGCAAAAAACAAAACACAAACCCTCACATTTACACACACACAGAGGGAAAATAAAAAAAAACTCCAAACAGATGTGTGGGATAGGTTTGAGTACTTGAAAACTTAGCTCAAGCTCCACAAAACAATAGAAAGATCCAAAAAACCTGAGTACTCATTGTCACGCCCCTATCCCAAGCTTATGGCACAAGCATAGTAAAGAGGGTGATTAGGATGACACACGTCACCCCAATACCTACCAGGATCAACGACACAGTGTCCCAGCACATAGTCACCACATAAGGGCCCACCCAAATAAATATATTTGAGCAAAAAAAAAAAAGAATAAATATTCCAATCATTGTCAGAGTTGTAAGAGCGGAAGCAATATTTACATAAGCAGTTACAGTATGTTTAACTATCTAAGTGATAATATAATAGTTAGTACTGACATCAGCTGACCATGACATAACTACTCAAAAGTATAATAAGTTATTACAACAAATGTTCATAACGGGCACAACGCCTCAAAAGAATCAAAAGGTGGGGACAACACCCCAACAATCTCAGTGCCCATAAGCACAATCATCACAGGGGCAACCATCGCCGTGTTCCTCTGACACATACTCCGGCTCCTCTGTGCCAATACAATCATACTCCGTCAACTGTAAATCTAGGCCGGCTAAATATCCATCACCTGCATCAAAATCTAAAAGTTGTGTACACAGGGGGCTAGTTCCACTGAGCCAGTGAGGGGAAAGGGGAGTGCACATACACACAATCACACATAGCCCATGATGTATGAAATGTTAATTACATATTTTTCACCTAACAAATAGTCTAAGTCATGGTATATGCTACCGTGATAACTCGGGAGACACTGGCCTCTCCCACCTCCACAGACATCAGGTGCTCCTACTATCCAACACGTAAACTCTTATTGGCAAGGGTCGTAGCATAAGGGAGTATAATTCCTAACCACAGATATGCTATATGCATTTCTATCGTCCCGAGAGGTATTCCGGGTGCATCAACGTCCCATTCCATCTAGCACCCGAGTACCAGCACGGCACGGCGCATACAGACTAGGATGGCAAGAAATAGAAATAATGAGAATTACGGGGTTCCGGCACTGACATACCTGACACCGTAATCCCAATACAACAATGTAAAACATGATATCCACATTCCATCAAATCATATCCAGTATGGTTTTATATGCAAATGCAACATGGTAAGAATGAATGCAAGCACATAAACCAACATATATATATATATATATCCCATAGGATTATATCTATATATGTATATGTCAAGCTCAAACATCACCCAAAACCCACTCAGTTTGTTTGTTTGCCGTTCGGCGAGGTTTGTTCTAGTGCACGTACTCCCGTATAGATCCCAAAGTTTGAGGATACAGGAAAGTAGTGTTAGAAGCATATAGGTGGGTCCCACAAAGGGTCCCAACAAAATAAATGAAGTTTGGGTCAAGAAAGCAGGAGCGGATGAAGGAACGGAGTCAGCCAGGTGAGTCTGATCGTTGATCCGTCCAGGCCATATCCAGAAAATATATGGAAAGGACTCACGGGCGGATGCAGAATATGGATCTGCTCGTGCATCCGTTCAAAACCTGAGACACACCCGAGAGTAACCTGAGCTACGGGCGGATTCACCTAGGTGCGTTCGCTCGTGGCTCCGCCCAGAGGAACAACCAGGTTAGGTTGAACGGACTAATGGATGGATACACTACAGTGAGTCTGATCATTCGTTCGCTGCCATTCCTTTGAGTTGGAGGTCCAATACACATGGCTCTTCAAGGAGGTAAGGGGATTCAAGGGATTGGGGTTCATCTCCGAGGTTCTTCCCAAACCAAAGCTAGGCTTAAATGCTTGAACAGCATTAGGGTCATCCAAAGCCATGGATGCATTGAAGGAAGGGAATATGACTCTCAAAGGAGCATTAACTAGAGTTTATTAGGTTTCCAAGAGAATCCCCAAGCTTGGAATCGATTTCAAGGGGACTCCCAAGGTTTAAAATGGAAAAGAGAGGGAGGAAGGTGAAGATGCCTACCTCAAAGATGGATTAATCAATGCTTTCCACCTCCATAGCCTCTCAAAACCCTTCTTCTCCAAGCCTTCAATGCTCCCACAGCTCCAACGTTTTGGGTAGGTGAATGAAGTAATGAGACTTAAGAGTTAAGTCTTGGTTTTAAGACTAATCTTCCACCTCAGGTCTATTTGGATTGGGGCTTAATGAGTCAAAACTCATTAAAGAGGTCTACCAAACCATTAGGTCCACTAAATGATAAACCCACTTGGGTGTCCGAGGCACGGGGTGTGGGTCCCACACAAGAAAAACACTTAGAGTCCAAAAATAGCATGGGCGGACTAACGGGTGGAATCAGTCTTGGTGAGTCCGCTCGTGTGTTTGTTGTTGCTGTAAGGGCAGAAACTTAAGGAAATTGATCGGGCTTTGGCCCACACTCCAAGGTCAACTAGGGAAGGGTACAGTAACACTCACAAGGTCAATATCTTACCCCTTAATCATCAAGACGTGTCCTTCGTGAGCTCGAATAGTTTTCCAATCGCGATACTAAGCTCATCACCAAAGGAGGCATCTAGGTGTGGGGACACAGGGAACGTCTTCCGGTACTCTTCACTCCGGGGACTCGTACTAGGAGGATGATCGACGAAATCACCATCGATAAATCTTCCCCACTGTCGATTGAGGAACCTCTCCTCCACAGGCAGGCCCGTGAACTGGTCAATGATCTTGTGGCTAGGTTTGATCACAAGTGAAAACAACTCGTCAGGATACACGGTAGCAGAATCTACACGTCACACAAGAGAGAAATTATAATTAATAGTAAATCCGGGCGCGGGTGTAACACTCATAGGTTCCCAAGGCCCTCTTGTAGTCTTTAGATCTAGAACAGCAAAGAGATCCATAAAACAATAGAAAGATCCAAAAAACCTGAGTACTCATAGGTCCCAAGGCCCGTTATAGTCTTTAGATCTAGAACAACAAAGAGAATTATAACATTTGGAATCATAATTATACCTCTAAATCTCTAACATTCTTTGCTAAGTACAACATGCCCTCTGAATTATATTAAGTAAATACTAAGTAATAGCAATTTAATAAAGGTGTCAGCTAGCTCAAGCTGGTAACGAGGATGAAGGGTAGGGGAAGATGCCAAAGAGAGGGTGCGAGAGTGGGGTGCCACTGGATGGAGCTGTGGGTGGGGAGGGAAGCAGGTAATTTAGGCCTTGTTTGTTTACTGGGAAAAAAATGGGGGTGGGTAAATTTTATACTTTTTCATAAAATACCAAAAATCGTTGTTGATTGGATACCGGGGTGCGAGAATCGAAGGGACAATAATGCTTAATCATGGGAGATTGTCGGCCTACGTGGCAATCCATTTCTCCCACCCACCCCTCCACCTCTCCCCAAAGTCCCACCATTTTGGATGGAACTTTAAGGGGAAGAAAGGAAAAAAGATAGAAAAGATCCCATCCAGGCAAAAGAAGCAATTGATCAGTGGTATTCATCAAAGTTGGAGGGGACGAGGGTGAGGTATTCGGTAGGGATGATTTGGCAGGTGTCTATGCTGTCGCCCACCGTGGGGCTTCTGGTGTTAAATATGTTGTGGTAGAGTCATATGCAATGATATTGGGCCCTATTTGTTAGAGATAAACCCTTGGGAGGAGATGGACCTAGATCTATTTTCAGGTATGGTAGAGTAATCAGCAAATTCACTAAGCTTCTTACCCTCTTCTGGAATTGGCTTGGCTCGTCGACTCCGACGATGTAGGAACCAAACCAAAGAACCGGAAAGGGCCAAAAGAGCTATACCAGCTGCAACAATGCCGACAAAATACCCATTTCTTCTTCGAAAAGTTACCTCCGGGAACGATGAGAGGTGATTTAGGGGATTGCGACGGCGGTGGGGAACTTGATTTTGTGATGATTGTGGGTTGGATATTAAGCGGAATCAAAATGGGTGTCAACAAAGAAACGGTGTGATAGTCACCGTGAATCTCTAAGAATAATAAGAAGATGAGAAGCAAAAAATTGATTATTTTAATAAGATGGGGCCCACAATTTCGATCCTTCCTTTTCCTTTCTTGTTCCCTCACCTCGTTACAGATGGGTCCCACCCCTTTTTTTTTTTTCCAACAAACAAACATGCCTTTAGAGATATAGAAAGAGCTAGAGCTGCAACAAGGTCGGGTTAGGCCATGCTTTTCAAAAACCCCAGTCCAACCTTGAATCCTCTTAGTTGGGTTCAGGCCCGACCTGACTCTGACTCAGGGCCTGGAAAATCCAACCTTGACCCGCCCTCAGGGTCGGGCCGGGCTGACCCTGATTAGCCTTGATCATGAAGTGGGCAAAGGGAGAGATGTATGGATTGGACTTAGTTAGGTTGGGTTGGGAAGAAAATTATTAATTGTACATAAAATATCACTGTAATAAAATATAGGGAGAATATTCTTTGTGCCGCAGCGCAGCCTGTGCAGGGGGTAGGGTGGTTATTGCACCCACCCCCATGTGCCTGGGCGCAGGCTACGCTGCGGCACAGACAACAATGCCCCTAAAATATATTATCATTTATTATCTTCATATATAATGTATTATACAACAAAATATGTGTGACATGTAAAGTTTATAATATATATAGTGTAATAGTATATGAATATATATTTTATAGCATAACTTAATACACGGTAGGGTTGGGCTGGGCCGGGCCGGGCTGAGCGAGACCTCAACCCTAACCTGATCCAACCTGACCTTGATTCAGGGACAGAAATTTCCAGCCCTGACCCATCCTCAGGACCAGGTATCTCAACCCAGGCCTGATGCTATTACCAAAAAAATAACAAACCCAGGCCTTGTATTCCCATCCATAAATATTCACAATATTGGTTTTTGACGGTCAAAATGTTCCGACATGATAGGATAGCACCCTCGACAGGGATATTTCTACTTTCATGTGCAAATGTTTACCGTATAGGCGTATACGTATGAGCAAATAGATAATTATATATGGATGAGCAAATAGATAATTAGATATGGATGATAATCTTAATACCCTATTTTTTCTCTGCCACATGGCATGTCAAAATGGTGTTAATTCAAATTCTTATTCTTAAAATTTTAAACGAAGACCCCATGGGTCAACTCAGTTGGCAAAACACCAACTCCTCAAATAAGAGGTCATGAGTTCAAACCACCTTGGCCTATCCCCAACCCCTAATTCCCCCCCCCCTCTTATTATACAAGCTCTAAATCCAAAAAAAAAATAAAAATTTAAAAGAAGGTATAATACCACCAGACTTTAACAGCTTGTGATTGGGGTCTACAGCATGCATTGATGGTCCTTGGTCATATTTTTCCATTTTTTTTTATCACGACTCTTTTTGAATTTGGAACACAAGATCGGACGCCAAACCGAATGAAATCTGACCTAATTATCTCTGCGCTTTTTCAGGACCTCCCTTTCAGACATTTTTAAACTCTTGGGCTCTTTGCGTCTTGACTCCCCCGATCTTCCCGACTGTGAGTCCGTGTGTGAAACGGGGCGATTTTTTCATTTTATTGTTGTCTTCTTCTCCCCACCCGGGCGGTGGGAAACCCCCAAATTCACCCTTTCAAATCACTGATCATTGAGCTTGAGAAGCAGAGTGTGGTGTGTGTGTCTTTCTATTTTAGGGCTCTTCTCGCTTGTTTATTTTTTTGAAGGTTTTTCGTTGTACGTAATCCCTTCTGTCAAAGCCCTAGGCCCTTTTATTTTTCAAATTTACTCCCTTTTAGAGGGTTCTAGGGTTTATGTCGCAGTATTGGTTTTTGATCTTGTTTTCGTCCTTCAGATGTACAAGGGTTTAGGTCTGTTCTTACTACTTAGAGCTCGAGTTGCTGTATATTGAGAGGCAGGTCGATGATGGCATCGTTTACTTATTTTCCTTGTTGAAATGCAATTTCCCTATCACGCGGCTGATTTCTTGGGGTTTTCGAGATGGACGGAAGGCGGATTTCCGTCAGCCCTCGCCCTTGCTGTGGTCGCCGGATTTTGGCTAAGAAACGCCCGCTAGTTGATGGATTTGTCAACAGTGTGAAGAAGTTGCAGAGACGAGAGATATGCTCAAAGAGAGACCGTGCTTTTAGTATGAGCAATGCCCAAGAACGTTTTAGGAATATACGTTTGCAGGTAAGACATTTTGTTTCCATTGTCTGGATACTTGTCCGACCTCGTTTCTGAAGCATAGAGTTGTTGTTATGCGTTATGCCTGATAATTATTTAGTCAAGTTTATGGTAATGTCAAATTTGCTGTTCTGTTGAAATAAATAAGGAGTAAAACTTGCACGTCTGGTCATTAGGGTGTAGTTCCTTGATTTTTTTTTTTTTTTTCTCTTTATCTGCAACCATATTCTTATCTATATCAAACCAAGTAGTTTTGATGGAGTTAGTTGTGTTGAGTAACTTTCCTTTTTGTGAGAGCATTTAGCCTGGTCTTTCAGGTTGCTAGTTGCAAAGACAAGTAGCTTGAACAAACCCAACAAAAAAAAATGTTGGGGTTCTTTACTGCAATAACAATTTTCTGAGATTCAGTGTCATAGAATGTATAACTGTAGCTCTTTACTGCTGCAATAACACTTTTCTGAGATTCAGTGTCATAGAATGTGTAACTGCAGCTGTTTAGTCCAATAACACTTGTCTGAGATTATGGAACAATACTTTCTAGTCCCTTGAACTACTCTTCGAAATTTGATAAAACTTAGGTTAAAAGTAAGCGAATAGTAACTCAAACTAAGGGTGACGCAACAATTATATGAAATTAGGTGTGTGATAAATTCATAATGAATGTTAGTTAAGCAAGTTAAAGACCAACAAGAGCTTGAGGAAAAGAAAGGAAACGTCGAACTAAGACCATGTTGAGCTAGTTTTTGTCATGTTTAAAGCGGGATTTCTGAGTGGAAACAAGGGAGATTTTTGGGGAGAACAAAATTGAATATAGATAAGAAGAGAGAAATAAGAGGGTAGGAGAAAGCTTCAATGGGGAAATCCTAAGCTATCAAGCTTTCTTGAATGCCAAAAGCTCCATCAAAAGCAAGAAGATTTGTGGTTGAGAAATGCTTTGAATATCTAGCTGGGATTTGAGAATTAAAGAAGAAAAGCTCATTTTTGAAGAGGAGAAAGAGAGGGAGAACTAGGGAGAGCTTCTATGTATTTACCCTATTGCCATCAACCGTTCTTGAGAGGGTTATTTTTCTTTTGATTGTTCCAAAAGGGTGATTGAAAAATCCATTGAAGATTTGGCTAGGGTTTGAGTAGAGAAAGAGTTTAGAAGAGGAAGAAAGAAAATGAGAAGAAGAGGAAGAAAAAAGAGAAGGGAGTGCTCCATTGATTGAAGACATTCAATCTACGGTATCTCCGGAGGTTACCAAGTGATGTAGGTAACCTATTTGACAAATCCCAATGTATTGTATTTGACTGTAGGCTCTGTGTTTGGGAAATTGCCTGAGTCAATATTTGTGATGTTTTTGAGAGGGGTTTGTATATGTTTATGACGTTGTAACTAGGGCAATTTATATAAGCCCATTGCAATTGTATTCTTGAGCTATCAAGTGGGTGCTTGATAGTTGGAGCTCCCGTGTAGTAGGTGTTACACAACGCCAAAGTTCGGTGCTCTTGTGTCATGGGTGCGACTCAGATTTGTACTGTGCATTATATGGAGGTCAGATTAGGGCATTTGCATCCTGGATGTAGTAGGTAAATTGCCGAACCACATATTTCTCTGTCTTGTGGTGATTGCTTGTGGATTGCATGTTTGGGTTTATGGAGTGCATTTTCTGCAGGATGGGTGTGCACACCGAGTAGACCTTACCTCGTGGCTGTGAATACATGTGGTTGAGAGGCAAGGTGTGTCACATGACTCTATGCGTGTGTGATTGGTACATAGGGTAGCGTCAACCAATCAATTCTTGGGAAATGTGTGTCTGCACATGATTGAGGGCTGTCAGACATTGTGACCATGTGATTGAGTACAAAAGAAGTCATGACCTTGAATTCTGAGGTCTGAGGGAATGAGTTGGTTTGATTTTTGTATCCCACTGATACACCCCCTCTTAGTGGCCATCTGTGTCCAACAGTTTCCACTTTTGTCTGTCTATTTTCTGACTTTCTGAATTTGGAAGCTTCAAAATCTTGGTAGTAAGCAAATCTAAGATTGATTATGAGTTGCTAGTTGGGAAGTTACTATAGTGGAGTTTTTTTTCTGGTAATCGCCAATTTTGGTTTCTATTTTGGGTTCCTAATCTCTGCGGTTCTAGATTTGCCATCGGTTTTCTAATCCCTAATTCCTTAGGCGATCTAGAATTCCATAATTTTCCGTGTCACAAATAGGAAAACCATTTGCAATACCCGGTTGTGTTTCGTTTGTGTCCTTCAAGCTGTTGGTAGGTTTATTTTCCTTCCAGTGACTATTAGAAGCTTGGATTTTCTTCATTACGGAATACTATCGTAACGTAAAAGCCCATTGATTGATTTGGAAAAATAACATGTTATACATCTCTCTGTGTTTTGATTTTTATTCATAACCCCTCTGGTGTGTTGTATGTTGAACTCCTGCATCTATGCTTGCAATAACTTGTTCAATTGATTTTTTCATCAGGAGGAATATGATACTCATGATCCCAAGGGACATTGTTCCTTGATACTACCTTTTCTGAAGAAGAGATCAAAAATTATTGAAATAGTGGCAGCCCGTGATATCGTTTTTGCTCTTGCACAATCTGGTGTTTGTGCAGCTTTTAGCAGAGGTAGTGGCACAGTCATTTATTATAAAAGAATTGTTGGGTTATGCTGTACGAAATAATCAATTCAGAGGAGATTTCACAGTGCATTTTTTGTTTTTATTTGATTTGATAATGCAGAGACAAACCAGAGGATATGCTTTCTAAATGTGAGCCCTGATGAAGTCATCCGAAGTTTGTTTTACAATAAGAACAATGATTCACTTATTACAGTTTCAGTTTACGCATCAGACAACTTCAGTTCTTTAAAATGCAGAACTACAAGGATTGAGTGTGTTAAACCTCTCTCTTATCCATTTATCTGTTTTTTAATTTCCATATGTTTTGCTCTTCCTCTCTTAACTTAATACTTTCGCAACTGTTTCTGTTTCTTACTAAATATTTAATTATTTGAATGGTGTAGATACATCCGGAGAGGTAAACCTGATGCGGGTTTTGCTCTTTTTGAGTCCGAGTCGCTGAAGTGGCCGGGGTTTGTAGAGTTTGATGATGTAAATGGAAAAGTTCTCACTTACTCTGCACAGGATAGGTGATTTATTATCTAGTCTTTGAACTTTCCTGATGTAACGCTTCGTTAGAAGTTATTGGATATATGATTGTCTGAATTTTCTTTTGCATTTCTTTTTTCAGTGTGTACAAGGTATTCGATTTGAAAAACTACACAATGCTGTATTCTATAACGGATAAGAATGTTCAAGAAATCAAGATCAGGTAACCTTTCTCTCTCTCTCCCCCTCTTAGACACATGCACATAGAGAGACTGACAAAAACATAGTTCTGATTTCCTTTTTTTTTTTTCTTTACATGCTTCATTACTCTGACAGAATGGGCATTCCCATCTTCCATCTGGTCTACCTATGGTGCCTTTATTTCGTTTGACGTTCTTGTTCATTGACAAAATGTGCATTTTTTGCTTGTTTGTGTGCTTTTATGGATTATCAAAACATTTTGCAGTCGAAGCCTGGGTTATGCCCCCTTTTTTTTAATCCCTATTATGTTCTTACCTCTCTCGTTGACTCTCGGATAATGGATTTCAGGGCATTCTACTTCATGTTTCTTGCATAAATCTATCCACAATTTTTTCCAGCATGTCACTTTGGAGTTTTATAAACAGCAAGCTGAAGGATGGAAATAGTTTGACATGCCTCTCACATCTTCATTCTAAATGTGAGTTTGAATTGTATCATGGAAAGGGAGTGAGCATATATTGTTGTTAGTGGAAGACTTTGGTCGGTGAGTGTTCATCGTGGGAAGGGTGCTGGTTTTTCAATGGGCCTGTTGAGGAGCATCATTTGGTTCAAGCCTGAAAACCTGGTCACTGATTCTTGGGAAATTCTGCTATCAAAAAATGGGTGATGCAGTTACTGGCCTCAACAGGGATTTATAGGGAGGTGTTACTTGTTTGGGGTTATTTTTATCATTTGCTAATTATTATTATTCTTGCTATTTTGTTTTCTATTGACATTGTTGGGTTTAGTCAGGTAGTTGAGTTTGAGTCAAACTCTTGACTCCAAATTAGAGTACAATTAGGAATGGTTTAGTTTCTTCAAATACATGTATGTAGTACATCGATCAGAATTTTTGGATGAAGATTTGAGATTCTTACGCTGCTGTGCAACTAGTTCTCCTCCTTTTTCTCGACCTTAGATCTACTTCTCGGGAGTGATTCTTCCATATCCCTTTTTCCTTGTTCTCTTCTTCTTTATTTTCTGTTTATTCCTTGTACTCTGCTACCGTTCTCCTTATTATGCTGCTAACAGTAATCCGAACTGAACTGTTCGCTTTGTTGTCTTGCCATCCGTAAACTATTCGGTTTGAAGTCTTGTGCACAGGTTTCCCTTTTCTAGGCAACCTAAGGCTTTAGGTTGTTGGTTGCTGAATTCTTTCCAGTTGAGAGATCTTTACTTGAAATCCAACCGTGACCTGCAACTTATGTTAGTTCCTGATGCAGTACAAGGCCACCATAGGAGGGAGAAGGCCCAGCCCTGCCAGGCCCCTATTTAGGTCCAATGACTTAAGTTATAATCAGCCCAAATTAGGCCATTGATTTAAGTATTGGTCAGGCCCATACTTAAGGCTATCTTCAAGCCTCTATTTTGCCCCTTATGTAGCCACTGACTAGTAGCTTTGGAGCAGATATTGTGACAGATTCTGTGGGCTCATGTTGCTGACACTTGTGAAGGATATTTAGTTACTACTTTGTCATAGTTTCTATTTTTTTTTTTTTGGGGTGCAAGTTTTAGTTGCTAATCCATTAGTAATGCAGGAGTTTCTATTTTGATGTTATGTCAACTAAAAGATCTTATAGGAAGCTTCTATTTTGTAACCCATACTTCATAGTTTATAAATACAAGAGGAGTGTTACCCTGCTACTACTGCCCACGATTTAGCAACACGTGATCGTGTCTTCTTCAATTGACCAGCAGCCCTTGTGGTGAAACAAGAGCAACCTAAGGTGGTGAAGCCTTGGTTTGATGGGTGGCTAAGCCTCACGCAAGCCTTGGTGGTGAAGCCAGGTCATATCCTTCCGGCAACAACTATTCTTGCATGGGTGAGCATTGAAGGTGTCCTAAAGTTCAGTTTAGTGGTTGATTATGTATTTATTTCTTTCTTTATTATTGCTGTAATCTCAATTATTACTCTCTTTTATTCTGTTCAAACCTATTCTCAGTTATAGTAGCCTGCGATTCCATCAAGCTATAAAATTCTAGTGTCAAACTTCATTCATTGTTTTAGGGCTATCGAGCCATCGGACAGACCTCATCTTTTGAGTGTTTCTTCACCCTTATTAGGCGACCCTTCAACCAGGATTTGGAGATCATTTGACTACCAGATCTGAAGTCTCAGTTCAACTCTACTGTCTATTTCCTGTTGTCTTACTTTGTTATTCTGTCCCTGTGAGTTTTCTGCAGATCTGTCTATTGGATCAGTCCCATTTTGGAGCACACAATCAACGTAATCTACCCTTACATTCGCCTTGAATTCCAGCCACATCCAAGTGTTGGATGTTAAGTTATTTGGCTTCCTTATTTTCTGCCCTGCCTACTCTTAATTCTGTGTTCTTATCACTGTGATCCTACCTCTGGTTAGCATCCGGAAACTGTTATCAGGTTAAATCAGAATGCATAAGTTCCAGTTTCAGAAATTTACTCTTCTCTAATATTTTTCGAAGTTCCTTTTGGCCTGGATTTGTTGAGGTTGGTGATTACGAACCTGATTATATTTTCTCATTTGATTTGGAGTCCTAGTTGAGGGGCTGGTCGATTGTTAATTTCTTCCTTACTGCTGGGTTGTGCTTTCGGGAGGCTGAAGATTACCTCTTTATTCTATTACATATAAAGACAGTTACAAATTTACAAAAAAGCCCATGGTTCTTAAACTTGGTTCTATTTTATTCCACCTTATTTTAACTTCCAGAATTGTCCTCCTCTCTTTTAAGTTAATTCTATTACCTTATTCTTAAGGATTCGGTTTGTTTCCAAAATTACAGGGTCACCATTACCTTTAAATTTTGAGTCATTTATCTCTTGGATGGGCCCATAGTGACCCAATCAGGGCTTTGTGACCTGGGATTGTATCAATGCTTTCGAGTGGTTTCCACAGTGATGTTCCAAGTAATATGCTTTTTTGGATTGTCTTGATTTGGGGAGAAATGCTTTTGGATTGTCTTGATTTCCGTTGATAATTGCCAGAACTTTCACCCTTCTTGTGGACTAATATATTGACAAATCATAATAGCTTACTAGCCATCCAATGTTTGTTTCTTGAAGAGACACGAATAGGAAATTTGGGACTATCAAACTAACTGTGAGAATTAAAAAATGGAGAGATTGAGATTTGAGTGAATTTCTTGGAAGGGTTTTGGCTTCGGCCTTCAGTTTTAGATCTTCTTCCCTTTCCATGATCTAGGATTAAATTTTGACTAGTACTCATCCGTGTATAAGAGGGTTTAGGTTTTGGGTCAGGGTTTTGCCATGGTTCTCATAGATCATGCTATAGTCCTATAAATTTCTCCCTTTTGCATTGAAGGGGTTCTGGATGCTAGGTGACACCAACAAGGTGACCAAGGCGCCTGGATGCCAAGGCTTAAGTGTCGTCTTTACAACTATGGCTCTGAAATCATGTTTCACATCTAGTGTGATGACACAGTTTGTGTGTGTGTGTGGGGGGGGGGGGGACGCAGTAGACGGAGCTCTATCGACTTGGTGGCAATCTTGTTGCTGTAGACACTCTTGACTCAGCAGAGTCATGTGCACTTGGAATAATTTACCTTGAGGTCCATGAGTCAAATCTCTTTGCTTGGCTGTGGAGGCAACTGGGGAGGGGTGGATGAAGAGCAGGCAAATTTTGCAAGTGGTTGGTTATTCAGTCAGCTGATATTATGGATATTCTAAAAGATGATGGAATTTTCAGTTGGATAAATGATTTGTGATGTGTGATCCTTTAAGTTCTTGTCATGTGATGTGTTAAATGTATGTATGGCACATTTATTTCTGCATGAATTATTTGAGTTCTGCATCTGTTTCCTTTCTATTTTTCATTTGCGATGAAGCTGCTTTGTATTACCTTTCTGGTTTGTGGTACTTGCAAATATGGTTAAAAATCTCAATCTTTCACATTTCATTTTGCATTTCTTTTTACAGTCCTGGTATAATGTTGTTGATATTTACAAGAGCTAGTAGCCATGTTCCACTCAAGATTTTATCGATAGAGGATGGCACTGTTCTTAAGGCTTTCAATCATCTGCTACATCGAAATAAGAAGGTGGACTTCATAGAGCAATTCAATGAAAAACTTCTTGTGAAGCAAGAGAATGAGAATCTTCAGATTCTTGATGTAAGATTTTGTTCGTATTTTCTTATTAATAGTTAACAAGTTCATTAGTTAATGAACTTTAACACAGTTTTATGTGCTGGTTTTTGTTTAGGTTCGTAACACCGAGCTAACAGAAGTAAGCAGAACTGAGTTCATGACTCCTTCAGCCTTTATCTTTTTGTATGAGAATCAATTGTTCTTGACATTTAGAAATCGGACTGTGGCTGTTTGGAACTTCCGAGGAGAGCTTGTAACTTCATTTGAAGATCACCTCCTATGGCACCCTGATTGTAACACAAACAACATTTATATCACAAGTGATCAAGATCTTATTATTTCTTACTGCAAGGCTGAGTCAGATGATCCATCAGTGGAAGGAAATGGTAAATTTTCTCTGCTGTAATGTTCTCAGGTCACTTACTCTTCCAGTTTACCTGTTGGCTTCCATGAATTATATAAGTAAATGATTAAGAAATTTAGAGTTTTTTTGTTCTGTGATAAAAGATCAAGAAATTTAGGCTTATTTCCTGACATCAAATTTACATATAGCATGACCTCTCTAAATATTCTCTGCGTGCCTTGAAGATTTCTTATGGAGCAATGCCCCATATGCTCTAGTTAGACCATTGCATTTCATATTTGATGACAGCTGATACTTGGATGATCATATGTGCGTATACTTTTTCCGACTCATTGATGTAGTAAAGAACTTGTCTTTCCTTGATATGATCTACACACTTGTATTATTGAATTATGTAGGTTAGTGTCTTAGAGGGCGGGCCTTGGTGTAGGTTAGTGTCTTCTGGAGGCAAGATAGGATATTGCAACAGAAAACAGCCTTCATCGAATTCTGCTTTTTTACTTATGATATTTCCTTCATTGCAGCTGGTTCGATCAACATCAGCAATATCTTGACTGGGAAGTGCCTTGCTAAAATACGTGCTACTAGCAGCAGCAACAGCAGTAGCAGCAGCAATCAAGCTGATTGCAACATCAGTGGCAACTTGAAGAAGCGGTTATATGTCTCCAGGACTAGGAATCCTGTCGCAGATGCTTTAGAAGATATAACTGCACTCTTTTACGATGAGGACCGCAATGAGATCTACACCGGTAACAGGCATGGTTATGTTCATGTATGGTCTAACTGAAGACGAGATGTTGCATCTATATTCCTTTCTGGATCCAATGACAGTTACCCCAAAGGTCATCATTGGGCTAGCCACCATTCTCGGGAGAATTTTGTGTCAATGTATCAGTAAGTGTTGTAGTTGATCTGTTTGTTTGAATTCATTTAGTTCATGTAGTTATCTTAACCCCCTGTTTTGTAACAAAAGATAATTTGAGGGCAGAACTGTACGTATGACTTAAGATCGAGTTAACTAGTTGTGTTGAAGCCTACTCTGCGGGCTTTCCTCACAGAATAGAGTGATGAATCAAAGCTCCCTGGTAAGGGTTGCGGGGGTTGACAATAACTAACTAGTGAATGTGCAACCGATGCACTTGCAGAATTTCAACACTCTTGTTGGGTCAGGTGGGTTGGTCGATTTGGATTGGGATTCGTCGGCTGCAACTGCCTAGATGTCCAATAATCCTGTAGTGATACCATTATATTTCTCTAATTCTACCTTGGCCGGGATCCGGTCACTTCATTGTGTCTTGAAAATGCATGCAAGTCGTTTCATTCTTTGCCTTTGGTGAACTGACCTTTGAATGGGTTTTTTGTATTTATGAAAACCTAGTTTCTTCTTACCATTAGCTTTTCCAAATTTTAATCAAGAGCATGGCATCCCTTCTGGGAACACATCTTTGTTCTTGGATTCCCAATGTTATTTTTTTCGGTGTGTGGGGTTAAGGAAGGGAATCTTATGATTGTCAACTGGTATAGGAGTGTTGGTGGGGTTATGGTTCAAGGTTGGCTACGGTTAGGCTCAAGTTGCTGGGTCTGTTAGTATAACAAGACGTCTACTTAATAGTCTCAGAAGTGTAACAATATGTCTACTTAATAGTCTCAGAACCACTCAATCACCTCTGCCTGCACATAATCACAACCATGTTGGTTTAAGAACTACTGTGATCAAGGCCTTCCTCAGTCACTTGGTTGGAATTTTTTCCACATCCATTTTGACCATGTGGTACGTTTAGTGGGTTCTAATTTTGTTTGTTGATAGATGAACCCCTATTAGGTGGTCCAGCTCACGCTGCAAAATTAGAGTTCTGAAAATTCAGAGCTAAGAAGAAGGATAGGATAGGATCTTTAATCCCTGAGATTCCTTGCCTGATACAGGTCCTGCAATTCCTCTCATAGGAACACATTGTCTGGGTGGGATCTACCCACCTCTTATTAGAGGCAGAGAATCGCAGAAGATATTTTTTCGGATAGTAGTGGTTTGACTGCCTTACTGGACTCCTCGACATACATGAGCATGTGGACGATATTTGATTGAATTAGGTTATATGCAATCAAATAACAGACGGCATGTGGAATGGTTTCTACAATGTGCATGTAAGAGGATGTGGTTTCTAGGATTTGGAACCTCTATTGCACGGGGGTGTTGGGGATCTCCTAGTGAGGGATTGATAAATTCACATCGGTATTTGTTGGTGAAGCTATGTCTATTCCATCGGTGTTGTTAAAAGGTATTTTTAAAGGATATGAACTTTGATTGGTGGAGACGGATCATAGAAATTTGGTTTTATCTCCAACGTGGGTTATGTAACCCATCATTAGAAGTAAAACCTATAGTGGATGATATCCTCCATTTGTCATCCTATTTTACTTCTTCATTTTCATATGTTCTAAGGGAGGTCAATAATATTGCCAACTCCCTGGTGAGAAACACATTATTGGTAACGTGTACAACAATTTGACCAAATTTCAATCCATAGATCCTAGAGCTATGTTCAACTTCATCCATGTGTAATTCACGGTCTTAATAAAAATTTCTCATGCTTCTACCGAAAAACAGAAGATCTCTTAATTTAAAAAAAAATTATGAAAGCATTCTCTGTGGAAAAGCATGACCCTTGCGCATGCAATGGGGTCAATAAGAATGCGAGCGGAAGCATCACGGAGTAGGATTTCTACCTTACATAGAAAATGAAATTGTAATTTCGATCCCGTGTCTCTGCATAAACCACACAGTGGGGGCATTCATTTTAACCCCAGTGTGTCAGGGCATAGGTGGTACACTTCTCCACAACTTTTCTATAGAAATGCCCCCCCCCCAAACTGAACTTTTCTCCAAAAGTTATTTATGAATTCATATAATCAATTAAACTAGATGTTATTGTGACTATTTTACTCCTTACCCAAGAACTTTAGGGAGGGGGAAATAGATAGGTATTGACAAAAAGGTAGAAGGAAACCTAGTTTGTTTTGGTTGCCTGTGGAAGTAAGATGTTACATGAATTTAATTAATTGTATGATATCATAAACAACTTTTGAGTAGGCAGTAACAGAATGGCCGATTTACTAGCCTTCGCAAAGTGACCAAGTAGAGACCAAAGTCCCCCATCTACCTACAAAATTTGAACCCAATCCGAGTTCTACAAAAGGAGAAAACTAAGATCAAAGAATGGTTAACACATCAAAGATAACAGCCAAATATATGAGTGCTATTAGAATAAACTACAAACCGAAATTAATTTCTAAAGCTTAAAACCAGATACTGAGGAGAAAAATGGAACTGAAACCAATCCTTAAAAAGGTAATCGTATCACAAACCATTCAAACTTTCTATTCAAGCCAAAATCTTTTTAACTGAAACTGATTCTTAAAGGGGGGAATTATTTAACCTTAATGGAAAATACAGTAAATACTCTGCTCCACATGCTTTGCCACCATGATTCACTGAATCTAACATTGAACAATAACATGAAGAGGTTATACAGTTGCTTAGTTATCAACAACCTCAATCAGAGTCGGCTCATAGTCGCTTGGAGCCTCAAATCCATGAAGATTCATAACAGTTGCAGCAACATTGGCAAGCCCTCCATTTGGAACGTTTCGGAATCTAACACCTGGTTGTAGACCAGGGCCTCCAATTGCAATCGGTACCTGAATGAAAATCAATACCTTAATAAGAGTTCCAGGCTTACTAAGCATTGAGAAGCAGGATCATAATGCAGAACATGGTATGCCTCTGGGTACAAATCTGATTCCATATTCATAAAACACCATATTGCTTTTTTTTTTTTTTAAGGTTGGGGGGGGGGGGGGGGGAAGGGTTAACACACCATGTCACGGAAAGACATTCCAACTTAACAGTCAATTATATTAACAGGCCACCTAGTTTAAAATGTCTACACATCGGCACCCTCAGACTGGAGGCAACTCTTGGATGAAACTTAATCAGTAGAGGTTGACTTGGATGTCCACAAAGTTTCAGTGCCAACTCAACTACCTTATGTTATACAACCAAAGGCCATGGGAAAGGCAATCTCCATGGACCTCTGCCCACATGGCCAATCAACAAATAAAGCAGAAGATGGGCCACCGCAACATGATGACCCTAGAGCCAATGCAGCAGTTGGCAAGGAGCACGGGGTTCTGACTTTCTTCGTGCACATGATGCAAGAATGTAAGGAATCATGTTCACTTACAGGTTGAAGAGTATGAGAAGTAAGTATTTGAATGTTGCCATCTTTGTCAAAAAGAGGCTCCCCTTTCTTGTTCCTCTTAACCATGTCCTCAGCATTCCCATGATCAGCAGTAACAACATAAATTCCACCCATTTGTTCAATGGCATCAATCATCATCTACAATCAACAAAATCAATTAGTATCAGAACCCATATAAATAAGGGAGAATCTTGGCGAAACCAATGTTTGTGAAAAGGAAGTAATAACTATACTTTTTCGCCCATTTAGCACAACACATTTTTATTTTCAATGAGGGTAAATCCTTCTATATCATGCATACTTGAAAAATGTATAAACCAATGACAGATTTTGATAATGACATGATGACAAGTCACTTTCAAATTATTTTGAAAATCCTTTTTTACTATTCCCAAGGATCAAAAAGAAGGTTATAACTCTTCACTTCACCACTTCAGTGACAACAAGAAGCGCCTTATAAATAATAGAAAAGGACTTTTTTTTATTCAAAACATACTTTTTATCATACTCAAAGCAAACACACCCCTCCAAGCAGCAACAGACAACCACAAAACTTAGTCCAGAATTACTACTAGTCACCAATCTGCATTATACTTTCAAAACGTCCAAAGGAAGACCTCCTCTTTCACCCTCTTGAACAAAAACTAACCTCCCACCCTCTTACCAAAAAATAGAACACTCTACTAATTATTTTCTTGTACTTCAGTTCTTCTTGGATTAATTTCCATGGGATTCTCAAAGACACTGTAAAATGCGTGCTTACACCACCTCTTAACTTCTCCCACTCAGAAAATGATAACTGTGGACGTTTCTGTTTTTTTTTTTTTTTAAATTTTTTTTGGGGGAGGGTGTTGAAGGAGTAAAAGATCATGCTAAATCATGAGATGAAATTTTGTACGTGCCCCACTATTTCTATGACGTAATTTAAAAGAATAAATTATTAGAGAAGAAAAAGTTAAAAGTAAAATGTATGAATCTGTACTGATACCTTGACAGCTTCGTCAGCAGCCTTGCAAGCAACAATGGTTGCTTCGATGTCTCCTGTGTGCCCCACCATATCACTATTAGGCAGGTTGACTCGTACCTATAACAAATAAGAGGGGGTAAAAAAATAAAAATCAGGCATATGTAAGACCCAAATCCATGCTTTCATAGGATGTTCAACGATTACCTGGTGAAAGTTGCCACTAAGGATCGCATCTCTTGCCTTCTCAGCAATCTGCAAAGCCTTCATCTTCGGTTGTTCATTGAAAGTAATTCCCACATCACTTGGAATTTCCACATACTCCTCCATTTCTGGGTTAAAGTACCCTGACCGGTTCCCATTCCAAAAAAAAGTTACATGACCAAACTTGACAGTTTCACTGTCGAACAAGAAAAGAAATAACATTAGTCTTCTACTCAATAGACATGTAAATAGAGCAACATAAAATCAATAAGGAATCTAGACAATTTCTTTCACCTTTTATTCCCTCAAAGTAATTAATTCAAATAATGGAAGTACCAAAAACAAGGAGGCTCTCACACTAGCACGGCTATGCAAGCCACAATATAAATGAACTGACTTCAGCACTGAGAGGGGGGGTGAATCAGTGTATCAAAAAATTCTTCCCCTTGTCAAATCCCGACTGAATACAGTAGGCACTGTGACTGACAATATACTTGTGCACACAAACTGGTTGGGAGTCGTCCAATTTAACCAGTCACCAATTCACATGCACTCCAGCCTTGCAACTAAAAAAGGCCAGGCCTACCAGGAAATGCCTGCCTACTCTGCAAAACAAATGCACTTCTATTCCAATACAATCAACCACAACACAAAAATATGTGGTTTGACAATTTGCCTAGATCCACGGAGCAATACCCTTCAGGGTTTCGTATGTGTATCACAAAGAAAAGGGTGGTGTTTTATTTTTAACATGAAATTACTGTTTTGCCCATCGAATTAACTATGTGCTCATTAAAGAGCAAGAGTGAAATCAATTTCAATTTCAAAATTGAAATAGCTTCTCAGCTATGAAATGCCTGCCCACTTAGCAAAACAAATGCACTTCTATTCCAATATGTTGAGATGGGCTACTTTACCCGATAGGGGTAACTTAGTTCTTATTGTTTTAGTTATTTTATTAGTTGTTTTATGCTTTATTTCTATTTCTGTTCTTTCCCCTCTATCCGATCTCTATTTTGGGATTCCTAGTTGTAGTAGGAATTCCTAATAGGAATAGGACTGGGAGGGGCACTCCTACTTTGATTATGATTTGAGATTAATATAAATAAGGGGCTGGGTGATCGATTAGATCATTCAAGCACTCAATTCCTAAGGCTGTTAACATGGTATCAGAGCCAACTTTGATCTAAGAGCAGCTTTTCAGGTTTTCTGGTTCTTCCCCCTCTCGGTTTCTGTTTTTTTCTTTTCTCTCCACCACTCTCGGCCTCTTTCTCTCCATCAGGACAGCAACTATGAGGTGATCTAATGCAAATTTAGCTGCTGCCCTCAATGTCACCTCATTGAAGATCGAAAAACTGTGGTGTGACCTAAATCTGCCGGCAGGATTTTTTCCATCCTTGGAGATCGAGCTATCCTTTCAACTTAAGTTTGATTTCTGCTTTTTTTGGAGAGTGGTTCCTGCTCTTATTGGTCTACACCAGTCCCTGTTTGAAGACTGCAGAATTGGTTTAGATCCAGTCCCTGTTTGAAGACTACAGAATTGATTCAACTCTGCAATTTTTCTGCAATCAGGTTTTCTGCAATCAGGTTTTTTCTTCCTAAATTTGTCAAAATTTAGGGCTTTTTATTGGCTCATCAGAAGGAGCTAATTTTTAGAGGATATCTTCCCTACTATTAGAGGGAAACTCGACCTAAGTTTCAGCCCATTCTGACGGTTGGAAATTCTGCAATTTCAAAACCCATCATTCACACTCGATTCAAGGTTTTTGAAGATCTGATTTTTCTGCTTGGCTGAATTATGGGTGACTCAGAGAAGACTACTGCTACTTCTGGAGATGGTCATACTAGGAATGACTTTCTTCCCTATGTTGCTGCAATTAAACTTGATGGTACGAACTAATTAATTTGGGCCAGATCATTATCCTTAACCGTAGCTGGTAGGGAACTTACTGGCCATCTTACTGGCACCACCAAACAGCCTACTGAAGATGGTGCTGCCCATACTAAATGGGCTGCCAATGATGCTATGGTGATGTCATTTGTTTTGAACTCTATGACCACTGACCTTTCCAGTCAATATCTCCTCCTTGACACTGCTACTCAGATATGGACTGCAATCAAGGGAACTTATGGTCGATCAGGAAGTGGTGCTCAAGTTTATGAAATCCGGAAGATACTCCAAAATACTACTCAGAAGGAGCTGTCTGTCACTAAATATTATGCTGCCCTCAAGTGTTTATGGCAGCAATTGGATCATTATGCTCAGTTTCACCCTACTACTACTGCTGACATTACTGCTTATCATTCTTATGTCTGTCACTAAATATTATGCTGCCCTCAAGTGTTTACGGCAGCAATTGGATCATTATGCTCAGTTTCACCCTACTACTACTGCTGACATTACTGCTTATCATTCTTATGTTGATCAGTTTCAAGTCTATGATTTCCTGGCTGGACTCAATGATGACTATGACCCTATTCGGGTGCAAGTCCTTGGTTGGTTCCTTTCCCCACTTTAGAGGAAACTTTTTCTTATGTTCACAGTGAAGAGACACGAAGGGCTGCCATGATGATGACTCCCAAAGTTGAGAGATCAGCCTTACAGACTGCTAGCTCCACTCTTGTTACTTCTTCTGACAATGTTGCTGCTACTACTACTACTACCAAAGAGCCTGTTAAGTGTGAGCATTGTCACAAACCTTATCACACTAAGGCTCAGCGTTGGAAATTACATGGGAAGCCAGCTGATTTTGAGGCCAAACATGGTCGTGCTAAGTCTAAAAACAAAGCCAATCACACTGAAAGTGTAGCTACAACTCCCACTGTTGACATCGGTTTCTCCCGGGAAGAACTCCAGGCTCTACGTCATATGTTGAACTCATCTGCTACCTCTACTATGTCTGCTGCCAATTCAGCTTCCTTCTTTGCCCGTATAGGTATTTCCTTTGCTGGTCATTGTGCATCAGTAGTTTCCACTCTATGGATCATAGACTCTGGTGCTACTGATCATATGACAGGTTCTTCCAACCTTTTTAATACCTACTCTCCTACTTCTGGTAAGGATAAAGTCAAAATTACTGATGGGTCCCTCTCCTCCATCTCAGGGAAAGGATCCATTGGTTGTTCTCCTTCCCTTGCCCCGTCCTCTGTGTTGCATATTCCCAAATTTACAACTAACATTCTTTCCATTAGCAGTATCACTAAATCCCTGAATTGTAAAGTGATTTTTTTTCCCACTCACTGTGTTTTTCAGGAACTGGACTCGGGGAAGACGATTGGATCGGGTAAAGTGCATGGCGGATTGTACCTGCTTGATGGTGATCCTACACCTACCCAGGCTTTACCTTCGGCATTTTTCTCTTCTGAATTACATAAATGGCACTCTAGGCTAGGCCATCCCCCTTTAGGTACTTTATCACATTTATTTCCAGCATTAGTTAAAGACTATAATAAGGAAGACTTTTTTTGTGAGCCTTGTGTCTTGGCTAAACAAACACGTTCAACTTATCCTATTTCTAATAAGAGATCCTCTTCCTTATTTCATATTGTTCATACTGATGTGTGGGGTCCTAGTAGGAAAACTTCCCTGTCTGGACATTGGTGGTATGTCGCTTTTATTGACTACTATTCTAGGTTCACTTGGGTCTACCTTATGCACACAAAAAATGCAGTTTTTTCATGTTTTCAACACTTTCATCAATTGGTTAAGACCCAATTTAATGCCACTCTTCAAATCTTGAGGAGTGACAATGGGAAAGAGTATATGGAAGGTCAGTTCCAAAAATACCTTGCTGCCCATGGAATCTTTCATCAGACTAGCTGTGTCGACACTCCAGCCCAAAATGGTGTGGCTGAGAGAAAAAACCGCCACCTCCTAGGGCTCTTATGTTTGCTCGCAATATCCCTTCCCTTTATTGGGGGGATGCTGTCCTTACTGCAGCCTATTTAATTAATAGGCTGCCCAGTCGGGTTCTTCTTTCCAAGGCCCCTATTGAGCTATTACTTGGCTCTTCTTCCTTTATAGTCCCACCTAAGGTGTTTGGCTGCGTTTGTTATGCCACGGATACAAGGTCCCCTGGTAAACTTAACCCACGTAGTCTCCGCTGCATTTTCTTAGGTTACTCTGCTACACAGAAGGGGTACAAATGTTATTACCCTCCATCACGCAGGACTTTTGTCAGCATGGATGTTGTCTTTCATGAAAGTGTTCCATTTTATGTCCCCACCTCTTCAGGGGGAGAGTGTTAGTGAAAATGTGCTGACTATTGACTCCACCTCCACTTCAGTCTGTTTACCACGAGTCTGAACCAGTTCGGCCTGCCCCTAGTACTCCCCCTGAGTCAGGGGGAGAGGTTCCAATACAGGGGGAGACTATTTCTATTCAGGGGGAGCAATCTACCCCTGTCCAGACTCCTATCCAGAGGACTATTAGTGAATTTCAGAGGAGGATTGATGACAGTCCTGTGAAGACCTATGCAAGGAAACATAAGCAGGTTCAATCAACTGTTGCTCCAGTACCCATCCAATTGCCGAACCCGGATCCAGAACCTGCCTCTCCACCTGGTAATGTTCCTTCTCCTGAATTACCTATTGCTCTTCGCAAAGGTATCAGAACTTGCACTCAACATCCCATATCTCATGTTGTTTCTTATGATTCTCTTTCCCCATCCTTTCGTGCGTTTATTTCCTCTCTTTCTTCTGTTCGTATTCCTAACAATTGGCAGGAAGCTCTATCAGATGGAAAGTGGAAGGCAGCTATGATGGAAGAAATGGAAGCCTTGAAGAAAAATAACACATGGGAGCTTGTGGTTCTTCCACCTGGGAAGAAAACCGTTGGATGTAAATGGGTGTTTGTAGTGAAACAGAAGGTGGATGGCACTGTGGATAGGTATGAGGCACGACTCGTGGCCAAGGGGTTCACTCAGACATACGGCATTGATTACCAGAAAACTTTTGCACCTGTTGCAAAGTTAAATACTGTTCGTGTGTTATTATCTTGTGTAGTCAACCTTGGATGGGATTTGCAACAGCTAGATGCAAAAAATGCCTTCCTAAATGGAGCACTGGATGAGGAGGTGTATATGGACATTCCACCAAGGTTCTCTTGTGACAGAAACTAAGGAAAAGTGTGTAGGCTGAAGTATGCACTTTATGGGCTGAAGCAGTCACCTCGAGCATGGTTTGGCCGGTTCCACAAGGCCATGATTTCTATGGGCTATAAGCAGAGTAATGCTGATCACACACTCTTTACAAAGACGGCTGGTGAAAAACTCACTGTTCTTATAGTCTACGTTGATGATATAGTGGTTACTGGCAATGATGGTGATGAGATCAGACGGTTGAAGACCTTCCTTGGACAAGAATTTGAGATTAAAGATCTAGGGAAACTACGATACTTTCTTGGGATTGAAGTGGCCAGATCTTCTAAAGGCATTTTTCTCTCCCAGAGGAAGTATGTCCTAGACTTATTGGCTGAAACCGGGTTGCTAGGCTGCCATCCTTCAGATACTCCTATGGACCCTACTGTTCGCCTCAAGGAGAAAGAGGGTGAGCCTGTTGATAAAGGCCGGTACCAAAGACTTGTAGGGAAGCTGATTTATCTCTCACACACTTGTCCTGACATTGCTGTCGCCGTGAGTACTGTGAGCCAGTTTATGCATGATCCCTACTCTTCTCATATGGAGGCTGTTCTTCGTATCTTGCACTATTTGAAGTCAGCTCCTGGAAAAGGAATTCTTCTGTCTATGCATGGTCATCTACGGATAGAAGCATACACTGATGCTGATTGAGCTGGTTCTGCAGATCGCAAGTCTATTTCTGGGTATTGCTCCTTTGTAGGTGGAAATCTTGTCACATGGCGTAGCAAGAAGCAAAATGTAGTTGCTCGTTCTAGTGCCGAAGCTGAGTTTCGAGCTATAGCACAAGGTATTTGTGAGTTACTCTGGCTTAAAGGTTTGCTACAAGATCTTGGTGTTCCTATTCGTCTTCCTATGATGTTGTACTGCGACAATAAGTCTGCCATCAGCATAGCACACAACCCAGTACAGCATGATCGTACCAAGCATGTTGAGGTGGATAGGCATTTCATCAAAGAGAAGTTAGAAGATGGGCTGATTTGTATTCCCTTTGTGACATCTGCTGATCAACTTGCTGATATCTTCACCAAGGGATTGTCCAGGAAATTGTTTCATCTCAATCTAG
Source organism: Telopea speciosissima (assembly GCF_018873765.1). Lineage (NCBI taxonomy): Eukaryota > Viridiplantae > Streptophyta > Magnoliopsida > Proteales > Proteaceae > Telopea > Telopea speciosissima. The sequence continues at coordinate 30,586,471 of NC_057918.1, forward strand.
TCAAGTTGGGCATGATCGACATCTTTGCTCCAACTTGAGGGGGAGTGTTGAGATGGGCTACTTTACCCGATAGGGGTAACTTAGTCCTTATTGTTTTAGCTATTTTATTAGTTGTTTTATGCTTTATTTCTATTTCTGTTCTTTCCCCTCTATCCGATCTCTATTTTGGGATTCCTAGTTGTAGTAGGAATTCCTAATAGGAATAGGACTGGGGGGACACTCCTACTTTGATTATGATTTGAGATTAATATAAATAAGGGGTTGGGTGATCGATTAGATCATTCAAGCACTCAATTCCTAAGGTTGTTAACACCAATCAACCACAACACAAAACTATGTTGTTTGATAATTTGCCTACATCCACGGAGCAATACCATTCAGGGTTTCGTATGTGTATCACGAAGAAGAGGGTGGTGTTTTATTTTTAACATGAAATTACTGTTTTGCCCATCAAATTAACTATGTGCTCATTAAAGAGCAAGAGTGAAATCAATTTCAATTTCAAAATTGAAATAGCTTCTCAACTATTTCAGAATTTATATTCCGTTTGATTTCTATTTCGCTGAAATAAGGTGCAAAAATCAAACCAAATATAAAAGCTACCAAATCACCCCATGAAATTGAAATAGAAACCATACCAAATCAGCCAAATCTAAATTCCATACTCAATATGTAGGATTGGTAAGATGACAAAGCTTATGTCTAGATTCTTCCTACTAGCAGACCTCTCAAACTAGTATTAAAGGCCCGAAAAAAACTGCCATGGCAGTTTATATATCTAAATTTGTGGGAACAACTAGGATTCATGTGGCTTAGCCTTTATCCAACAAAGGTTGAGAACTTTTCAATGGATTATTTTCCCGTACATTGTCCCACTATTTCACACAACAGTTGTAGAGGAACCTCACCTGCAAGCAAAAGTGCGGACACCATTGTGCACTAAATATTCACCAGATGTTCTCTCTATTTCTGGAGGTGAAACAAGGTAGAGCCTTGGGAGCTTCAACTCCCCATCATATTGGAGCATTCCAGCATAGTGGATCTTTGGGAATCGAACACGGTCAAATTTATCAAAGTCTTCATACTCAAGTGCCTTAGCAAGCATAACCATTCGATCTGCACGGAAGTTGAAAGTGACAACAGCATCACCATCCAATATGGGGCCGACAGCCTTCCCACTCTCATCAACTATAACAAAAGGAGGCAAGTACTGATCATTAGCCTTGTGATCCTCCCTTAGCTTCTTCACAGCTTCCACCGCACTCCTAAACTTGAATGGTGCTTCACCAAGAACTTGGGCATCCCATCCTCGTTTCACAACACCCCAGTCATTCTGCAATGAGAACAAGCAAATATGAAGTAGATTGATTGACTTTGGAAAAACTTAAGATAGTACAGATAGGAAATGTAAACCCATAGGACAGATGGTAAGGAAGGTCATACGGGTAGATGTGTTGACCAGACAGACTGGCAATTTAATTGGCCATTAAGAAGTTACTATGCCAAAAAGTAATCAACCTGATCGATTCTTCAATAATCTGTAGGCTTTTCCATACAAAATTTTTGATATTCTTTCTTACCATCCAACAATCAAATCATCCAATTGAGCCAATTTGGGTTTGCAGGATGCTTGGTGAGAGCAATGGCCCCATGCATGTAGTATAGACACTAGAAAAGCTTTGGTAATTGTCCCTAGAGCATAACAAACACAAGGTATGGAAGCTTAAAATTATGAAATCCATAAAACAACTTACCTCATAACGATCCATTGTAACATACATGCGACCACCACCAGAAGCGATCTGTGCATCGATGCCTTTCTCCCGTAATTTTGAGAGGTCATTCTCAAGAGTCTCCAGAAACCCAATGCTTGAACCGTCCAAAACATCACGGCCATCAGTAAGAATATGAACACGGATTCTCTTTGCACCACGCTCGCTAGCTCCTTTTAGCAGCGACTACGAAATAAAAATAAAATAATAATAATAATAATAATATCTAAGTCTCAGGAAAACTAAACAATGGCATAATCAATAATGTCTACCTGCAATTGATCAAGCCGAGAGTGAACACCCCCATCACTCAATAACCCAATGAGGTGCAATGTGCCATTGTCAAAACATTCCTTTATGAATTTAAAACCTTCTCCTTCATAGATTTTTCCCGAGGCAAGAGCAAGGTCAACAAGCTTTGCCCTGCATTTAGAAATTAATAAAAATCACTATAGGCAATCCCTTAAGACAAATGACAGCAATCTAATATAAGTAGAACACAAAATACAGAGGTCACCCAAGGACTATTCTAAGATAGATGAGTCTCATTACTAGATATTAATACCAAAATATCTCAGGCAATCAATGGTTAGATGTAGCGATATAACCAATCTGCAGTTGCAGCAAAGGGACACAAAAAACAGGGGAACCGCAAGTCAGATCTGATTGCAGTATACTAGCAGTAAACCCAGATCTGTTAATGTGAAGAGGTATATCAACAGTGCTCCATGCAAGTATCAATCTTCATCATCATAAGGATTCCTAATTTTTCATATTTTATCAAGTAGGGTTTCATAGAAAACAAAATAGCATATGTTGCTGCACACCACAATAGAGGAAAACCCTAATGGGACTTTCAAAACAAGAAAAAGGATAACAGATACTGGTTTTTGTTGCTCTGATACAATGTGACAATTTCAGACCTAGAACAACTGACAATACTAACTAAAAGAATTAGGAAACGAGAGAGGAGAAGAGAGAACAAATAGAAGAATAGCTATCTATTGGAGAGAATAGTTAGTCCAACCGGTAGCAGTAACTTGTATTTAGAACAATGTAACTGAACCATTACAAGAAAACTCTCTTACTTATGTGAACATACACATAAGTCCCTAGGGAATAAAAGGTATTCCAGAATTACCCTTGCAATACATATATCTTAACAAAGATAATGCCCACCTGAACTTCACAGACCAATCTAATCCTTTGACAAATTGCAAGCAAACGGTACACAAATAATAGACGACATGTCTTTAGCACATAATAATAATGTATTATAAGTATTCAAATATATGTCCAAATATCATAGAATAGTTCATATGCAACCTAAGTTATATATGCTATATGAAGACACATGTATATAGAATATTTTGGAGACAAGTGATATACCAAGGCAACTCAGCCACAACTTCAACTCAGGCCTCAAAAACAAAATCAAGCTGGGTGGATGAAGGTTTGGGTTGGGGGTGGTATAAATAAGGCGGGCCTGAAGTAATCCTTGTCATTGTGTTAATTCAGGTCCTCTAACACCTTCCTTCCTTATCCATCCAGCTGCAGAATTAAGTGACGCTTTTAACTTTTTTTCGAACATTCAAGAGTTTGATCTTTATGAACTACTAAAAGAGGGATACTGATAACAGAACAAAACCTTGGATGGCTACACCTTGTCATTGATTCACTTAAATTTTAGACATTTCAACAGCTTTTGCCAACTTCCCCCCACACCCCCCCCAAAAAAAAAAAAAAAAGAGAAAAAAAAGTGAGAACAGCTTCTTCAAGCTTTTACCAATTTGAGCCATGTATAATTCAAATTTTCTGTATCTCAACATTAACTCCAGAATACCAGAAATTCATTTTGAGTTCAGGAAGACCAATTAATGTAAAAAACCTAGATTTGAAACCTTCTTGTTACATAGTTATGCACACATAAGTCCCTGTGGAGAAGACCTCAGGGTACAATCTCCCTTAATATAGTGCAGCGCTGGGGACACAGCCTTCATTCCTAGGCCACTTTTTGACCACAAAGCATTACCATCAGAAAACATTTTTAAAACCCATGAGTTGCCCTAGTACTGCCTTGATTCTACACAAATACAGGTCTTTAAGAGGTCAACAGATGAAGCAGTCTTTCTAATTGATCAGAAAATAGAAAAACACACCCACCCAACCACCTACCACAAAAAAGAGTGAACTGTGTCCACCTTTATTTTTTGGCTCTTGTTTCATGATTGATGAAAGACCACTTGTTAGCTTAGTATTTTTAATATTTTGTAGGGCCATTTTGGACTCTTATTCCATATGAATCATTTACATTTATTTATCAGGACGAATGGTCAAAGATTAAATGGGTGGGTATCGGGTAGTTATTTGGTTTACCATTATACAACTTACGTAGATATCATCAGGGCCAGGACACAACAGTTTACCCTTGGGCATAAATCCGTCCAGCGCCAAGTGCATTATGACCGACTTCACTGTTTCCCATGTCGTCATCGGTTGGAAGCCCCACAGCTGTACCATGCACCTTAATTAACCTCCATCTCTCCGGTGCACCCTTCAAGGAAGACATACATTAAATCTCAGTAACTTTCCATAAAAATTAACAATAAATAATAATAATGTGTTGAACATCTCGTTCATATTCCTAGGTCTGCCAATGGATTGACCTGTGAACTTGCCAAAAGGATGTAGTGGAATGTTTTGATACCTACAGGGGACTGTTAGACACTGCAATTTTGTTCTCGTCCTTTTTATGTCTCAGCCTTTGAGTCATGCGCTGAATGTTAATCCTTTTTATTTTCTCAAAAAAGTTAGTATATGCATCTATGTTAATGACAACGAAGTAATTCAAAACTCCACACATCCAGGTTTGAACAAATCAAGATACTAAAGTCAGCCAAGTTGAATACTGAATCGGCAACAACAACAACAACAATCCAGGCTTATCCCAAGTAAATGGGGGTAATACTAGATTGGCATTGAGTTTTTTTTTTTTTGGTGTGTGTGTGTCTTTTCATTCATTTTACCATAAACAGATATTTGTTGGTCAATACTGTGAACTACGGAACACCAATTCAATTACCTATTGCAAAACTCAGAAACATCAGCTTCTGAAAATGTAAAACACAATTATGCATATATATGCAGAATGCATCTGCAGGAAATACAGGACATTGAAGACAAATTAATGTAGCATTGCATTTTTGCCTGTACATAGATTTGTAGTTTCTACAGGTAGACACCTTGGATACTTTTCAATAGCCACAAGGCAGCTTAGTCAGTGCTAAGATTCTGTAGAAAGTTGTCCATTTATCTCCCAAAGACATGGCAAGTATCAGCCTAAAGCATTACACCTTATGACAACCAATAGGTATCCACATGGTCGAACCCAGTGCTCACCTGGAGAACAATCACTATGATACAATAAATTCTCTCAAAATATGAACACAAACGACTAGGCTCAAAACAAAGAAAATTATTGCAGAGATGCTGCACGGAAATAAATGCTTGGCTAAATCCGGAGCCCAAAACTAATCAAGAACCATGAATTAAACAATATCCTGTACTGATCATCAAAAGAATCCAAAACCTAAATCAATGGTGAAGGAGGTAGAAAGAGAAGAAGGGAGACTAGAGAGGGGGGGAGGGGGAAGGTTACCTGTTTAAAGGAATCCATAGTGGGGGTGTCGGCGACATGGATGCAGTTGTACTTATCGGGATTGGCTTCGCCCCAGCCATCCAAAACGATCAAGGCAATGGTCTTCCCCTTGGGGAGCTTCGGGTGATCCGCCAGTTTCCATGAAAATCCAGTGTTACTCATTTCTCCAAATCAAATTCCAGAGATTTCAATATCTTCAGGGGGAGGCAGAAATGAGAACTTCTGTCGAGAGAATTCAAATCACGAAAAAGAAAGACTTGCGTACCTTTCTCTTCCGAGCTCTGGAGCATTCTCGAAAGACATGTGTACCTTTGTCTTCCGACCTCTGTAGCATTCTCGAAGCCCATTTTCTTATGTGGTAACGGCCTAACTGCCTCAGTATTTCCACGGGAAAAAAATCCTACGGCGGTGGCCCCATAGTAACATCCAAACTTATGTGGGTCCCATACTAATACTTTTTGGGATCAGGATCTTCTCCAGGGAGCAGGGAACGCCCAGGGCGCTGCCAGCCATTGGGCTGTGCCGCACACATCCCTTGGCGTGCGCCGAGATATGTGCGGCACAGTTCAACTGCTGGATGCCCCTGGTAGCACCTTGGGCGAATCGTTATCATCTAGGGTTCCTTGATCGGTGCGGTTCCCTAGTGTCTCTCACAAGAGGGGGTGGGATCCCCCCGGGGCACCTGACCAACACTCTGCTCAGGTGGGGTCCACCCTCTTCTTGTGAGAGGCACTAGGGAACCACACCGGTCAGGGAACCGCATAGGAAAAAAATTCCACCTTGGGCGCACACCTCCCTGGAGACGAGCTAAATTGTACTTTTTGGAGGGGGGGTGTTGTTCTTTGTGCCGCAGCGCAGGCTGCGCCCAAGCACATGGGTGTGGGCACAATGGCCACCCTGCCTCCCTGAGTGGCAGGCCCATGTGCCTTGGCGCAGTCTACACTGCGGCACAGAGAACATTCTCCCTACTTTTTGGGAGAAAGAACGCCACCCGCTCGTGCGCTGTAGTGTGTACCTGCACCCAAACACAGTTGGATGCTAAATGACTAGCACACCCCTACCTTTCCATGGGGATGGGGCTGTCAAGGTGTATCTGGGTGCAGGTACACGCCACAGCGCACGACTGAGGTCCAGGTAGCACTCTTTTTCTGTACTTTTTTTTCTCTCTCATATCTGAGTGCCAGTCTATTTTTTTTAAGAGTAAATTACTTTGACCTCCCCTGATCATTCTGACAAATATATGAACCACCCCTGTATTTTTGACAAATACTCAATCCTCCCCAACTTTACAAACTTCCTTACACTAAGCTCCAATCCGTTAGTGTTTTAAGGTTAGGTATCAACTTAATTTAAAAATCGATTTTTTATTAATCATACTACCCTTGATGGGATTGATGTTACCTTTTTGCCCCTTAAGGAAGTTACCCTTTTGCCCTTAATAAAATATTAATCAAATCCATTGTCCTTGACCTCTTGTCTTGCTACCTTCTATGAAACAAAGCAAATGGCGGTACTATCGGGTGGTTGGAGCACAGAGGGGAAAAGGCACTCGATAAAACTAGCATCCAACGGCTTGGAAGTGGTGAAGATAAGTTTAAGGTGCCCTGCAAATAGATGAGCCATTAATTTTGCATCCTCAATCTGATTACCCTGCTCATCAAAAAGAAAATCAATTCTTCTACTTTGCAGATGTGATTTAGAAACTGAATGATAAAAGCGTGTATTTCTGTCACCATCTTTGATATACACATGTCTAGACTTTTGTAACCAGAAGATCTCTTTAGCCTCGAATAACCAATGCAATTATTGCATGGTATGACCAAGAAGGTCGCGATTGGGAGAGGGGCTGTCAGAAGAAGTCATGAAGGACTCTGCAAGAAGATTTTTAAGATGGGAAACATGGCCAAAAACTTCTCGGTTCCAGATTCTAAGGGCATTGGATAAGGTGGATAGTTTAAAATTGATGGGGTCATGGGGAGTGGCTTGCCAAGTAGAAGTACAAAAATTGGAGAATGATGGTTGGGAACCGATTGTGGAAAGTAAGATTGGGTTATGATCAGAACCAATCGGTGATAATTTGGAAAGGGTTGCAAGATGGAAGGTGGAAAGCCATTGTGGGGAAGCAAGTGAACGGTCCAAACATTCCTTAATTAGACGATGGGGGGGGACTGCTTATTAGACCAAGTGAAGCGGGAACCCTAGAATCCTATGTCCTCAAGGGAAAGATCGACAATAAGTTTATTTAATTTAAGAGTAGCCAAAGTAGGTTTAAAGGGAACACCTTAGATATTCTCAGCGGGGTGGAGGATCTAATTGAAGTCTCCAATGATACAAAACATGCAATCCGGATTTTGTAAGAAGGAATGCAATTCCACCTAACAATCAGTACGAGCTGCTAAATGGGGGGGAGGGGGCATCCATAGTTTAACCGCTATAAAATAGTTAGATGGAACAACAGAAAGCACCTGAATCTGAGGTTTAACTAGAACCCACAATCCTCCCACTCTTCCTTTCGTACCAGAGCTATTAACATGGCAGTAAGGAGTGTATGAAGACAAGGAGTGGTGCATCTGAATACTAGAATGATCCACACATTTGGTTTCACAAAGGAACACAATATCAGGGTGATGTTTATTAAGATGTATTTTAAGCACTTTTGAGTAAATTTATTATTAAAACCCCTAGTGTTCCAAGATAAAATCAACATGATAATAGGAAAAAAGACAAGAAAGGACATACAAAATCTGTACCGACGAGGAGCGAAAGACCGGGTCAGAGCTCTACGATTAAGTTCCCAGATACAAACAGACATACGAAGTAAAACAATAAACAACACACATGAATAATTAAAAAAATTCACAAAGACAGTGAAGACGTGTACCGGATTTAGTGGCCGAGATCCCTGAGTGGTGTCAGATGCCAAGCCAGGAGAAAAGCTGATATCATTAGTGAAGTCCGAGGAGCCGAACCGATGAGATGTGGAAACTTCATCTATCCAAGCATGAATGTCACGAGAAGAAGCCATGTAGTGGTCAAGGAGTAGCCTGAGAGAAGAAGTTTTCGAAGAGAGAGAGGAGGGAATGGGGGAAAAAGAGAGTTTCCTTTTTTTAATATTAAAAAGGCCAAGACGAGTACCCGCATAAAACTCAGGTGGTCGGGGATGGTTTAGAACAGCCGGCACAGGGTCAGAGGCAATACCAAAGGATGGGTCAAGGTCCAGGGTCAAAGGAGGAGGAGGGTTGACAGAAGTACCCCCAGTTTCAAAAGCATCCAGGTCCTCCCTTTCCTTGAAACTGGGGAGGACATCAGCAGATAAAGCATCAGGTTTAGGATCCATCAATAAAGCATGAATAATTGAGTTATCACTAGAGGCCGCAGGTGATGCAATAGGTAGGACATCAGATGGTGCAACAGGAACCAAAGCAGGGGGATTCAGAGGGGGTTCAGCCACTAATTCAGAGAAACAACTAGCATTGAGACCCACGTGGGGGGTAACAGGGATGATGGAATCAAAGCCCTCCTAGTCCATAGTGGCATTACTGTCACTGTCCATTGGTGCTTGTCTCAAAGTCCTTGGTGCTAGAGAATCAGGCGAGGACCCAGAATCGACTAAATTCACGATTTCAACCTGTCTGTCGATAGTCGGGCCCTCCAAAGGGTAACCTGTGAAATTCACCTGGAGAGGGGTAGTAAGCGCTTGATCAAACAAACCCGCAGAAGAGTCAATAGTAGAAGAGCTCGATGGACCAAATATGGCGGGGCAGGAACTGATATCATGGCAAATGCGTCCACAACGACCACAAATTTTGAATAACAGGTAGCAATTCACCTCGACAGGTTCTAATTTTGGAATGCATACAAAGAGGGCGCCGCCATTTGATCAGCAGTTTCACCCTAGCCACAGTTGGAGGTAATGCCAAATCAGATTGTAGATAGAGGTCCACCACCTTGCGTACACAAGAGATAGTTTGCTTGTGATTGTAATATTTTAGTTATTGGTGAAGCCTGATCTCGATCCAGAAAGTATAGTGGAGATGTTTGGAGGGCCGTTTTGGCCTCGAAACGAGCTCGGATGACCTACAAAGTGCGTACATCATTGCCAAAGGCAGTGAATTGTGTAGAGTTCATCGAGACCTTTGAAATTATATGTATTTTGACATATGTTCAGTTTCGGTCCGACCCCGACCAGGTGATCATTTTTGGGTCTCTGGGGCATTTCTGTACTTTTTTGGGTTAGGGCTTTTTCTATAAAGTGTTCTTATCTCTTTGAGAATTGTAATGTGAGATTTGAGGGTTTGTAAGTTGCTTCAGAGAAATAATGAAATAGTTCTATTGCCAACCGTGGACATAACCTACCTTCTTGAGGGTGGACCACATAAATCCTTTTGTGTTGTATGTTGATTCTTCTCTTCTTTTTCATGTTTCTTTTACAAATCCCATTTCTGGGCGTTGTTTTTCTAACAAGATCAACTTGTGTGTATAAAGTTAATGAATAAAGGAAAAAGGGTAAATTACACGTCACCCCTGATTTTCAAACGAAACTTAGATTAACCCCTGGTTTTTGAAAAAACTCATCCATCCCCCTCTACAATAATGGTGTTATCTTAAGTCAAACCAAAAAATGAAAAGACAATTTTAACCTCAACTAAAATAAGATAAACAATGACAATTGAGGTACTCGACGTTTGTAGAAAATGCACTTTAGATACCCAAAGCTTGTAAATTACATTTAAGATACCAATTTTGATATTTTCAATTATACCCTAAATCACCACCACCACTACAACCACCATCGTCCCAGCCACCACCACCACCACCACCACCATTACTGCCAAAGTTACATCTCCTCACCCTCCAATTCTTCCTCAAAATTTTCTTCCAATTTCACAAACACCTTCGACGACACCTTCATGAGTAGCTCTTTGACAACTGCTCTCCTTCTCTGTCTTCTCTGAGAAGAAAAAATGGTAGAGCCCAAAGCTTCTAATAATGCAGGTTATGGACCACCGAAGGTGTTTCAGTCGCTGGGAAAACGCCCTAGAAACAAATATGCTCTCGGTTGTGCTACCTTAGCTTCCATGACTTCCGTTCTATTGGGTTATGGTGAGTATTCAGTTCTATTAGGCGATTTGCTAATTGTTTCTAGTTAATTTGTACTTAATTTTCTTTCTTAATTTGTTTTCTTAGATAATGGAGTGATGAGTGGAGCAACACTTTTCATCAAAGACAATCTGAAAGTAACCGATGCACAAATTGAAAACCTAACTCCATTCTGTTTAGCAATTTGGCGAAGAAGGAGAGGGAATATTCCCTCTCCGATTCCTTGTTTTAATTAAAAAAAAGTAAGACGTCACATCGCTTTGGGGTTTTCCGATCAAGGGTAAGAAAGTAACTCTACACTAGGAAAGGGTAGTTTAGGGATTTAAATTTATTTAACTGGTTGACATCATCACTTAACAGCATAAAACTAACGGTAGGGACTAATTTGTCATATTGGGGCCTAAAGCAGGGGTGATTTGAGTTTTTTCAAAAACCAAGGGGCGATCTGAGTTTCGTTTGAAAACCAGGGAGTGACGTGTAATTTACCCAAGGAAAAAAGGTGAAAAAGTGGTCTCATTTGACTCCTCAAATTATACAGCTGTATGCAATTGCAAAAAATTTGAGTTCACGGGTATTCAATGCAGGCATGTGATGAAAGTACTTAATGAAAGAAAGATCTGAATACTTCCACCCCAATACATATTGAAGTGATGGACAAAAAATGCTGATTTGGGATTGAAAACCATAATGATGGAAGTGTTATTCAAGACTATGGTAAGGCAATCACAAGTTCTTGTTATACTAATATGTGCCACCAAAGTGTTATACTTGTAGCAAAGGCCGCCAATAGTGAGAAGACTACCTTAGTCGTGACAAAAACTTTGAGAGATTTATATGTAACAGTTAAAGAAATTTTAAAAGAATAAACAAGTCTAAAACCTAAAACAAGTGTCTTAGTTCATGGCAATCGAATGTTTCAAAGAGTAAGTGGAATTTAACAAAAAGATGATGGTGAACCAGGTGGCAGAATGGTGAGTAATGTGGAGAAAAAAAGGAAAAAGAAGACCCAAAGCTTGCAGAACACTCAAGCTAAAAAAGCTAAGCAAGATATATATATATATATATATATATATATAACCTGAATTTTGAAAATTCTATTTTAGTTATTTTAAAGATTATGATTTGATTATTTAATCTTATTATATTTGTTCACTGGAAAAAATAGCCAAAATCTAGAAGGTAGCAAAGCATTTATTCATGATCAAGTAACAAGTCAAACAAATTTGATGTCATTCCAATTGCCTTCTAGTGGATTAATACAATTTGGGCATTCCTTCTCACCTCAAGGTTCCCATCATAACACTTATTTTGACCCCACTGAGGTAAAACCTGATATAGTTTATTGATTTGTACTATATAAGTAGTGAATAAGAAATTATTGTTGCCATTAACTCCTCACCTTTTGTAAGAGTTACTACGTATTCACTATTTCTTTATTATGGATAAATTAAATTTTCAAGCTTATCATTTAATACTATTAAGGTAATATCTGATTTTGAACATATTTTGGTAGGAATAATTAAATCTTCCTTCGAGTAATGTAGAATTGCTACCACTGGGTAATAGAACAAATTTTCAAGGTTGCTGATAAACCCAAATTCACACCAACCAGTCGGAGGCCACCACGCGTCCCGGCCTAAGGAGGTGGACCAAGACAGGAGTCGTGAATGATCGCCCTCTACGGGTGCCGATCCGAATGATCGCCGATCCGAATGATCGCCTCCACGGCCGCCGATTTGAATGACCGCCCTCCATGGGTGCCGATCCGAATGACCCCCACCCACAACCTCACCCTCCACGGTGCCGATCCGGCGATCGCCTCCGTGGCGCCCGATTCGAATGACCACCTCCACGAGCGAAGACCCGGGTGCGAGATCGATCCAGCGTAGACCCTCGATCTAGGATCAGGGTACCACCGCCACCATCAACAAGACATGCACCATCTCCAGGACTCTAGAACACGTCTATCAGCTGTACAGTCCTAGACGGACTTAAACACCAAGGACCTTATCCAACACGTATAAATGTCTATCTATTAAGGACATCAACACTACTGGGACACTACCTCCCATAGAGAGACAATCAACCAAAGAAGAACCCTGCTACCCAGGGACTCTATCAACTACAAGGACCACTCGTCATCAACTGGGACTCTCCACACCGCCACACTCCACTATAAATGCGAAGGTATTCTACCCCATCAACCCATCTTGAATTCTAATTATCATCTGTTTGCTCAGAGAGATCTAACTTAGGCATCGGAGAGTCCTAGGCCGGAACCACCCCAGTTTTCCTTTGTCACCTTTGTCTTTTTGCAGGTTACGGCACGCGAAGGGACCACCAAACGATTTCTTGACGCAACAGTTGCCATGTTGATTTTCATTTTGTTTATTATGTTTTTGAAATTCAATAGGAATCAACAAGTTTTCTTGATCAATTGTTGAGTTATGGACCACCTAGCGATGTTGATTTTCATTTTCACCAAGTTTTATGTTGTCATACTCTCATTTATTCTCTTTTTTCATTTTTATAAATCACTAATATGTTGGTCTTGATAATGAATGAATATCAAGAGAATTGAGGTCTATATCATGTTCTAAGTTGCCAATATAGAGAACATTAGAAGTTGGTCATTGAAGAGAGTTATCTTAGTAAGCAACATATGAGACACGCCAATGAAGAGCTTTACTTTTTTCTAAAAAAAATTATTCTACTAGACAGATGTGTTTCTTTGATTGCACCTTGTTTCCTTCCATGGGATAATTATTATGTAGGACTCAGAACTTCTCTTTTAATTTGATTTGTCATCAGCTAATGGACTAACTATTCTTATTTAAGCTCCCACATTTTCTTTGATGGTGTAGAAACTATTGGTGATTATCCAAGAGAATTAAATATGGATAACATAATTTTTTCTATAAAATATCCCTGCAGGCTGCAGCCATATGCATCTTATAAATTCAAAAACTAGATTGATTTCTTGATTTCTGTAAAGCCTTGCCTTTGGGATATTGTAAATCCCTGAAAATATAAAGCCTTGCCTTTGGGATGTACACTTTACAACCGAATGATACCAATATGGCATCGATACGGATCGGGGTATCGGTTGCGAATTGTACAAATACCATTCAGTTATAAATAGCATCAGACCAAGTTTATAGTTTGACAATTCAAGAAGTCAGGAAGTTTACAGAGAAAAGGACGAATGATCATGAAAGCTCCAAGCGTGGGGGAAACATCAACCCATTGGTTCTAATTGACAACTACCGATTTGGTCTTGCAGAAGGATGGTGAAGAAATTATTGTCAGAGTGCTTACTAATGCCGAGAGTCAGTGTACAGTATTGGATCGGATATTGGGCACTTGAATCGGATTGGGTATCTATCACCTGTAAAATCAATACGATATCGATATGACATCGACACTGATCGGTTGTATTGAATAAGTTTACCCCTTGATTTTCTTTTAACAACATAGGTTTTTTTAATTACCCGTTGTCTGTTCCATTTCACCAATACGGTATCGGTACAATATCGGAAACATGGTTTCAAGAATTGGTATCGGATCGGCTGATTCGCATCAGTATCGGTTGAGACCGGCCAATACCGATTCCTAGCTGATCCCGTCTCGGTGGACCAATACAAACAAGGGTAAAAAATTAAATTAAAAAATCTAATTTTTTGAAGGAAGCAGGGGTAAACCTAACCGTGGATCAGTAGCTAGAGACCAATATCGATTACTAAAATCCATGGTTTTAGTGCATATATGGTATTGGATCAGATATCGATCACTTGCCAAACCAATATAATACCACTATGACAAAGAATGATTGTATCTGACAAAACTGCCCCTGATTGTCTCTTTAAACTTTAACGATTTGTAGGTAAAGTTTTAAAACGGTTGGGACATGATTTAAAGATTCCTATTTTAATTACCTATGTTTTTCGATTATTTCCCTAATCTTAGTTACCAAATTGAAATCAAGTGTTGTGGATTCCTACAAAAGAGGGAAAGAGGAAAAAGAAAAATGGAAAAAATAAAAAAAATAAGGAACTGGAAGTCTTTACTAAAAAGAGAAAGGAAGACAGATGTGAACGCTGGGTTGAACCGGAAGTCTCTACTAAAAAGATGGAGAAGGGAAGAACTACAAGTGTCTTAACTTAGCAAAACAAGACCAGAAACGAACGAAGACTTTGGTGTACCTAACACTTGTCAATTAGGTGGCCGAGGGATTGAACGAAAGAAATGAAAGAAAGGGCGCAATGCAAGGGCAAGGGGTACACGAGCGAAGGAGCGTAAATGGAGAGTGGAGTAGTTTTCCGGTAGCCAACTAGTGGACGTCCTTTGTCTTAAGCCAAAGCCCCAATGGGTATAAAAGGGCAAGTGTGGGAGGCATTCCAACTCAGAGAGTGAGAGACAACAAGAGCTCATCAAGCATTAACATACAAAGATCTCTCTCCTCCTCACAACTTTTTTTTCTTTCTTATTCCTTAACATGGCCTCTAATTAAAATCTATCCAACGTTTCCCTTTCTTTCTGATATTTAAAGAAAAGGAGGAACTGATCAGGAGATACGAGCGAACGAGAGGAGTATTCGATCGAAAAGAGAGATGGCGATGACGAAGTCTGTGGTAGCGTTGTTGTGCTGCCTCTCGGCAGTCGCAATGGTCTGTGCTGAGGATCCCTACTTCTACTTCACGTGGAACGTGAGCTACGGAACCATCTCTCCTCTGGGCGTACCTCAGCAGGTCATTATGATCAATGACGAGTTCCCTGGTCCCAACATCAACTCTACCTCCAACAACAACCTTGTCGTCAATGTCTTCAATAACCTCGATGAGCCATTACTCTTCCATTGGTATGTATAATATTTTAGCGTATGAGCAATAGATTGGACCAGCCTAGTATGAGATAGATTAAAGAACTTAATTTAACGTATTTCATCAGCTTATTAATCAATCCTTTACCATCTCTCTTGTGTCCACACAGGAACGGCATCCAGCAAAGGAAGAACTCATGGCAAGATGGATTGCCCGGGACCAACTGCCCTATCCTTCCCGGAACCAACTTCACATACCAATTCCAGGTGAAGGACCAGATCGGTAGCTACTTCTATTACCCATCCCTTGGCATGCAAAGGGCTGCCGGCGGCTTCGGAGGTCTCCGTGTCAACAGTCGTCTGCTCATCCCTGTCCCTTACCTAGACCCAGAAGATGACTACACTGTCTTGATTGGGGACTGGTACACCAAGAGCCACACCGCCCTCAAGCAGGTTCTTGACAGCGGAAAAACCATCGGAAAGCCCAATGGTGTCCTCATGAACGGCAAGAACAAGGCCGATAGCGAATCCCCACTCTTCACCATGAAGCCTGGCAAAACCTACAAGTACAGAGTCTGCAACGTTGGGCTCAAAGTCTCCCTTAACTTCAGGATCCAAGGGCACAACATGAAGCTTGTAGAGCTTGAGGGTTCCCACGTAGTGCAGAACGTGTACGAGTCCCTTGACGTTCACGTTGGGCAGTGTTATGCGTTTTTGATAACAGCTGACAAAGACCCTAAGGACTACATCATGGTTGCCTCCTCCCGCTTCACCCAATACAACATTTCCGCAACCGGACTCATCCGCTACACCAACAGCAAGGCACCAGCATCTCCTGAGCTACCTAAAGCACCCGTCGGTTGGGCTTGGTCTCTCAACCAGTTCCGTACCTTCCGTTGGAATCTCACTGCCAGTGCTGCCCGCCCTAACCCACAAGGCTCATACCACTACGGTAAAATCAACATCACTCGCACCATCAAGCTCGCCAACACCGCATCCACCGTCGACGGCAAGCTCCGCTACGCCATCAACGGTATCTCCCACGTTGATCCAACCACCCCACCAAAGCTCGCTGAGTATTACGGTGTCGCCGACAAGGTGTTTGAATATGATCTCGTAAAGGATGAGCCCGCTGAGGACGAGAAGAAGATCACCATTGCACCCAGCATCGTCAACGCCACCTTCCGTAACTACATCGAAATCATCCTCGAGAACCACGAGAAAGGCATCCAAACATGGCACTTGAATGGTTATTCCTTCTTTGCTGTGGCCATCGAAACTGGCAAGTGGACCCCAGAGAAGAGGAAAAACTACAACTTGCTCGATGCTGTCAGCCGCAACACAATCCAGGTCTATCCTTACTCCTGGGCTGCTATCATGCTTACCTTCGACAATGCCGGTCTATGGAGTTTGAGGTCCACCATGCAAGAGAGGGCTTACCTTGGACAGCAGCTCTACATCAGCGTTCTATCCCCTGGTCGCTCTCTTAGGGATGAATACAACCTCCCTGACACCGCTTTGGTCTGCGGTATTGTGAAGGACATGCCCAAGCCACCTCCATACTCCTCCGGTGCCTAATTTTCTTTTTTTTTTTCTTATAATATTTTTCCTTTTGTTTACAATAAGGGGATTTGTGGAGAGTTTCCATTATTGTACTCTCCATGTACTTTTGATCAGAGATGAGTCATGTTTTTTTATTTAATTTTAATAAATATATTGAAAGCGGTGCACCCTTATTGGATCATGTTATTGAAATAGATGAAGTCGAATCAAAACCGGTCCAAACCGACCAATTGATAACCCTAACACATATAATATAACAATAATGATAATATATATATACTAGTAAACGTGCACGTGCAAATGCACGTGTGGTCTTATGTTGGAAAGAGGGAGAGAGAGAGAGAATCGATGACTATTGATTGTTTAAATCAAAATTGCTACAAGCAAAAGGAAGAAAAACAAGTACCATCCGTATGATGATCTACGGATAGCCAAACTTAAACTCCTATTAGCTTACAAGATTGATTTCCAAAACCGGTCCATGCTAGAATTGAATGAAAAATATGGCGTGGGGTGGGATCCTGGAAGCAATAGTTTACAAAAAAATTCAAATTATCAAAAACCATAATTCCATGAAGACCCAAAAACAAATACAATATAAAGATTACAAGTTTTAGCCACAACCAAAAAAATTAGGAATAAAATGATAGATCATCAACCTTTGTTCTCTATGTTAGGTGCAGAGCACAAGAAACTATTTGTAAGTGCAACAAAAGTAATGAATTAAGACTTGGTGAATAGCACCAATAAAAAATTATGCGATATGATACGATATGAATGCACACGAAAAGATTCTTTGTAAGGAACGAACAATTGAGAATAACAACTCGAGTATTATCTGTTAAAAGTAGATCAGCAACTCAAACTCAAGGGAAATAAAATTTATGTTATATAATGGCATCTATTATTCGACTTATCAACCAAAGCAATAGCAGTAAGCCAATCATCATACTTGTTCCATTTACAAAATAGAACCTTGACATCATGACAGGTATATTGGGGGAGGGATGTGTGTGTGAGTGTGTGAGAGAGAGAGAGAGAGAGAGAGAGAGAGCATTGGATCCCATTTAAGTCATTGATGTAGGAGAAAGAGAAACTTCCTTAGTTCCTAACATTTTTCCATATGTACATGACATTAATTACTTAGATACATTTGCACAACCATAAATATGTAAACAATGTAAAGGAATAATAGACAAATTCCAGTATCTACGAAAGATGCACCATACTGTGTGAATATTTTTTTAAATACAGTCAGTATACACACATTAAGATCAAAAAATAAAGTATCATATCTGATCTAGTAATGCCTTCTGTCTAATCACACTTTCTATTAGAATAGCCTTCCAATCACCTAACCATCGCAATGGAGTCTCCCTCGATGATAGTGTTAAGCCAACTATTAGAGAAGAGGAAAAGAAGTAATAGGCTGGTTTCAAATAGCTTAGTTTGAGTGGCAATAGAGACCTTGTATGAATGAAGGTTACTCATGACACCTCACAGGTTAGCGACAACTCTAATTGGAATTTTGCTTGGTTCATCCAACTTTTACTTAGACCCATATATGGAGTCTCAAGTCGTGTTTAGACTTTCAAAATGACCTAGTATATCATACCTAAGACTTGCCTACATTTGAAAATTTACCTAGGTGACAGATACATCCTTAGGGATATGAATGTAATTATTGAACTTATACTTATATATATGTGTGAATTTAAAATAAAATAAATATATATCCCTTAAGTCTTAGACTTGTGTGGTTAGAGTAATTCTTTGGCACTACAAGTGTGACCTTGTCTCGACCTTACTATGTTAGCTAGTTTGAGCCCCGACCTTGGTCAAGTTAACTGTGGGTTGGTGGTCAATGAATTTGGCTGTGACTGGATAGATCCTGAGTAGGTTAATTATTAGGACCTGCTTAAAAGAAAGGGCTTAAACTGAAACTGGTAAAAAAAAAAATTGTTTGGTTCTCGAAAGAGGATCATTGTAGACTTTCTCTGATAGGTTGACCGGGTTGTAAATTATAAAGTTGTGAAAGCTGAAACTAAAGGATGTAACAAGACCTTCTCCAACAACAGATATGAATGGGGTAATGGGTCACCAAATTCGTTCCCTCCATATTGGGAGTGAACAATAGGAGATTCCATCAATATTCCAAATCATTCTAAAGTTGGGTTAGGTAATGAAATAACCCGAAGTGAAAGTATTCAAGCATGAACCCGATCTTAGGGACTAGACAAGTTAAGTCCTGTGATTCAAGGATGACCAGAGTGTATTAATACCGACCTGATCTAGAAGATCAAAGGTACCTATTGTTCTTCATAACTTAACCCAGTATTTAAAGCCCTGTTTTCCTTGATATGTTTTAATCGCCGACTCTTAACCCAGTTGAACCCAGGGTTACTGTGAACCGAACCCCGTGGTGATGCGACCTTATAAGGAAGAGGAATTGTAAGTCCTGACTTGTTGTGCCATGTAGGCACTGCCTCACCTTAACCGGACCCTTGACTTAGCTCATGTTGTGGGTGATTAGAGGTGTTGTTATTTAACAGTCTTCACCCGTTGAGACCTTAGATGCGTCAAATTTAGGGTACGAAATTTTTATAAGGTTGGGGGAATGTTATACCCGCACCCAAAATATATCCTAATACCCTGGGTCAAATTAGACTTTTACCAACGAGTAATGCTACGGTGGCAATGGTCAACACCTATGACCTTGAACTTAAATTACCATTATAAGTGTCCCCTCAAAGTCCTGGAAGTACGGGTCAAAGCCCCGCAACTTTATTACGGACTTGGGATCTGACAGCAGCAACGGAGTCACGAACGGACTCACTCGACTGGTTCCTTTCGTGGGTCCGCCCATGTTGTTACTTGCCCTTTTGATTTATTTTTCTGTGGGACCCACATCCCCGTGTCCCGGACACCATAACTAGACCTTCGGACAATATGGACTCCCACCCTTACCATCAA
Source organism: Telopea speciosissima (assembly GCF_018873765.1). NCBI lineage: Eukaryota > Viridiplantae > Streptophyta > Magnoliopsida > Proteales > Proteaceae > Telopea > Telopea speciosissima. The sequence continues at coordinate 30,606,356 of NC_057918.1, forward strand.
TTGGCTAATTGGGCCATGAAAGTGGGCCCACAAGATAAGACTTAAGTAAATAATGAGTTCTTCTATTCTAGCTTGAGCCAAACAAATCTTAAGGACTAATATGCCTTATAGGACTTAGGGTAGACCCAAACATGTCCTAACTAATAGACTAATTAGGAGGTGACCTTGGCCAAACAGGCCCTAAGGCCTCTTTTGTCTTTAAAAGATAAGACAAGCCTCATATTCTCCTATCTCTCCCCCTTTAAGCAAACCGTGGAGGAGAAGAGACAAGGAAGAAGAAGAAGAAGAAGTAGGAAGAGGAATGAGAGGGGAAGGGAAGCAGATGGAAGGCATGCCAAAGAGGTTGGCTGCCCTACCCTCCCTCCTATTGCTCGACCAAGGCTTGAAGAAAAGAAGAAAAAGGGAAGAAGGAGAAGAAGAGAAGGAGGAAGAGGAGGTGGGTCTTCAAGGCTAGCTAGGGCTGGGATTAGAGCTCCACTCACCAAGGTATGACCTAATTCTTGGTACGTATATCCCTCTTTTCTATTCCCATTCTTGATTGAAGTAGATTCCTTGAACTTGAGCTAACCTAGGGTTCCATTTGGGACTCAAGGTGAGACTTGACCCTTAAATAAAGCTTAAATGGTAATGACCAAACCCTGCTAAATGCTCCTATTAGTTGTCTTACAGCCATTGTTGTTGATCCCTTGGTTTAAACCATCAAACCCTGCCCTTGGACCCAATGGAGCTAAACCCTTATGTGATCTTGGATCTATGAGGTAAGCCTAGGTTCTAATGACCCTAGGGAGACCTAGGACACCCCTCCATGACCCTGAGTGCCGTGTGAACTCCAGGCTCCAAGCTGGAGGAAAAACCCTAAGAAATCTCAGAAAAGAATTCCGACGGATGCACGAACGGAGTCACTGTCGTGGTTTTGTCTTTCAGTCCGTCCAGTGTAATCCCAGTGATTGGATTCGAACGAATGAAGGAACGGAATGACTCTGTTGCCTCCGTCTAAGGGTCCGCTCGCTCTCAGGAATGTCTCAGGGATTGAACGGATGTAAGGACGGATTCAGAAAGCGCTTCCGTCCGTGGTTCCGCTCGCTCTCGGGTATGTCTCAGAATTCGAACGGATGCAGGAATGGATCCAAGTAGAAGTTTCGTCCGTGGATCCGTCCCTCGTGTTTTGACCTTTTTGCCTGAACGGAGTCAGGGACAGACTCACCCTATTCCTTCCGTCCGTGAATCTGTTCGTGTTGTCTTAGTTGAAACTTAATTTTAACTTTGGGCGCATAACATGGGACCCTTCTATACATCTTTTGACGTTTGCTTCTGTATTCTTAGGCTACCCAACCCGATGGTCGCTGGTGCACTGGTGAGATTCATGTTAACCACGTCGGGTGACACCCGAGTTCTGTGAGTGGGTTTTGGGTGATTTGTTTGGGCTTGAATATTTATATTAAGCAACCATTATCATGCTATTATATGAAATATAAGCATTTTATGCATTGCATTATTTTTCTCAAATGTGAACTATGCTATGAATGTGATGTGATATTGTTCTCACTATTATATCGGGTTACGGTGTCGGGTGCATCGGTACTGGAATCCCAGATTTAATTATGAAACTTGTTAATTGTCATCCTGATTTGTATGTGCCGTGCTGTGACGTGCTGGTATCCAGGTACTGGATGGAATGAGACGTTGATGCACCTGGAATACCTCTCGGGACGATAGGACTTGCATGTAGTATATCTGTGGCTAGGATTCTTGCTCCCTTATGCTACAACCCTTACCAACAGGGGTTTATGTGTTAGGTAGTCTGAGCACCTGTTGCCTGTGGGGGAGAGAGGCCAGGTCAGGGGTAGTGATGGCTATCGGGGTCTGCCATTGGGTGGTCTGATGGCTTCTACCAGCGTAGGCTCCCTCATGATAACTGAGGTTTCATTGGGGCAATAACTTAAATGACCCTCAGTGTCTCCCGAGTTATCACAATAGCATACATTTGACTTAGAATTTGTGTGCTAGGTGAAAAATGAATCTAACATTAGCATGCATCATGAATTGCTTGAAATTGCGTGTTTGTGTGTATATGCATTCCCCTTTGCTCTCTCACTAGCTTGTGGAGTTAACCCCGTTGCGCAACCCCTTTTTTTTAGTTGATATGCATGTATTTTCTTGATGAGCACATATGAAGGTGAGGAGCCGGTGGCTGTGACTTGGATGTCGATGTACACCCAAGAATGGTACCCTAGTGGCGTGATTTATTTATTTATTTCTGTATTTATCTTCATTCATGTATAAACTTTATGTTTAATTATAAGGAGAGAAATGAATGGTTACAAATAATGCAATTGTACTATGTATTATTATTAGAGAACCGATGCTCTATATTTACACGATTTAAATGAATTTCACTTCCTCTAACTCTATGATTAGAACGATTTATTCCATTGGATACGTTCCTTGATGTTATCATGACTCGATTACAGGATGGACTGTGGCTCGGGACACTGTATCTGTGATCCTGGTAGGTATTGGGATGACACCTATCATCCTAGTCACCCCCTTTATTGTAAAATATCTTTCATTGGGATGGGGGCATGACATCTGGGGCATGCCCTAAGGTATCTATCTAGTGCTCACCTAAACCAATCAACGTATGTAGCGCCGGGGGAATCCCAATACCAAACCCTTGGCGCATCTGAGATTCGAAAGCAATCCATTAACCAACAGGAATGGAACAAACATGGCAATGGTGGGACACTGGAAGTCTCTCTTGTGCTTGTGTGCAAACATCCCCCAATGGTAGTAGGGAGGATTCTTTCTTGTATGTACATGTACGGATGAGCAAAACGAAATAAAAGAGTAACATCATATATGTGCGCCGTAGAGGATCTGGATCCAAGAGAAAGAGGGAGAGGGGATTAGGGAGAAACGGTGGAAGGTCGTTGGTGAAGAGAGAAACAAAAAAAAAAGGTTAATAGTTTTATTTAATTAACCTTGCCGATCCTAAACCGAAAGAGAAAAGAATCTAACGGAGGATAGGAAGACAGATGTGAACACAACTGTAGAATGATGTGAGAATGTAACGGCGGAGAAATGGAACCGGAAGCCTCTACTAAAAAGAAGCAGAAGGGAAGAACTACAAGGAAGCAAGGAAGGAGGAGTTGTAGTTGTCTTAACTTACTGAAACAAGACCAGAAACGTCAACACAGATCTTTTACGGCACGCTACTCTATCCTACCTGTGCTGCGTAGACACTGGGTTGCGCATAATGACCGCTTTACCCCCACTCGGGCAAGGCACACGGGCAATGGTAAGGTGGTCAATGCGTGCCGCCTTGTGTTTGTGCAGCACACCAGGACAGGCAGCCCGCACCATAGAAGATCTGGATCCCAGAAACGTAGGCTTTAGTGTACTATAACATGGACGAAATTTTGTTAGCAGGAATGTTCCTGCTACAAAAGGCTGGCAGCCAAGGAAATGGGATCTTAAGGGGTATCTTAGAAAATACTAAAACCTAGGAGGGTATTTATGAACCCAAAGGGGAAGTGAATTATTCCATTTCCTTGGCTGCTAGCCTTGTAGCAGAAACATTCCAACTATGGGCGTAGCAGCAAATTTTTTTCCCTATAACACGGACAAAATTTGGGTGCAACTCGGGTTGCAGCTATATTCCTGCTGCGCAATTGTAGGCATCGATTTATAATCTATAAGGATATTATGGAAAATACTAAAACCTAAGAGGGTATTTATGAACCCAAAGGGGAAAGAGATTATTTCTAAATTTGTCCCTAAACAATTTTTTTTTTCAATTTTTGTCAATTAGGTTGGCAAAGAGTTGAACGAAAGAAATGAAAGAAAGGGCGCAATGCAAGGAAAACGAGCAAAGGAGCGTGAATAGAGAGAGTGGAGTAGTTTTCCGGTAGCCAACTAGTGGACGTCTTTTGTCTTCAGCCGAAAGCCCAATGAGTATAATAGGGGAATGGTGAGAGGCATTCCAACCCAGAGAGCGAGAGACAACAAGAGCTCATCAAGTATTAATATACAAAGATCTCTCTCCTCCTCACAACTTTTTTTTCTTTCTTTATTAACATGACCTTTCCTTGAAATCTCTCCAACGTTTCCCTTTCTTTCTGTTTTTTAAAGAAAAGGAGGTACGAGCAAAAGGGGGGAGTATTCGATCGAAAAGAGAGAGATGGCGGTGACGAAGTCTGTGGTAGCGTTGTTGTGGTGTCTCTCGGCGGTCGCCATGGTCTGTGCTGAAGATCCGTACTTCTACTTCACGTGGAACGTGAGCTACGGAATCATCTCCCCTTTGGGTGTACCTCAGCAGGTCATTATGATCAACGACGAGTTCCCTGGTCCCAACATCAACTCCACCTCCAACAACAACCTAGTCGTCAATGTTTTCAATAATCTCGACGAACCATTACTCTTCCATTGGTATGTATAATATTTTTTCATGTGCATTAGATTGGATCAGTCTAATATGAGATAGATTAAAAGATTTGATTTAACGCGCTCCATCAATTTACTAATCAAACTTTTACCATATACGCAAACAGGAATGGCATCCAGCAAAGGAAGAACTCATGGCAAGATGGATTGCCCGGGACCAACTGCCCTATCCTTCCCGGAACCAACTTCACATACCAATTCCAGGTGAAGGACCAGATCGGTAGCTACTTCTATTACCCATCCCTTGGCATGCAAAGGGCTGCCGGCGGCTTCGGAGGTCTCCGTGTCAACAGTCGTCTGCTCATCCCTGTCCCTTACCTAGACCCAGAAGATGACTACACTGTCTTGATTGGGGACTGGTACACCAAGAGCCACACCGCCCTCAAGCAGGTTCTTGACAGCGGAAAAACCATCGGAAAGCCCAATGGTGTCCTCATGAACGGCAAGAACAAGGCCGATAGCGAATCCCCACTCTTCACCATGAAGCCTGGCAAAACCTACAAGTACAGAGTCTGCAACGTTGGGCTCAAAGTCTCCCTTAACTTCAGGATCCAAGGCCACAACATGAAGCTTGTAGAGCTTGAGGGTTCCCACGTAGTGCAGAACGTGTACGAGTCCCTTGACGTTCACGTTGGGCAGTGTTATGCGTTTTTGATAACAGCTGACAAAGACCCTAAGGACTACATCATGGTTGCCTCCTCCCGCTTCACCCAATACAACATTTCCGCAACCGGACTCATCCGCTACACCAACAGCAAGGCACCAGCATCTCCTGAGCTACCTAAAGCACCCGTCGGTTGGGCTTGGTCTCTCAACCAGTTCCGTACCTTCCGTTGGAATCTCACTGCCAGTGCTGCCCGCCCTAACCCACAAGGCTCATACCACTACGGTAAAATCAACATCACTCGCACCATCAAGCTCGCCAACACCGCATCCACCGTCGACGGCAAGCTCCGCTACGCCATCAACGGTATCTCCCATGTTGATCCAACCACCCCACCAAAGCTCGCTGAGTATTACGGTGTAGCCGACAAGGTGTTTGAATATGATCTCGTGAAGGATGAGCCCGCTGAGGACGAGAAGAAGATCACCATTGCACCCAGCATCGTCAACGCCACCTTCCGTAACTACATCGAAATCATCCTCGAGAACCACGAGAAAGGCATCCAGACATGGCACTTGAATGGTTACTCCTTCTTTGCTGTAGCCATCGAAACTGGCAAGTGGACCCCAGAGAAGAGGAAAAACTACAACTTGCTCGATGCTGTTAGCCGCAACACAATCCAGGTCTATCCTTACTCCTGGGCTGCTATCATGCTTACCTTCGACAATGCCGGTCTATGGAATCTGAGGTCCACCATGCAAGAGAGGGCCTACCTTGGACAGCAGCTCTACATCAGCGTTCTATCCCCTGGCCGCTCTCTTAGGGATGAATACAACCTCCCTGACACTGCTTTGGTCTGCGGTATTGTGAAGGACATGCCCAAGCCACCTCCTTACTCCTCCGGCGCATAATTTTCTTTTTCTTTAATATCTTTTTCCTTTTGTTGAGCATAAATAAGAGAGGGGGATTCGTGGAGAGTTTCGATTTTCACCCAAAAAAAAAAAAAAAAAAAGTTTTCATTAATGTACTCTCTATATACTTTTGATTAGAGATGAGTCATGTATTTTATTTAATTTTAATAAATATATTGAAATATTTAATTCATGAATTTTTATCCTCTTAATTTGTCTGTCCGTACTTGACGTCAAATACATCTAATAGAGGGAGGTAGACCCTACGTGGACCTCACCTCTGGCAATTCATATATTTAGTTTGAACTTAACTACAATCAAATTGAAAAACCCAATCCGAATCGTTTAACAATTCGATCCATTCGAATAAATCGGTCTTTCTATTTATTTAGTATTTTATTAAATAATAAGTATTCTCAAGATGAACACACCACGGATGTGTTTGGTATACATACTTGGAATGCATTTTAGGTCGATTTCACATTCTCAGATGATAAAAACAATCTTAATATTGAATAAAATATATAAAAAAATTAAATAAATAAAATGTTAAAGAGTTACATCTACACGTGTGTTATAAAACAAAAGGTTTTAAAACACTCCCTAAGATCCAAAGGTTTCTATGGAGATCATGTGCTTCTGGAGTGGCGACTGCTGCTGCCCTATGCCATCAAAATGTTAATGTGGAACCACATTGTACTCGTTGTTGTATGAATGAGATGGTCTCACATATAATTCTGGATTGCTCCTTTGGCCGTGCAGTTTGGTTTGGGAGTCCATTGGGTTATTTTATTCCACCGGGGAATGATTTATCACTTTCACAATGGATCATGAACTGGGACTCAATCTCTATGGATAAAGCCTCTCACTGTTCCAGTTTATGTCTTCTTTCATTTATCTGCTCGTTGTTATGGAAGGCACGAAATGACAACATCTTTGGACCGCGGTGTTGGTCACCAGTGTAGGTGATTGAAAGTTCACTTAAGGCTTATAATGAGTTTCAATCTTCCCGTATTCAGCAGCGGGTTTGTCATCTTCTCCAACATCTATAGCAGCTACTTCAGTGTGCATGATGGAATCCTTCTACCGGGAATGACTCAAGTGAATTGTGATGCGAGTTTGCTCCCCAATTCTTCTGCTGGTGGTATCGGTATTCTCTGTAGAGATTTTAATGGGTAACCCCTCCAAGTTGTTTCTATTCCAGCCTCTTTTGATGATATTGTCATTGGTGAAGCATTTGCAATACGATTATCTCTGCTGGATTGTATTTCTGAAGGCTTTGACAAGGTGTTGCTTGCATCTGATAATAAGGAAGTTGTGTCTTATTTGCAGATGGGAATCGATGCATCTCCTCTTAGATTTCGTGCAATTCTAGAAGATATATGTCATCTCTCCACCTATTTTGAATCATGTATTTTCACTCATGTTCCAAGGGAGAATAACAGCTTGGTTGACTCCCTGGCAAGGAGGGCGCTATCGGTAACGTGTTCAATGGTGTGACTCATTTCCGATCAATGGCTAAGAGATCTTTGTAATCTTCAGCCATGAGCTTTCACATTATCCTTAATAAAAAAATTTTAACCAAAAAAAAAAAAAAAAAAACTAAAGTAATTCTCAATAATTAAGTTAAATTTCAGCAGGCTAACCTAAGCTAGTGTTTACTAGTAGAATAGAAAATAAAACTCTTAATTTATAAACACATGATATTTACAACAATGCTGTTCTAGATGCTAGTCGTGAGATATTACTAATTAATAAACAAAAAATTAAAATAACTTAAATATTTTTTATGGAACTTAAATAAATATTTAAATATATTCAATTGATATTAGAATCCTAAACAGAGAATTATCAGTTATGAAAAATAAAATATAAAAATTGGATTTAAATAAATGTCTAAAATCTAAAATGCTCCCCTAGTTCATAAAACCCTAAAACGCCTAAAATATGCAAGTGACATGCAAAATTACTTGTGTGGTTTTGTAATAGTTAATTTCCACATGAATGAAACGTAAAGAATCAATTGCATATTATGTTTGGGGGTTATGGGATTTAAAATTATCCATGTGGATGGTATTTTATTTTATGTGGATGAATGTAAATATATTTTTTGGTCAAGCACACACGCCAGTTCATAAAGGTTAGCCAACCTTTCAAGCCGTGGAGTGCAAATAAACACAAACACTCACAACCCACTTACCTGATGGGGGACTAAACCTCACCGCGGGGGGGGGGGGGGGATATCTTTTTTTGGTCCAGTGCACACACCAACTCAAAAGGGTTAACCAACATTTTCAAGCCGTAAAGTGCAAATAAACACAAACACACACATCCCACCCACTCAATGTGGGACTAAACCCCACCGCCGAGGGGCAAAATGTGAATATTTGTTTCCTATCTTTCTCTCTCTCTCTCTCTCTCTCCTATCTATATATTTTTTTTTATAAAATATGTATTCTGCTCGGACAGCCCAATTGATGAATTGGTTTCTCGAAGTTGCTTTAAATTGGGTTGTAAAATAGAATTGTGTGTTTTATTTTTAGTGTAAGTTACACATACCACCCCTGAGGTTTAACGAAAGTATGATTTTACCTTCCCAATTTTGAAAAATTCTGCATACCCCCTGAGGTTTACAAACGTTAACAAATAAACCCATTCCATTAGTTCATGACTAACAATGTTAAAATCAAGGGGTAAAATTACAAAAATACCTTTTCAATTTAAAAAAAAACCCTGCAACTCATCTTCCCCAAATCGATTGAGGAAGATGAGTTGCAGGTATCCTTGAGTCTTGGATGTGCTAGTGGAATGTGCTAGTGGAGCTTTGTCCCTTCAGCTTTGTCGGATCAAGATTGTCATTGTCGGCCCAATTTTTTCTTCATCTTCTTCTTCTTGCTGGTCTGGAAAGGAGGTGATGAGACTTTCCCCATATGAGAGATATCGGCCATGGTGCCTCTCCACCCATGTCAAAGTCTCTCCGACTTCCCCAAATTTTCTAGCAACCTGTTCGCTCCTTCTACATATATTTGTTAGCCAGAGGTTCTACGGCGATTGGCGGGAGTTCCACCGAAAGAAACTGAAACTGTGTACAACCAACCACACAGAGACTACCTGAATTTGAAGATGGCAACGAATTCTGTGTCTTTGATACCGACCATAACTTCCAGATGGGAAGTTGAGGTATGTCCTAAGGAATTCAATACCATCGTTCGTGAGATACCAGTAGTAGTATATCCAAGCAAAAGTCTCACAGACATATTCCTTCGATTTGAAGCTCTGCATTAACTTGAAGACTTGTAGATTTGGAACATCAATATCAGGAAGTTTAGCCAAATTGAAGTCCTTCTTTGCATAGCAAAACCCCTCTGCAGATAAGCAGAAAAATCCCAACTGAGAAATCGACCAATAAAACAAAAATAAAGAACCTAGTATCAACAAATCAAGCAGAATCAGTAACCTTGAAAGACGTACTTAGAAATCTCTTTGCAATTCTTCTCTGGAATAATCTGCAAGGAGAGAGAGTGTACGATAAAGAAAACGAAACATTAACTAAGAAAAAAATCCCCAAGATGAAGTGTTAAGAGACAGTAATCACCATTGTTGTGACTGGGGAAGACGGCAAACACAGAACAGCAGCTTCTGCCTTCTTATCGTTAACCCCGCTCAAGCTCTCAGGCAGTTTCTTAGAGAAACACCAAAACCCTAAGAATCTTTCTTAGAAAAAGGGACTAGATAGGTGGATATCGTTGATTCGACCAAGATTATTGATTTTGATTCTAGCCGATACAAATCCGGTTTGAGCAGGGCTTTAAGGCGATTCTTGTTTGAAATCGATGGCAAGTAACGACGATGATAATCTTGATCCGACAAAGATGAAGGGACAAAGGTCCACTAGCACATCCAAGACTCAAGGATATTTGCAACTCATCTTCCCCAATCGATTTAGGGAAGATGAGTTGCAGTTTTTTTTTTTTTTTTTTTTCTTGAAGGGGTATTTTTGTAACTTTACCCCTTGATTTTAACACTGTTAGTCATGAACTGACGGAATGGGTTTATTTGTTAACATTTGTAAACCTCAGAGGGGTATGTAGAATTTTCCAAAACTGGGGGGTAAAATCATACTTTCGTTAAACCTCAGGGGTGGTATGTATAAATTACCCTTATTTTTATTTGATCGTGAGATGATCAATGGTGAAGATCAAGTGAAAATCGAAAGAGTTGACTGCTTAAAGGAAGCAATGGGAGATGGGGACAAAATTTTAGATTTACTTTCATATTTTCATTTGTAATTGTCATTTATTGATGTATGTATGTTTCACATAATCAATTAATTATGTGAGAGTAACAATGAGGCTATATTACTCTACCCATCACCGTCCCATAACCACTAAAGTAATTATTTTCATGTGATGTATATTTTATTGTTAAGATATATGTATGGCAATGTGATTGTGTATGTATGTGCGTTCTAAATTTCCTCATTGCAAACCAAGTGCATGTGATATAGAAAACCCTAACGGGTGGGATTTCCATGAGCTCAGGGGTCGGTAGGTGTAGAGGTCTTTTTGACCTACTCTTATAAATGCTGATAGGATAATGCTTGAGTAGCTTGATGGGATGATCTTCATTCATCTCCTATGAGATAAGAAGTGGACATGCTCAGTGGGAGGTGTACTACGATCGTAGGCGCTAACCCATGATCCCATGATTCTCTCAAAGACAAACGGGTATGCACTTGTCTTGAGTGTGTGTGTGTAAGCTGATAGGAACGGGCATGACACTTAGGTGACCAAAAAAAATTGAAGTCTTCGTGATAGATAGAATTAGTTCAGTAAACCAACAACATTTGCATGATGAACTCCGATAGGGTAAGTCATGCATATAAAGATTGAATTGTTCCAATTCACACCTCAAATCTTTGAAGGAAGCTTAAGGTACGGGCAACCATTGTTTGAGATTTACCCCTTATATTCTTGGTTTTCAACCACACTAATACTTATTTTGTACATCGTTGTAGATATATCACTATGACAACCCAAATTGCCTATTTTACCCTGATAAATAATCACAAGCTGACTTAAGGAAATTATGTTCACTCGAGACGGAGCCTTGAATTGCTCCTAACTGCGAAAGGTCTGATATTCGTCCTTGAGGAAGAAGTACCTCCATTGCCCCATTATGGTAGCGTTAAGGAGAACCAAGCATATGAGGATTCCATCAAAGGTATCCGCAACTCTATTCGTAAGACCATTGCTAACTCTGTCAAAGATCTAGCCATCGTCGGAGATATGATGGAGGAGCTAAAGGAACTGTTTGGAAAATAGAACCAACATTCTCATCACCAACTTCTCATGCTCCTCCATAGAACCCAACTAGTCAACTGGCCCGAAGGACCCCACTAGTTGATCATGTGATGAAGATGCAAAATTTATTCCAAGTCTAGAATCCCTGAGAATGTCTTTTTCCCTTAACTATAAGATAAATGTCATTTTGTCATTTCTACCCTCAAATGTCTACTTCGTTTGTTCTCAATTACGACATGAACAAACTTTCTGTCAACTTACAGAGCTTGGAAATATTGCAAGAGGTAGATGCAACAATGAAAAAACAATAAGCAGAGACCTTATCGATTGATGTGAAGCCTACTTCCTTTAAGCCAAAAGGCATGAAGAAGAAGGTTAAGAAGGATAAGACCCTTAAAGTGAAAGAAAGGGGAGTGGAGAACGGTAAGAAACCGGCGAAGGGAAAGTGTTTCCAATGCCAAAGGGACAGACATTAGAAAGGAACTGTTGCATCTGCCTGGCATCCCTATAGAAGAAGCTAGAAGAATGTATTTCTGAACCCATGTCTTTTATGAATCGAATTTGTCAGTAGGACCTGCTAACTCATGGCTAGTGGACTGGTGGACTCTAGGTCTACCATCCACATTTGTAATATGTTGGAAAAGTTCTAATTGATAAGAAGGCTTCCTAAGGAGGAGGTCCGTCTGCCTATAGGAATAGGAGTTGAGGCCATGGCAATGCTATAGACAATTTCACTTTAAATTTTGGTAACAATTTTAATTGTAAATGATAGTTTTTATTTACCATATTTCACAAGAAACATCATTTCATTTTTGAAACATAGTTTAGATGCATACTCTTTTCAATTCAATTCAAAGTTAGTTATTCATTTGAATGGAAGATTTGTGGCTAATGGATTTCTAGAACATGGCTTGTATTTCTTGCATCATGTTTTGAAAATTGATGAAATCTCAAATGTTGATTTAAAAAGGAAGTTAGCTCTTATGAACTCCTCTTATCTTTGGCACCTTAGATTAGGTCATATAGGTGTACAAAGCATCAACAAGCTGGTAATGGATGGGTCTTTAGAAATTTTGAAGGTGCCAACTTGCGAGTCTTACCTATAGGGCAAGATGACCAAGAATGTATTTTCCCTAATAAGGGTAAGAGGGTCGAGGATTCATTAGAGTTGATACACTCTGAAGTGTGTGGTCCTATTAATGTTCAAGTGATGTTTAGGTACAAGTATTTTGTAACCTTCATCGATGAATACTCTCAAAATGGGTACACATACCTGAAACATCAAAAGTTGGAAACCTTTGAAAAGTTCAAAGAGTTCTGAGCTGAGGTTGAAAAGCAAGTGGATAAATGTATCAAGGCTCTTAGATCAGATTGAGGAGGAGAATATCTGTTATGAGTTTAGGGACTACCTCAAAGAGGTTGAGATTATATCTGTTATATCCGCACCCGGGATTACTAATTAATTATTAATTTCTTCCTCGTGACGTGTAGATACTGCTGCTTTGTATGTCGGTGAACTGTTCTCATTGGTGGTCAAGCCCAGTTACAAGATCATCGATCAGTTCATAGGTTTGCCGGTCGAAGAAAGGTTCATCAATCGGGAGTGGGGGAGATTCGTCGATGGTGACTTTGTTAACTATCCTCCCAGTACGAACCCCAGGAGCGAAGAGTATCAGAAGACTTTTCCCATGTCGCCACACTGTGCATCCTCCTCTCTATGGCCTTGAGGTGTGGGTCTAAGTCCCAAAGTCTCCTTGTGAGTTTCTGCCCTTTTTACTGTGACGCATTTACGAACGGACCCATTGCTGGTGAGTCCGCCCAATAATCCATTTGTGTTGATTTATCCTGTAGAGTGTTCCTTTCGTGTGGGACCCACATACTTGTGTCCTGGGTACAATGACCATGCTTTTGGACATGGTGGGACACACCCTTGACCCCCCTCTATGTTGTTGGGCCATGGTTGTGGGTCCACTATACCCAAACCTGTTTTAATGTGTTCTTGTGTCTTAAGAGACCAACCCAAACAGGCCTTCAGTGGCTACTTCTATAAATAGAAACTAAGCCATTCAATGGTCATTTATTTCTTCACCAACCCAAAACCAAGCATTTAAGAGAAGGAAGGAGGAAGGGACTTCCCAATTGGAGGCCATTGGACTTGTAAGTGTGACCTCCTCCCACAATCCCCCATTCTCTCTCCTCATCTCCGAGTCTATAAGAGCTCTCCCTTGGACCGAACCTGACCTAGGGTTCCATGTTGGGACCCAAATCCTTGTTGGGCTCATACCTCAACTCACTATGGAGTTAATACCCATCAATTGAGGGCCACCTTACATTTTTAATGTGTTGCTTGAGCAACCCAATGTTAACCTAAGTTTCCTTGATCTAATCCCTCTTAAATAGACCTTGGATGGATACCAATCCTTCCATTCTTAAGACCGAGCTTAAGGGAGGTCATGGTGACCCTAATGGACATAGGAATGACCATTGTCTAAGCCCTAAGACCATAGGGCAACCAGACATTTGATTTGGGAAGCAAACAGATAAGGAATTCGTATTCTGGTTTGAACGGATTCATGAACGGACCCAAGCATCGAGCCTCCATTCAAAAATTTGTTCAGTCTTTAAATGGTTTAAAAATTAATTTTAGCCTGAATGGATTTACCAACGGACCTAGGGCCCTGCCTCTGTTCAAAAATCCATTCAGCCCATTTTCACCTGTGCTCTCGGGTTCTTATTTCCTGAGAACGGATTCACGAACAGATCCACTGGGTGTGCCTCCGTTCAAAAATCCATTCGAGGTCTTTTATGTTGTCTTGGATGGTCGCCTGTGGGGACTCTTTGTGGGACCCACCTACACTCTTCTAACACCTTTTTCACACATCCCTAGGCAAACTAAATTGTTCGGGGGCATGTACCTGGCAACCTCTTCTAAACACCCAAGTATTACTTGGACTTTCTATGAGTGGGTTTTGGGTGATGTTTAGGTTTGCTTAATATTAAATATGCATTTATTATGCTACTTGTATCATCATTAAGCATATTGCATATTTGCATAAATTACTTTGATTTTGATCGATACGATGTCTTACTTCATTATTGTATCAGGTTACAGTACCGGGTGTACTAGTACCGAAACCCCAGAAATATTTATGAAATTCATTGACTGTCATCTTGGACTGTATGTGTCGTGCCATGCTGGTACCTGGATGCTGGATGGAATGGGACATTGATGTACCTAGAATACCTATCGGGTCAATAGGATTTGCATGCAGTATATTACGGCTAGGTTTCACCTCCTTTATGCTACGACCCTTACCAATAGGGGTTTAGGTGTTGGATGATTAGGGCTCCTTGACTGTGGGGGAGAGAGGCCAGCTCAAGGATGACTTCTGATCATTGGGGTCTGCCACTGGGTAGTTTTAGTGGCTTTGTCCGGCATAGGCCCCCATGTGACAATTGAGGTTTTACTGTGGCGATAACATAAGTGACCTATAGTAACTCCCGAGTTGTTATAGTAGCATATACCTGGACTTAGACTGTGTGCTAGGTGAAAAATACATTAACATCTACATTCACATGGACAATGTGTGATTGTGTGATTGTGTAATTGCGTATTTGTGCATTCTCCTTCCCCTCACTGGCTCAGTGGAGCTAATCCCTTGTGTACACCTTCTTTTAGATTTTGATGCATATGGCAGTAATCTAGCTGGTCTTGAGGTCCAGTCTACTGACTATGACGGTATTGGCACCGGGGAGCCAGATGTTGTGTCGGAGGAACACGACGATGGATGTCCTTGCGATGATTGTACCTACGGGTCGTGTTGATGCTGGGGATTGTCCCCCCTTTGGATTCTTTTGGGGCTTTGTGCCCACTCTTAACACTTGTTTGTATTACATTATATTCTTTTTAAGTAGTTATATGATGGTTAGTCGGATAACTGTTAAATATTATGATGTATCACGTAGTCCATTGAACATATTATAACTACTGTACTAACACTTCCGCTTTTGATTCTGATCTTAGAATGTAATATTTTCTTTTCCCCGCACTCTGATATTATTATGCAATTTAATATTGGTTTAAGACTGTGGTTGGGACACTGTATCTGTGATCATGGTAATTTAGGACAATGCGTGTCATCCTAGTCACCCCTTTAATGTACTTTGTTCCTTGTGGGAATGGGGGTGTGACAACATGGTATTAGAGCATGATGCTCTGCATCAGCACAGTCTAGCAGGCGTATTTGATTTATTCTACACATATAGGAGTCAATGTAAAAGCTTCTAAGAGAATAATTTGATTGTGTGCAAAACCTAGGGAGAAGACTAGCTAGGGTGAAACCCGAGAACAATAGCAAATAATAAGACAACTTGGGAAAGAAAATACATATATACACATGTAATAAACCCAACTGAGTTTGCCTTGGACCTCCCTAGGACATGAGTACCAAGTCCAAGACCAAATTACAAAACTTCCTGCTGAGAAATACAAGTTTCTACATACTTTAAAATGCACACAAAAAAGGGGGGGGGGAGAAGAAACTGAAATTAAAATCGTTCTGATCAGACAAGAAACTAAAAATCATCATCTCTGCTATGGAGCCTAGTCCTCCATCGCACCTCCATCTTCCTCTCCATAATCTTCCTTGTCATCACCCTCATAAGTAAATAACTGTAAATGTCATGGATGTCCTTCTCCACCCTCTCGAAGCGACTGTCTTACTTGGAGAACTGTCCCTGGATACCAGCAAATCCCTACATCATGTTGGTGTTGAGCTGGGCCATGTTGAGGCTCAACTGCCCAATGGCATCCAAAACAACACCCATGTCCATACTCTGGGGAGGGACAGCTGAGGAGGAAGCACCTCCAGTGTGTATCTCTGGTTGGATGTCCTCATTTTGGACTATCCCCTCTTCTTGAATAGCCTTTGGTACAACTGGTTCACCATCACTGTAGTGCTCTAAGTCTAATCCCATCCTGGCTTTGGAAGTGCAATTGAAAGCCTCCTTTGTGGTCACCTGCTCCTCACCAGTGAATTCAACCCCGAAATGGGTAAGAACCTTGGTCAAGAGCCTTCCATATGGCAAGGAAACATGGCGTATAGGGGAAGTCATAACCTGAGCCATGGTCCTGATAATGGCATAAGGAAGACACAACTCCTCGCCAACATACAAAGAATTCACCAAGTAAGCCACGAAGATAGATGGCTCTGTGTTGTGACCCGCCTTGGGCAACAAATTGGTCTGCACCAAGCAGCTAAGTACTCTCTGGGATGAATCAAATTTGGTCTCCTTCATCTTGATTTGAAGCTGATTGTTGGTGAGAGGCTGATAGAGCTCCATGTAACCCTGTGGGGATATCAGGTTGTTTGGATCCCTGGCTGGTGGCATGTAGATCTGGTCTCCTCCAGAAGGAACCTCGATGATTTCCCCCAACTCCAACTCATTGAAAGAAATAGGTACCCCTTTTACTCGGGTTGTGAGCCAACAACTTACTGGGCCCTCATGTGTAAGGATCATATTGACATAAAAGTTCCTCATAAGATTCGGGTAGTAGTAGAGTGGGGGTGCCAACATGGATATCCACCCCAATGCATTGAATCTCCTTAACCCTGAAGGCCCTAAGGTCCCTCAGCACCACATCCCGGCCTAACAACACTGGCCTCTCATGGAAGTAACTATGATATAGGTCTTCCACCTCCGCTGATGTGAACCATACTGCATCATAGTCCACAGGTGGGGGTGGAGGTGGAACAGTTGGGGCATTCCTTTGCCCTCGAACCATCTTGACTGTATACCTACACATAAGAAATAAGGAATGTTGGACTTAGTAGAATGTAAGCGTAGGTTAACTAAAAGAATAGGTTAAATGAATTAAATAAGAACCTAAATGCCTAACATGCCTCTTGTTCCCCAAAATACAGTAAGTTGGAAGCTTAAAGCTCCCTTTAGACTTTAACCCAGACTAGGAGGATTCTAATCCCTAGCACCGTAAATAAGAATGTGAGAACATATTGTAATGCAATATTAAATACTCAAAACAATCCAAGATATTACATATAACAAGAAAATTTTTCCCACATAAACAAGTAGAATGTAGGGTGCAATCCAAATGGGGAAGGGGTTTGGTCCTAAGCATTGCATTAGGGTAATTCGACAATGCAAACAAGCAAAGCTTTACCTAATGTACATGTATTAATGGTGTGATGAGAAGAATGTGCATACACTCAAGGACCCTTAAACTATTTCCCCAAAACAGTGAAGAAAATTCGGTCTTAGGCTTGTTCCCTTCAAACCCTAATGTAAATTGCAGTGTGGGTGTTAGTGCAATGAATGGCATAAGGATTAACACTATAGGAATTGATTTCTATGCCTTGCATGACCTATGTAATGCCTCGCAAATTATAGCAAGAAGAAATGAAGGAAATAGCCAAGGAAAACTTAGAAAAACTAAGAAATGAGAGAGAAACTGGAAAACAAAGAGTAAGGAAGAGAAGGACGTACATGTAGGGGCCTAGGAGCTAAGGAATGATCGAAGCTTGGACTTCTCACGAGCAAGAACATGGGTCAGAAGTTCGAACGGACTCTCCCCTGTGTTCTAGGTCTAGTTTGAATTCAAGCCAAATGAGTTTAAAACCCGCGGGCTGAGTAATTTTATAAAATTACTCGAACAGATTTACGAATGGACCTAAGTATCAGGCCCCCATTCGAAAATCCGTTGAGTTTACTGGTTGAGCAACTGAGGTTTTTGGCCTAAACAGATTCAGCCAACGGACCCAGATTCCATGCCTCAGTTGGAAAATCCGTTCAATGCATTTTGGTTTCCTCCTCTCGGGTTGTTATTTTCTGAGAACGGACTATCAAACGGATCCACATGACATGAATCTGTTCAAAAATCCATTCCAAATATAAAGGTTAGATTGGCGACCAGATTCATGAACGGACTCAGGGAGTCTACTTCCGTTCAAAAATCCGTTCATCCTGAGACCGATTTTTTTTTTAGTTTTTCTCTCCCTATCTACTGATGTATGGCACCTTTCCCTGTGCCTTCTCTTGCTTTGTGCCTTGATTATGCTTGTACATCCCTTGTGAAGGGTGCTTTTCACTCTTCTTTTCCTTGTGTGCGCTGACAATGTATTATGGCATAATTATTTCCTCTTGGCAGATAGCCACTATGGTCAACACCCGTAACCAGAATCGTTCCCCTCCTAGGGATGACACCGATGATGTTTTCGATACGTCCTTGCCTGTGCCGCCTTCAATTAACAATAGTGCGGATGTTGCCGCATTGTTGGGAAACATGCTACGGGCTATGCAGCGAGAGCATCGAGGTGTGCAATAGGAGCAACGCACTTTCATGTAAAACATGATAAATCAACTCCAAGATATTATCAGGGAAAGGCAACAGGTACCTTCCCTGGTATATGTGGACCCCACTCGCACAGCTACTGCCACACCTGTTATTCCTCCTCCGGCACTTGCTGCTACCAAAGCCCCTTTGGTGCAAGCAGTGCTAATTCCCCCTCCCCCCGCCCCAGAAACTCCACAAGTCCAAAATGTGGTGCCAGCTTGGGCTGATGCCTCCAAACTCTCAGAGAAATTCCAGAAGCATCACCCTCCTACCTTCTATAAAATGGTGCACGATTCTATGTTTCCGACCACATAGATTTGTGACCTGGAAAGGATCTTTGAGGTGCTGCAGTGTAATGACACCGACAAGATCAGATGTGCCACTTACCAACTCCGAGGCAATGTCGACTCTTGGTGGCGTTCCTTTAAGGAACACTTCTAGGCTAAGTACCCTAATGCGACTTGGGCACAGTTCACTGAGGCCTTTCTTGAGAATTACTTCCCACGGAACTTCCGTGATAAGAAAGAAGCCGAGTTCATGAACCTCAATCAAGGGTCCAAGTCGGTCCTTGAATATCACCAGACCTTCGAGGATCATTTCTACTTTGCTTTAGAGTACATGAAGACTAAGGAAGTCAAAGCAAGAAAATTTGAGACAGGGCTGAGGGCCAATCACGGTACATCTGTGGTGCTGCACAAGTACCCTACCTATGCAGAAGTAGTCTAGGCTGCCAAGTTGATTGAGGACCAGCAGAGGGAGAACTACATTGCCATACGAGCTAGCAAGAGGCCCATGTCTTCTTATGATTCTAAAGGGCCTAGTAAGTTCCAGAAGAAGGGGCTCTACACGACTACAACCCCTATTCAGTCCCGCAAACTTGATGCGGCCCAAGCACCCAAGACTACATCGAGTCCTCACTATGGGACCCAGACCCTCATATGCTACAACTGCAAGGAGTCTGACAACATTATCAAGGATTGCCCACATCCACGACAGATAAGTTCTTGGCCGACTGTGTCTTCTATGGAACCCCAAGCAAAGGTAACCATTCGCTCACTTCTTCCCTCTCCAGCCAGCCGAACTCATGGGTGAGTGTATTCTATTATTCATGAAGAAGCTCAGACTGATCCTAGTGTCATCACGGGTATCGTGCTCAACTCTGTAGGAGTGATTCTTTTATGTTATGGTTGTCATGTTTGGTTGTTTGGTATCTGTAAGGTATGATCCTTGTCTGTTCTATACCTGCTTATGTGTTGTTTGACTCGGGGGCGTCGCACTCCTTTATATCTCCTTCCTTTGCCAAGAAACTACCTATCAGACCGGTAAGTATGGTGCAGAAGCTGCTAGTCAGTACACTGATGGGTATTAAGGTCGAGCTTGACCAAATTTTTAGTTCTTGTCCCGTGCGAGTGTGTGACCACGGACTAGAGGCTAGTTTGATAATCCTAGACATGAAGGACTTCGACATAATCCTGGTAATGGATTGGTTGTCCACTCACAGAGCCAACCTAATCTGCGCCGAAAGGAAAGTCCTTTTCAAGCTAAGGGAGGGCAAGGAATTTGTGTTCAAGGGCAACAAATGTGAGAAGCCCAAGAAGGCCATCATCTCAGCTCTCCAAGTCTAATGTTGATGGAAGAGGGTTGTCAATGTTCTTTAGCCTGCGTGGTAGACACTGAAGCAAAGGTTACCCTTATGGAAGAGATATGCATGGTGAAAGATTTCTCGAACGTCTTTTCGGAAGACCTCACACGGTTACCACCGAATCAAGAGACGGAGTTTATGATAGACCTAGTACCTAGTGCTGCCCTAGTGTCTAAGGCGCCCTACAAGATGACCCCTACAGAGTTAAAGGAACTATAGGAGCAACTTAATGACCTGGTGAAGAAAGGTTTCATTAGGCCCAGTATTTCACCATGGGGTACACCTGTGTTGTTTGTGAAGAAGAAGGATGGTAGTATGCGTATGTGCATTCACTACCGTGAACTCAATAAACTTATGACCAAGAAACGGTATCCATTACCAATGATCGATGACTTATTCGATTAGTTACAAGGTGCTAAGGTGTTCTCAAAGATCGACCTCCGGTCGGGGTATCATCAGTTGAAGATCAGAGTTAGTGACATCAACAAGATAGCATTCAGATCTCGTTACGGTCACTACGAGTTCTTGGTTATGTCCTTCAGACTGACCAATGCCCCGGCAACCTTCATGGAGTTAATGAATCGGGTGTTTCATGACGTGCTAGACAAGTATGCTATTGTCTTTATTGATGACATCTTGGTCTACTCCAATACTGAAGAAGAGCACGCAAACTACCTCCGCCTCGTGCTACAACGCTTGAGAGAGAAGCAACTGTTCGCCAAATTTAGTAAATGTGAATTTTGGCTGCAACAAGTGGCGTTCTTAGGATACCTTGTCTCTGTCAAGGGTATTGAAGTTGACCCCGATAAGGTAAAGTCTGTAGTTGATTGGGAGACACCCAAGAGCGTGAAAGACATTTGTAACTTCTTGGGCCTAGCCGACTACTACAGAAGGTTCATTGAGAACTTCTCCAGGATTTTAGCCCTTATGACTCGACTGACCGGGAAGGGAGTGAAGTTCGAGTGGTCTGATGCTTGTGAGAAGAGCTTCTAGGACTTGAAGCAGAGGCTGATTTCTGCTCCGGTACTCACCATTCCAGATGGTACTAGAGGGATGGTAGTTTATAGTGATGCTTCAAAGATGGGTCTCGGTTGTGTTCTAATGTTGGATGGGAAGGTGGTAGTCTATGCTTCTCATCAACTGAAATATTATGAGAAGAATTACCCAACCCATGACCTGGCGCTGGCAGCTGTGGTCTTTGCTTTGAAGATTTGGAGACACTACCTGTATGGAGAAAAAGCGAGATCTACAGCAATCACAAGAGTCTTAAGTACTTCTTCACCCAGAAGGAACTTAACATGAGACAGAGGCGATGGTTGGAGCTATTGAAGGACTATGATTGCACCATCCACTATCATCTGGGTAAGGTAAATGTTGTGGCGGACGCCTGTAGTAAAAAATCTCAAACCTTATCCTTAGCATCCTTGGCTATCAGTAAGGAACTAGTTGAGGAAGCGAGATGGATGGATTTGGAGTTACTGGTAGAGGGTGTTACCCTATCTTTAGCAGCCCTATTGGTGCAGTCAACTTTAGTGGAAAGGATTCAGTCTGCCTAGGCCTCCGATGAATGTTTCTAGGAGATTATTAAAGCTATTCGGGGTGATACACAATGAGATCTGGACTTCACATTAACCGAGGGTGGTGTCCTCATGTTCAGGGATTGACTATGTGTTCCCAAGGATGATCAGCTGAGGAAAGAGGTTTTGTCAGAAGCCCACGACTCTCCTTATTCGATTCACCCAAATAGTACAAAGATGTATAGAGACTTAAAGGGATACTACTGGTAGAGTAGAATAAAGAGAGATGTAGCTAAATTTGTGGCTAGGTGCCTCACTTGCCAATAAGTGAAGGCAGATAGGCAGCGGTCCCATGGCCTTTTACAGTCACTGCCCATACCAGAATGGAAGTGGGAGCATGCTACTATGGACTTCATCACTGGGCTGCCCCGTACACCCAGGGGTGTTGATGCTTTGTGGGTTATTGTAAACAGGTTGACGAAGACAACTCATTTTATCCCCATTAAGATCACCTATTCGATGGATAAGCTGGCTCACTTGCACATTGATAATGTGGTTCGCCTGCACGGAGTTCCAGTTAGCAACATCTCAGATCAGGATCCTAGGTTCACATCTAAGTTCTGGGGTGGACTCCAGAAAGCTATGGGTACCTTATTGAGTTTTAGTACAGCCTTCCATCCACAGACGGACGAACAGTCGGAGAGGACCATACAGACATTGGAAGACATACTCCGAGCTTGTGCCATTGACATGCAGGGTAGCTCGCATGAGCATATCTCACTTATGAAATTTGCCTACAACAACAGTTACCAAGCTACCATTGGTATGGCACCGTTTGATGCTCAGTATGGGAAGAAATGTCGAACACCTTTGTACTGGGACGAGGTAGGTGAGTGGCGTATTCTTGGGCCCGAATTGATCCAGGCGACTTGTGAGAAGGTGGACTTGATTCGTGAATGAATCAAGGCTACCCAGTCCAAACAGAAGGGCTATGCGGACCAAAGGCGAAAGGGCTTAGAATTTTCTGTCGGTGACAAGGTATTCCTCAAGGTTTCGCACACCAACGGTGTGATGCGGTTCAGCAAGAAGGGTAAGCTAAGTCCAAGATTCATTGGGCCTTACGAGGTTCTTGCAAGAGTTGGACCGATGGCTTATCGATTGGCACTCCCACCATCCTTGGACGGTGTGCATGACGTCTTCCATGTTTCTATGTTGCAAAAGTACATTTACGACCCGAACCATGTCCTATCACAATAACCACCAGAGCTTGCAATAGATATGTCTTACAAAGAGTAGCCTAAGAAGATTCTGGATAGCAAGGTGGTAAACCTTTGCAACCGACCTATTCACTATGTGAAGGTGAAATGGTGCAACCACCCGAAAGAAAAAGCATCTTGGGAAGCCGAAGTGGAAATGCGAGCGAAGTATCCATCCCTTGGTTTCTTATAAGGTACGCCAAATTTTAAGGAAGAAATTTCTTGTAAGGTGGGGGGAATGTTATACCTGCACCCGAGATTACTAATTAATTATTAATTTCTTCCTCGTGATGTGTAGATACTGATGCTTTGTATACTGGTGAACTGTTCTCATTGGTGGTCAAGCCCATTTACAAGATCATTGATCAGTTCACAGGTTTTTTGGTCGAAGAAAGGTTCCTCAATTAGGAGTGGGGGAGATTCGTCGATGGTGACTTTGTCGACTATCCTCCCAGAATGAGCCCCATTAGCGAAGAGTGCCAGAAGACTTTTTTCGTGTCGCCACTCTTAGACACATCGCTCAGTGATGAGCTTAGCATCGCAGTTGGGAAACTCTTCGAGATCACGAAGGACATGCCGTGACAGTCAAGGGGTAAGTTACTGACCTTGGGTATGCTTGTGCATCCTCCTCTTTATGGCCTTGAGGTACGGGTCTAAGTCCCAAAGTCTCCTTGTAAGTTTCTTCCCTTTTTACTGCAATAGATTTACGAACGGTACTGCTGGTGAGTCCGTTCGATTATCCATTCGTGTTGATTTATCCTGTAGAGTGTTCCTTTCGTGTGGGACCCACATACTTGTGTCCTAGGTACAATGACCATGCTCCCGGACATGGTGGGACACACCCTTGATCCCCTTCTATGTTGTTAGGCCATGGTTGTTGGCCCACTATACCCAAACCTATTTTCATGTGTTCTTGTGTCTTAAGAGACCAAGCCAAGCAGGCCTTAAGTGGCTACTTCTATAAATAGAAACTAATCCATTCAATGACCATATATTTCTTCACCAACCCAAGACCAAACATTTAAGGGAAGGAAGAAAGGGAAAGGAAGAAGGAGAAGGAAGGAGGAAGGGACTTTCCACTTGGAGGCCATTGGACTTGTAAGTGTGACCTCCTCCCACACTCACTCACTCTCTCTCCTCATCTTCTAGTCAATGGGACCTCTCCCTTGGACAGGACCTAACCTAGGGTTCCATGTTGGGACCCAAATCCTTGTTGGGCTCATACCTCAACTCACTATGGAGTTAATACCCATCAATTGAGGGCCACCTTACATTTTTAATGTGTTGCTTGAGCAACCCAATGTTAACCTAAGTTTCCTTGACCTAATCCCTCTTAAATGGACCTTGGATGGATACCAATCCTTCCATTCTTAAGACCGAGCTTAAGGGAGGTCATGGTGACCCTAATGGACATAGGAATGACCATTGTCTAAGCCTTAAGACCATAGGGCAACCAATCAGTTGATTTGGGAAGCAAACAAATAAGGAATTCGTATTCTGGTTTGAACGGATTCATGAACGGACCCAGGCATCGTGCCTCCGTTCAAAAATCCGTTCAGTCTTTAAATGGTTTAAAAATTAATTTTGGCCTGAACGGATTTACCAACGGACCCAGGGCCCTGCCTCCGTTCAAAAATCCATTCAGCCCATTTTCACCTGTGCTCTCAGGTTCTTATTTTCTGAGAACGGATTCACGAACGGATCCACTGGGTGTGCCTCCGTTCGAAACATTCGAGGTCTTTTGTGTTGTCTTAGATGGCAGCCTGTGGGGACTCTTTGTGGGACCCACCTACACTCTTCTAACACCTTTTTCACGCATCCCTTGGCAAACTAAATTTTTTTGGGGCGTGTACAACCTCTTCTAAACACCTAAGTATTACGTGGACTTTTGGTGAGTGGGTTTTGGGTGATGTTTGGGTTTGCTTAATATTAAATATGCATTTGTCATGCTACTTGTATCATCATTAAGCATATTCCATATTTGCATAAATTACTTTGATTATGATTGATACGATGTGGTTATGTGTATCTTACTTCATTATTGTATCGTGTTACGGTGCCGGGTGTACCGGTACCGGAATCCCAAAAATGTTTATGAAATTCATTGACTGTTATCTTGGCCTGTATGTGTCATGTCGTGCTGGTACCGGAGTGCTAAATGGAATGGGACGTTGATGCACCCGGAATACCTCTTGGGACGATAGGATTTGCATCTAGTATATCTGCGGCTGGGTTTCACCTCCCTTATGCTACGACCCTTATCAACAGGAGTTTAGGTGTTGGGTGATCAAGGCTCTTTGCCTGTGGGGGAGAGAGACCAGTCCAAGGATGACTTCTGATCATTGGGGTCTGCCACTGAGTGGTTTTTGGTGGCTTCGACCGGCATAGGCCCCCAAGTGACAATTGAGGTTTTACTGTGGCGATAACATAAGTGACCCATAGTAACTCCCGAATTGTCATAGTAGCATATACCTGGACTTAGACTGTGTGCTAGGTGGAAAATACATTAACATCTACATTCATCATGGACTATGTGTGATTGTGTGTTTGTGCATTCCCCATCCCCTCACTGGCTCAGTGGAGCTAACCCCCTTGTGTATACGTTTTAGATTTTGATGCAGATGGTGGTTATCTGGCTGGTCTCAAGGTCTAGTCTGCTGACTATGACGACATTGGCACTGGGGAACCGGATGCTATGTCAAAAGAACACAGCGACAGATGTCCTTGCGACGATTGTGCCTATGGGCCATGCAGATGTTGGGGATTGTCCCCTCTTTTGATTCTTTTGGGGCTTTGTGCCTGCTCTTAACTCTTGGTTGTATTACATTATATATTCTTTTTGAGTAGTTATATGATGGTTAGTCGGATAACTGTCAAATATTATGATGTATCATGTAGTCTATTGAACATACTATAACTACTGTACTAACGCTTCCGCTTTTGATTATGATCTTGGAATGTAATATTTTCTTTTCCCCGCACTCTGATATTATTGTATAATTTAATATTGGTTTAAGACAGTGGTTGGGACATTGTATCTGTGATCCTGGTAGTGTAGGACAACGCATGTCATCCTAGTCACTCCTTCAATGTATTTTGTTCCTTGTGGGAATGGGGGTCTGACAATATCTCATTTGACCGCCCCTAAGATGCCGCAACAAAACAATGTCTCAGAGAGACGAAATCGAACCCTATTAGATATGGTTCAATCTATGCTTAGTTATTTAGGTTACGTTTGGTAACGATCTGAACAAAGAACACCCGTTCTTGACTAGAAACGTTCTTTGGCGTTTCTGATCTGGCACGGCGTTTTGTGACCGAAAATGACCGTTTGGTAACGGTCTCATGAATGTGTTCAGAATGAAAATGGTGTTTGGTAAAACCTATTCTTCTAAATTTGATTTTAATTACAATAATGTCATTTCCTTCTAAATTATACCAAAAAATACGTGTAAAATCATTTTCTCTTACCAACCTTAGCATAAAATTAAAATATCTCATTAACATAACCAAAGTAATTATAAAAATATATCAAATTTCAAAAATACCATTAAAATTGGGTTCTTGTGTGGATTAGTGTTATAACTGACTATGCTATGAGCAATTGAATAAAAAGGGCCTTGGTGGATTCGAACCACCATCCCCTTGGAACATGCTCATGTTCCAAGTGCTCTACCAATTTGAGCTAAAGAACCATCAAGTACTCAATGAATTAACACAACAGATTAAACCAAATTATATTCTCTATTCTTTTTGAATTAATTTGCAATGAATGAATTTTAGTGGCTCAAGAAGCACCAAAAGAAAGCACTCAACGAAGCTGTGGAAAGGGAAAGCATTTTTACCCCATCAATTGATGAGAGAACCACCAGATAAGGCAATGGCAAAGAACCCCCTCTCCTTCACTGATATTTCACATAATTCAGCTATTTATTTTCAGAAAAATTTATTTTCTAGAAACAAATGGAGCCTAGGGAAGGTAAAGCCCTAAAAGAAAATTTCTAAGTTGCACCTTCTTGTTCATTGAAGACCGAAGGAGTGGAATCATGGGTACTCCTTGCTTGGGGCTGATTATATTTACAATTTCTATGCTAGATAGTCCAAGACCATATATCAGATGAAGAGACCTGTCCAAAACATGCACTAATTAAGATAGTCACAGATGATATATCACACGAACACTCAAAGCCCAAAATCAACCATTCCCTCCAAGTCCTCCTTCAACATCCAAGAACCATTATCAACAAATTGAAGGGTTAGATCGTGGGGGCTTAGGCCTGAAAAAAGGACAGTAATAATCTCCAAACTCCCCATGAAACAGAACACCATCCATTCCCTCTTTTTGAGATTCTATTTGTATCCAAGTAAAATTTATTTAAAAAAAAAAACTAAAATTCACATAAAAACAGGAAGAACAAAGGAAAAAAAAGGCTCTATAGAGTGTGCAATATTCTGTACCCATTACTCAACAAAAATCCATCCTAAAACAGATCATACAAAATTCCCAAATCATACCAAAAAAAATCCATCTAAAATATACCCACGACCCCATTTCACAGAATCCAAGTACCCATATCAAGAACCCAAGTACCCATTAATAAATAAAAAAAAAAACAGTTGTATATATATCACCCAAAATCCATCAAAAATATACCCACAGATCATAAAAAATCCCTAAAGTCTATACTTAAAACAGAGACAGAGAGAGGTATAGAACCCAACATAGGCATAATAAATAAATAATCTTTTGAATAGCAGCAGTTGTACATAGATCACACAAAATCCATAAAATCTGAAACCTAAAATAGAGAGAGAGATAGAGAGAGATAGATCCCTAAAATCCCTAACATCCATACCTAAAAATGAACCAGAGATAACAGTAGGTACCAATAAAATCCATACCTAAAAATCATATTTGCTCAAGAAATCCCTAAAATCCATACCTTTTCGGATGAATCCTTCCAATTATAGGGATAGTGATCCAATTCCTGCGACACAATGGGAGAAAAAATGAAGATCATGTCAGACCTACACACAATAGGGACGAGAGAGAGAGAGAGAGAGACAGACAAAGAGAGACAAAGAGAATGAGATAAAGAGATAGAGAGTGAGAGAGGAAGCAAGAGAGAGAGAGGAAGCAAGAGAGAGAGAGCGAGAGAGCGAGAGAGGGATGAGAGAATGGATTTTTGTTCTTACCTTGAAATCTCAGGAGTTGCAGGTAGGGGTCTCCTCCTCTGCTCCTCTTCCCCTAACGGTCGCAAAGTGCTTTCTCAAAACGAAGTTGATTCACGGGTTTTACTCGATTTTTACATGTCCTTGTCGTTCTCGATTTTTTGAAAGACCAATATATCGAACCAGCAACCCAAACACTTTTTTATGTTCTTTTGTTTTCAAAGAACAGAAGAACTCACTTTTGTCGTTTGAGGGGGTTTTTTTTTGAGACCGCCATCTATATTTTGAATAAGGATCCGATGAAATCTATGCCCAAAACTCCCTCTAAGTTGTGGTATGGATGAAAGCCCAATCTACAACATATTAGGGTTTGGGGCTGCTTTGCACATCTATCTAAGTAGTAGACAGATAAATTAGAATCTTGTACAGGTAGATGCTACTTTTTAGGATACCCTAGGAAATGATAAGGTTTTACTTCTTTGACCTTATGAATTAAGGTTATAGTGAGTAAGTATGAGACATTTTTAGAAGAGAATCTAGTTGCTAGACAATCAGATGCAGTGGTTATAAAAGAGGTTTCTAATAACCAAACGCCTTTTGTACCTATAGTACCTCACAATTTTGCACCTCACAATTCCTATAGGGTTAAATATGCATGCACCCCCTAAGTCATCCAAAAAATTCATATGCAACCCCTGCTTCTTTTACAATTCCACACGCACCCCTTGATAATTCCACGCGCACCCCCTGCTTTTCAAATTAATCCATATTTAAGTCTTGTTGTTACTATGCGTTAAATACTACCGAATCTGAAATTGAAGAATGTAATGTAAAATTATACCCTCGTTTAGGGTTTGAAAATCATCTTCCCCAAATCGTTTTCTCAAAATCTACAACTCAAATCGACCTTTGAAGGAAAGGCTAAGATAGAAATCGAGAGAAATAGAGGGAACGAAAAATGAATGAGAAGAGATTCATCGTTCTTCTCTGCGCTAAGGATTCTGATTTCGTGAAGAATAAGTATGGAGGATATTCTAGGGTGTTCGTCGGAATATTAGGAGAAGAAGGAGAGACCTGGGACTTGTACAGTGTCATCGGTGGTGATTTCCCTTGGAAGAGGAACTCGAATGCTACGATGGATTCATGGTTTCATATTTAACCCTCGTTTAGGGTTTGAAATAGACAATTCATGATCAACTGTGTAATTTTTTCTTTGTTGAACTTTCATTTCTTTTTTGAAAATTGATACACCACGTTTGGTCTATCCAATCCCTGCTTGACACTCTGCCCTACTTGGGTTATAAGTAACCGGTCCTCAACCAGAAATGCGGAGGGCCACGCACGAGATAGTTATACAGGCCTAGACACGTCAGCAAAGTTAATTGAGAACTTCTAAGTGGGTATAAGCTTAAACTGTAATTCACATGCAAGAATAGGGAAGATCCCGCAATTTAAGGGGAGAATCTCGGTTCTTGCAAGGGTTTCCTAATCCGAGCACGCGGGGACCATCTTACCAGAAAGGAAAGCCCTCTGGTGGATCCAAGAGATACAATAGGAAAGGGGTTGGACATGAACCTGTATAAATAGGAGTCCCAGTACTCATGTATGAGATATTCATTCTTCAATCAATAGAGAAGTAAAGAAACATTAAAGAATAGTCTTCGTTTTCCATATTCTTTCCCAGTCCAGGCTAGCTTGAAAGTTACAGTGCTTGAGGGTCTTCCTCTAGCAATATTCTTTGTGCAACATCTTGGTGCCATCTGTGGGAAGTGAAGAACAGAAACCTGCGAAGATTCCACCATGACTAATATCAGAAACCAATCAAAGATTATAAGGGCCACCGTTGCCACTACGACAGCCATTGCTCCAACCATCGCTCCTGCCATTGCTTAGGGAGGAGCTTTGGATGGACCTACAGGCTCTCGCCAGGAGGCAGAGGATCCGGTCCTCGAAGTGAATGAATCACAGCAGAAGGAATCTCATCCAAGACTCCCCGGAGACCTACCACGGTACGTGACGGTGGAACAGTTCGACGCGCTGCAAGCTCGATGGCAGGATAAGATGGATCAGATGGTTGAGCTACAATGTGATTTCTTACAGGGGATCCAGATATCCCCACGTCCGCCACAAGACAGAGAAAGAACTCCTTTGCTTGAGCATAGCGAGAACCACAGTATCGAGGATAACGCCCGATGGAAGGACAAAGAAATATCGGGGAACGACAAGCGCCAAGGTTCCTAGATGACCAAAGTCAAACAAGCTTTGTACGACAAGGTATTGGAGCTGCAGGACTAAATCCAAGAGGTCATGAGAGGAAAGAACCTAACCCCAAATCATGACTTCCACTTCACTACTGATCTGGCATTTACAGACGAGATCCGATCGGAACCTCTGCAGAAGGGATTCAAGATGCCGACCATAGAGCAATACGAGGGCATGACGGATCCAGAAGATCACTTGGAAACCTTTAAGGCCTTGATGTTCTTTCAAGACGCCTCGGACGCCATAATGTGTAGAGCGTTCCCCTCTACCTTGAAGGGAGTGACGAGACAATGGTTCTCATTCCTCGAGCCACACTCCCTGGCCAACTTTGTGGACCTAGGGCGGGCCTTTCTGGCCCACTTCATGAGTAGCAGGGTCCATAAAAAGATAGCCGCTAATATTTTAGCTATAAAGCAACGCACCAATGAGTCAATCAGGGACTTTCTCATAAGGTTCAACAAGGAGGCCCTGGAGGTGCGAAACTTAGATCAGATCGTGAAGTTTCAGGCTTTGCGTAGCGGCATCCGGGATGTCGAGTTGAAGAAATCCCTAATCATGGATGAGCAGGGGGATATGTATGAACTTTTCTCACGCTGTGAGAAATATATTAATCTAGCTGAAGTTCTGGCGCCCGAGCAAGAAAAAGAAGGTAAACCCGAGAAGAAGAGTCAGGAAAAGAAAGACGTCCAGGTCGGGGAGAGCGGTTCAAAGCTCGACAGAGAACAGAAAGAGGGAAAGAGGAAGAGAGATGATAAGAAGGCATGGGTTGCCAAGAGCAATGCGGGCACAGAACCAGTTTACATGACTCTCACACACAATCGAGCATATATCTTGAATGAGACAAAGGACCAGGTGACCTTGCGTTGGCCTGCTAAGATGGTAAAACCTGCACACGAGCGCAATAAGAACAAATATTGCCAATTTCATCAAGACCATGGTCACAACATCGAGGACTGTAGGAAATTAAAGGATAAGATTGAAGCCCTCATCCAGAGAGACCGTCTAAGCCAATTTGTCAAGAAAGATGGCAATGAGAGGAGACAGAACTATCGTGCCCAGGAGCCCAAGGCGAAGCCCAGATCACCTATTCGGTTGGACAGGGAAGATCGAGCAAGAGGGAAACAATATATCGAGAATGCCCCATGAGGTAAAGCTGATCGTAGACCACTGTTGCTTGCTTGGCTCAGCCAAAAAACCAGGGGCGCAAAAGCAAACAATGCAAACTACGAAGCGAAAAAAATGCCTTAATCCTGGGCCAATAAGAATGCCTTTCCAGGTGACACAGAGTTTGATCCACTCAAAAGTGTAATCCAACTCTGGCGTCGGACTCTCATAAATTTTCATTTTAGTTTAAGTAATAATTAATAATTTGGTTTAAACATGTATTAAAATGTTGTTAGGCCACTATTTACTACTGGATTGGCAATAAATAGGTTTCATCTCTTTTTCAAAGCCTATAGTCCTAGGGGTTCCTTGTCTGTTGGTCAAAGAAGGCCATCTTGCCTCGATACTGTCAATTCAGTGAATAGGATAGCAGAGAGAAAGGAAAAGAAGTAGTTTCGAAAGGAGATTCCACCTAGCTTCAACAAATACCCCCAACCAAAGAAACTGGATATAGCGCTGCCACGATATATGGAGGCCCAGGGCTAGGAGGCGAATCCTCCAACTCTAGAAAGAACCATGCTCGGAGCGTGTTCCAAATAGAAGTACCGGACAAGAGGAGGAGGACCGAGCACCAGATCACGTTCTCAGATGAAGATCTATCCGACATACAGTCTCCTCACGATGATGCTTTGGTAATCAAAATGACTATCGCCAATTGCACTGTAGGTAGGATCCTTGTGGATAATGGAAGCTCGGTTGATATCTTGTATTATGATTCATTTGAGAAAATGCTTCTGAAACCCAAGATGCTGAAAAGGGAAGAGTCTCCCTTGTACGGATTCAACGGAGCCCTGGTGCACTTAGAAGGGTCAATTGAACTATTGGTGACGGTGGGGACGGAGCCGAAGCTCGCTATAGTGAGGATGAACTTTTTAGTGGTAAACGTAAACTCTACCCACAATAAGATACTTGGACGACTAGGACTTAATGCTCTACAAGCGGTGGTCTCCACCCCCCACATGGTGATGAAGTTCCCAACTGATCAAGGAGTCGGAGAGTGCAGAGGAAGCCAGATAACCGCTCAAAAATGCTACAAGGGTTATTTAAGAGCTAAGGGTAAGGAACCTCAGATGCTCTTAATCAACCTGGAAGATAATCGGGACGACTCTGAGCATGAAAGAACAGAGCCAACAAAGGATTTAGTCCCCATAGATATCATTAAAGGAGATGAAAATCGTATCGTACAAATTGGGGTAGGCCTGAGTGGCGAGCAAAGGAGCGCCCTTGTGGGTTTCTTGAGAGCCAACGCTGATATATTCGCATGGTCAGCATCAGACATGCCAGGAGTAGATCGGGAGTTGGCTGAGCAGAGGCTCAGTGTGTACCCTATCTCCAAGCCAGTTTTTTAGAAGAAGAGGACCTTCGCCCCAGAGTGACAAAAGAAAGTGATCGAAGAGGTAATCAAGCTGCTAGAAACAGGGTTCATAGAAGAGGCCACCTACCCAGAATGGCTTTCCAATATTGTAATGGTGCCTAATCCTAACGGTAAAAGGCGGATGTGTATTGATTTCACTGATCTGAATAAAGCATGCCCTAAAGACTACTACCCTTTGCCCCGTATTGATTTACTGATAGATGCAATAGTCGGCCATGAAATGTTGAGTTTCATGGACGCCTATTCAGGATATAATAAGATTAGATTGTACAAGCCTGATATTTTGAAGACTTCCTTCATTGGCGGAAGGGATACGTATTGTTATACCAGTATGCCCTTTGGGTTAAAAAATGCAGGAGCTACCTATCAACGATTGGTGAACCACATCTTCAAAGGTCAAATAAGGTGCAATATGAAAGTATATGTAGATGATATGCTGGTAAAAAGTTTGAAGGTAGCCCACCATATCGCCAACCTACATGCGCCTTTGGGGTTACCTCGGGGAAGTTCCTCGGGTTTATGGTCTCATGAAGGGGAATAGAGGCTAATCCGGCCAAAATCAAGGCTATACTAGAAATGTGCCCACCAGGCAGAGTCAAAGACTTACAAGAACTGACAAGAAGAGTAGCGGCACTAGGAAGGTTTATCTCAGCTTTCGGTGATCGTTGCCTCCCTTTAAGGCATTAAAAAATCGAGCCCGGGAGAGACAAGCAAAGGGAACTAGGCTCACTTTCGAGTCGATGGAGGAATGCCAAACAGCGTTCACAGATTCAAAGAGCTATTTGGCCCAACCACCGCTCTTGACCAAGCCAGAGCCGAGGGACACTCTCCAGCTCTTTTTAGCCATTACTGCAGTAGCGGTGAACGGGGTGTTGATTCGAGGAGATGGACGGGTGCAAAGACCAATCTACTATGTTAGCAAGGTGCTCTTAGATGCATAAACCAAATATAGCAATGTCGAGAAGTATGCTTATGCTCTGATAATGGCCACTCGGAAGTTAAGACCCTATTTTTAAGCCTATACCATAGAAGTAATAACAAACCAAACTTTGAAGAAAATCCTGGCCAAACACGACCATTCTGGACGGCTGGTAGCATAGTCGGTAGAGCTGGGAGAATTTAACATCCAGTATAAGCCCCGCACTACCATCAAGGCTCAGGCCCTAGCAGACTTTGTCGTCGAATGCACTTTGCCAGACGATGAGGTAACATCAGAGGACGGTGCTAGGGAGATAGCAGAATCCTGGACTTTGTACGTAGACGGTTCATCCAATGGTAACGGATGTGGTGCAGGCCTAATATTGACAAGTCCAGGGGGATTCTTGGTACAGTATGCGCCAAGATTTGAATTCCAGACCACGAACAACGGAGGAAAATATGAGGCCCTAGTCGCATGTCTAAATCTGGCAAAAAGTTTGGTGGTCAAGAAGATCACCGTGCACAGTGATTCCTAGTTAGTGGTTAATCAAGTGAATGGAGAATATGAAGCAAAGGAATCACGCATGGCATAATATCTAGGAAAAGTGTGCAACCTAATTAATGAGTTTACCAGCTTTTAAATATTACAGGTGCCCCGAGCACATAACGCCTCGACAGATGCGCTTTCTAGACTAGCCACGTCAGAATTTCAAGATCTAGGCAGAACAGTGTACATAGACGTGCTTGATGTGCCAAGTATAGAAGAAGTTGGGGACATACTACCCATTGAGGTTGAACCTTGCTGGATGGACCTCCTCATAGCATATCTCCAAGGAGGCACACTCCCAACAAATAAGGAGGAAGCCAAAAAGATAAGAATGAGAGCAACACGGTACATAATGATTGGAGGAGTGCTCTACAAGAAGGCTTATGCCATGCCCTACTTGAAATGCCTCAGGCCATCCAAAGCAGAATGCATTCTAAGGGAAATCCACATAGGCATTTGCAGACAACACTTGGGGGGCATAGCATTGGCTCACAAGTTCATCAGGCAAAGATACATTTGGCCATATCTATGAAAGGAAGCAATGAGTTTTGTATGCAAATGCATCAAATGCCAGACATTCGCACCAATTACATGTTAATCGACTACAGAGCTCACTTCAATCTCTAGTCTGTTACCTTTCGTGCAGTGGAGGATGGACATTCTAGTTTCATTCCCAAAGGCATCAGGAGGTAGACAATTTGTGGTAGTAGTTGTTAATTATTTCACCAAATGGGTGGAGGCAGAAGCTTTGGCAGTAATCTCAGCTGCGAAGGTATAGAGATTCTTCCTCCATTCCGTCATATACAGGTATGGCATTCCGAGAACACTTATCATTGATAATAGAAAGCAATTTGAGCAAAAGTTCAAGGAATTCAATGATCAGTATGAGATTTAACTACGAAAGACCTTGGTAGCATACCCACAATCTAATGGCCTGGTAAAAGCCATGAACAAAATCCTACTAGACAGGATCAAAAAGAAGTTAGAGATAGCCAAGGGATTATGGGCAGAGGAACTGCCGAGCATTTTATGGGCGTACCAAACAACCACGAGAATCACAACAGGCGAAACACCATTTATGTTGACAAATGGAACCGAGGCAGTAATCCCCGTGGAGATATGAGAAACATCACTGAGGGTGCCATTATATGATCAAGGAGCTAATGATGAGGAATTAAGAGCAAATTTGGACTTGTTGGAAGAAATCTGAGAAACAACGCGGGTAAGGAACGCCGCTCACCAACAATGGACGGCACACCATTATAATGCAAAGTTGAAACCAAGAAAATTTCACCGAGGAGAATTGGTGCTTCGCAAGGCAGAGGCCTCTGATCCGAGGTCCATGGGAAAGCTAGCACCCAATTGGGAAGGACCGTACAGAATCTCCAAACAAGTGGTGCCAGGAGCTTTCCATTTGGAGACTTTGGAGGGAGAACCCATACTACGGTCTTGGAATTCAAAAAATTTGCAAAAATTCTATCAATAAGGTCAGTCCTCATTTGTTTTAAATCAAAATTGAGATTGTTTCAAACCTTCATATGACCATGATTAATAAAGGCATCAACACTTATTCACCAACTTTGGGGAGCAATGATTCATTCTTATAATCAAATTTTACAATCATTTTTCTAAGCAAATTTTACATGTTATTATTTATGATGTGCAAAAACAATGGTGAGTTGCACCATAGCGGCGTTCTGCAAAAAAAATGGTCATCCGACCATAATGGTGAGTTGCACCATAGTGGCGTTCCACAAAAAAATAATGGTCATCCGACCATAATGGTGAGTTGCACCATAACAGCATTCCGCACAAGAAACAATGGTCATCCGACCATAATGGTGAGTTGCAATATAGCGACGTTCCACACAAAGAAACAATGGTCATTTGACCATAATGGTAAGTTGCACCATAGTGGGGTTCCACAGAAAAAATAATGGTCATCCGACCATAATGGTGAGTTGCACCATAGTGGCGTTCCACAAAGAAACAATGGTCATCCGACCATTATGGTGAGTTGCACCATAGCGGCGTTCCACACAAAGAAACAATGGTCATCCAACCATAATGGTGAGTTGCACCATAGCGGCGTTCCGCATAAAGAAATAATGGTCATCCGACCATAGTAGTGAGTTGCACCATAGCAGCATTCTGTAAAAATAGTGGTCATCCGACCATAATGGTGAGTTGCACCATAGTGGCGTTCCATCAGTGGTCAGCAAGCGTCAGTTACTATTTGTACCATGTGGACATGTCAAAATTAAGGCTTTGCCGAGAATAAGACCAAGAGTATCACTAGTGCTGATTGAATGATAAACCGACCATGATAAAGGATTACAACAAAAGGAACAAAAGCAGAAGAGACGAGTCAAAAATAAGAAAATTCTTTATTGACAGATGACAAATGGTACTAGAAATACATGGGATCTTTACAAATAATGGAATCAAATAGTTCTACAGAATCGACAAAAGTCAGGTGTGCTCGGTTCCAGAGGAATGCTTCTCCTGAAGCATGAGAGCAAAGCGAGATCGAAATGCGCCTAACCCACAAGCATGAAGTGCCTTGTCTTGATCCACCAGAAAAGAGGATTGAGGTGCAAAGGAAGCAGGGACCGAGAAGTATGAGACAAGAGTAGCAACAACAAGAAAATCGGGCAGATTACGATCAACCCTGACATTCATGATGCAATACACCGTGTCCCAAAGCGACTCCGAGAAGCCCTGAGGGACTGCTTTGCCAAATGGGAATCACCATACCAACATCTTTGAGCTCCTCTGAAGATAGAATGAATCCCATGGGTAACCACCTAATCCTGCCAAAGATGAGAAGGTTGAAGACAATGACCAAGACGCCGGTTTAGGTCCTCCAGCACACTGCTTGTGTAAAATCTCCAATCCTCAAACTTTGAGGAGGTTAGGGAAGGCAGGAAATAGCCCCCTCAAGACTCCCATCCTCTCTGTGGTAGCATGACCCCACCAAGCATTGGCAAGGACACACCATACAGAAAGGTAGCCCAACAGCTTAGAACACCAAAAGACACTGTGTCGATTGAGGATCAAAGCTGTAAGGGCCAATGTCGATTGAAGATCGGAGCCAAAGGCAACTTCACCTAGTAAAGAATTAGCTTCCAAAAATAGGCATCCGGTATAGCTGTAAAGGCAATGACAGCCGAAGCACCAAAGAAGTAAAAGAGCTTCAAGGGAGGTGCAGGAAAAACACCTACAGAAAGAATCCATGGCTTCACTTTAAACCACAAAAGCAAAGAAAGGTAAGGAAAAGGAGAGAAAAGAAGTGCTATTTAAAGAGGAACCGACGGCCCAGATCAAAAGGGGAATATCAAAAAGGCAACCCCTGGATTTAAGAAGAAATAAATACTGGGAGAGGATAACGGAGCCCCGCCTCAAAGACATCTAAGATAAGGCTGACTTTGTTGGGATGCTCAGTATTCAGCCTATCCTTGGGAGAAGGGACTCTGAGGTCAATGGACTCTGGGATCGAGTAACCATCTCGGATCTCCGTAAGGTCGAGCATTGTCAACGCCGAGGAGATCTCGTCTACCCCTTTCCCTATGGTAGGATTAGATTGGGGTTGGCGCACACGATAAACCTT
Organism: Telopea speciosissima; assembly: GCF_018873765.1. Classification (NCBI taxonomy): domain Eukaryota; kingdom Viridiplantae; phylum Streptophyta; class Magnoliopsida; order Proteales; family Proteaceae; genus Telopea; species Telopea speciosissima. The sequence continues at coordinate 30,644,431 of NC_057918.1, forward strand.
TGTCCCATGGGAAGCTAATGATTTCTTGGGGGAGGTATGACTGGAAGTATCGGTGGAAGCATCGATGTGCTTCGTTGAACCAAAATTGAAGCCCTAGGAATTGAGGCGCCCTCCACAGATGGCCTAGGAGGAGCCCCTCTGGTTCTTCTCACACCTTCCCCATAATACAACTCCTCAGCCTCCTTTAACAGGAAATCTACCTCCCAATTGGGCTCAGGAACCAGGGTTTTCTTAGACTTCACCATCTCTCAAACTAAACATAAAAGAGAGAAAGGAGAAAGAAATCAACTGAAGAAATAAAGGAAAAAAGAACTTACTTGAGCAAAAGAGACGCGGTTGGAGAAAAGAAAGAGGCACAGAGCAAGATAGCTTCAGAGATGAAATGAAGTTAGAAACTCGAGAGATTTTCAAGTAAGGAAACTTGAAGGCGATGAAGAAGGAAGGCCACGGGAAGTTAGAACACTTTATACTCTTGGGGGTATTGAAACGAGGCTCCTGATCCAACCACCCATTTTTTTTGGACGGCCAAGATGCACAAAAAAAAGAAGAGAGGAGAAGAAGAAAAGGCACATGCTTTGAGAGTGAGGTAAGCTACCTCGACGACATCCGTTATCTCGGATCACGGTTGAATCCCTCCACCAGGAGCTTATGTCTATAGCTATGACGGTGAAGGATTCGGCGGGCCTCTTATCTCATTTAGCGAGAAAAGAAAAGCGTCTTACGGAAGAGCAGCTCGCCTAGCCCAAACTCAAACTTATCCGGCTAGTCCAACCCTGTTCCCGACTCTGTCATGACCCCTGTTTATCATGACTATCGAGGCTCCGCATAGTTTTCCTACGGCTATGTTCAAAGAGCTCCATGATCGCGAGACATCGGCGCACACAAAGCACGATCCGCTAAACCCAAGTGATCTCATGACTCACCATACCCTTGGTGCCACGCCGGTTTTCAACCTTCCCTATAAACATTGCTAAGCCTATGGTGTAACCCACTTTCCAACCTTTAGCCAAGCAACCTTGAGGACCCCCTGGTTTTGTTCCCTGGGTTCCTCCCAAAGCCAAGCCGTTGCCTCGACTACTGCTTATACGGTTGTCCCAGCACTGCCCATCCAAATACTCTTAGCACTTACTTGACCCAGTTAACCTTAGCCCCACAGACCATCCCTGCTTTATCTATCTCTAAGGTTTCCTCTGTCACTACTTTTTCGGACCTAGACTCCCAGTCTTGCTCAAGTCCTTTGCCCATCTATCAGACTAAGGCTCCAGATGAACCTCAAGAAACTGAGCCTATCATCTATAGCAGTGATAGTGAAGTGGATACTGCTCCACATGCACCGCAGCACCAACAGCCTCAGGCACAGCATCCCATGATGCCTCCTCCGGTTCAGGCACCAAGCCCTTTTGGCAATCAAGACCCCAAACAAGCTGTTTACTTTTGACGGTCTTCCTTTCCACAAATGGCACTGACGCATCTCCGAGTTTCATGCCTGGCTCCTTTGCCGAAATGTTAATTCTTGGTGCTGCGGCAATCTTGTCCTCACCAAGTTTTTGGCCCGCTCCCATGGCACTCTCGAGAGAATGGTTTATGGCCCTTGGTGGTTATCGGCAGCTCAATGGACTCGGATCCCCATTGATGTTTTCATTGCCCGGTTATACAACGAGATGATTGGCCCTATTGAAAACAACCGCATCAAAGCACGTGAAGAGTACTTCCGGATGAAGTCTTTGCTCCTTCCAAAAGGTAGATCTTGCAAAACATTACACCCGCATGCTAGACCGCTTCTACATCCTAGGTGGTGGATGATCCTAACATGAAGCGAGTTTTCTGAACTCTTTCCCCTGAACCTCTGGGAAAAGAAGCTACAAAGGCTTTGCGACAGTTTGGCCTTCGTATTGATCGAGGCCCCCATAGGGCGTCTCTACCAAGAGATCCTCGGCGCACTGCCAAAAGCTTTGTGATCAACGACTCTTCTTCAAGCAATGGGAGAAGACTACCCATAAGCTCACGGATGCGTGTGATACCTCATATCTCAAGATCAAATGCAAAGATAAGGAATTTGCTCATGTCCTTCCAAGAAGAAGAAGTCCCATTTCTCCAAAGTCCATCCCGGTAAATTCCGTTCTAAACATAACCGCCTTCATCGGTTTAAGCGGACATCACGATGTGACGACCTTACAAATTCTTCAAGCGTAAGTTCGAGGCACAAGACTTCCACGAAGTGCTATGCCTACGGCAAGATTGGTCACTTTGCTCGAAAGCGTCACGACAAGGCTAAGCGAGGCCAAGCTCATGCATATGCTTGCCCCCTTTTCCATCACAGATGACCCGATGCGGGCGTTGAATCTCTCTACTCTGTAGGCGATGATTTCACGCTTGGATCTCCTGTTCTTTCTTGAAAATTAGAACGAAGATCCAGACTCTTCTTCACCCGAACCAGAGTCCGATGGATTTGACCCCATCTACCCGATTACTTCCTCTGACCCTCCTAAGTCACCAGTTTTGGCTATCTCCAAAGCCCCTTTACCACAGGCTCCTCTATCCATCCTTCCTACAAAATGGGATCGTCCTATCCAGGTCATTGGTTATTTTGACACTGGGTGCGCAACCACTATCCTAGCACCCCATGTTCTTCCCTCAAATTTCTGGAAACCTCACCGCCAGTTCTTTACTGCGGCTGATGGTCAAACCTTCTCGGTTGACCTCATTTCCAAACATCCCATTAAACTGAGATTGTTTCCCTCTCTTACCATCTCCCACACGGTGTTAGGTTCCTCATTGTTTCCCTCTCTTACCATCTCCCACACGGTGTTAGGTTCCTCTCTCCCTGGTCGAGATGCTCTCATTGGCTTCGATGTTTTATGCCAGTTACCCCACCTTCGCTGGAGTATCCATGGCCTCAGCTATAAGAAGCATTTTACCCCCTGGACCACTATTCCCAAGTTATTTCTAATGGCTCCTATTGCGGTATCAAGGACCCGTTAATCCTCGATTGCGGTGCGGATAATCATGGTGATTTCCTCAAGAAGTGTTCCAGCCCTCTCACGGCAAAATGCTAAGTTCTTCATCCATCTTCCTTTCAAGAAGAATGAGGATATCAATCCTACCAAAGCCAGACCATTGAGGCATGAACACGACCATCTCACTAGTGCCCGTAAGGAGATTGCCCTCTTAGAAGCCCAAGATCTCATCGAGAAGACATCTTCCCCTTGGGCTGCGAAGCTTTTATGTCAACAAGAGAGCGAGAACAAAAAGCGTGGCAAACTTCGTCTAGTGATCAACTACCAACCTCTAAATGTTTTTACGCTTGATGACAAGTTTCCATTGCCAACAAGGCCAGCCCTTCTCCTCCAGCTATCTCAAGCCAAATTCTTGACAAGTTCGATCTCAAAGCAGGATTTTGGCGGTTAGGAATCCATCGACGATCGACCCAAGACAGTTTCGTATCCCCGGAGGTCATTACCAATGGAAGCGTTCTCCCTTTTGGTTTGAAAGTAGCTCCATCATTGTTCCAACGAGGCCATCTGCAAATCTATGCTCCCATCCAGGAGCATGCTCTCATCTACATAGACGACATCCTCCTGTTCTCTACCACGAGAGGAAGAACATGCACTCCTTCTTCAACAATTCTTGGATATCACTGTCGACCACGGCATCATGCTTTCCCCAACAAAGATGGTAGTAGCAGTCAACACTATTGACTTCCTCGGTGTCACCATCTCCAATGGACAATTCGGCTACAACCCCACATTGGTCACTCTGCTAGAATTCTCAGACGGCCCTCTTTCTAGACAAGAAGTCCAACGATTCCTCGGCATCATCAACTATATGGCGAATTCCTTCCTCATCGAGATCCGTATGACTAGTCATCTTCACCGCCTCTAGAAAGCAGCACCCCCATGGTCCGCTATTCATACCAAGGCGATCCCAGGATCTAAAGGCTCAGCTCAGAACCTTCCCACTCTGCGAGATCCCCTCACGGTCTCCGCATCCTCCGGACGGATGCTAGTGATACTCAATGGGGCGCTGTTCTCCTCGAAGAACTCCTGGACAAGACACGACGTATCTGTGGATATCGTAGTGGTGAATTCAAGCTCTCGAGCAACATTACCACTCCACGTTCAAGGAAATCCTTGCGGTTCGCGCGGCATTGAGAAGTTTCAATTTTTCCTCATCGGTCATACTTTCCGATAGAAATGGACATGACAGACTTTTCCAAAGATGTTACGTTCAGCGAAGCAACTTCCGAATCTCGGCTCCTTCGATGGGCTCGAGTGGTTTTCCCAATGGTCATTCAAGGTTCACCATATCAAAGGCAAGGACAATGTGCTTGCGGACTTCCTCTCTCGCACAAAGAAGAAATTACCATTATCTTCTTCCATCCTGTCCTTTGCATGCCTCTAACTCCAGTGCTTCCTCTTCTTCTTCCCAGCACTTCCACCACGACCCTTTGCTCCGGCTTCTACCAAGGCTTCGGCCTCTCTTTTTAGCCACCTTTCTCTTCGTACCACTGAAAGCATATAGCATCTCTGCATACCGATCTGTTCTCCTGTCCATTGTCCACACCGGTGGTCTTCAATTTTTTGGGTGGCTTGTCACCGAGACTATCCTTTCCTTACCCGTTTGCTATTAATCCAGCCTTATTTGATAAAGAATGTGTGGTCTTCTTCTGGCACCTTCTTGCAGTCCATAAGGTAGCCCTCACCTTTAATCGCCATACCCTCTGGCATTACCTCAGCACCGTCTCCACTATCTTCTCCAACCCTATAGGCTCAGCCTATTTTCGTCTTCAACGACCCCAGTGCTTAGCCCGTTTTCTCCGTCTCTTTGCTCCTATACCTACTTGGCTCAATATCCTCTCCGCCCTTGATGAACTTCCCTTTGTCACTTACATCTTCCATCGACCACCGGATTTCATCCATCATCATCTGGTTACTCCCCCCATATTGGATCATAACCTCATTGCTTATGACCCTACCTTTACCTTTCATGAATCCAGCTCTCAGGATCTCTTCATCCATGTGATCAGTCAGATGAGCATAAGGCTCGATGGTTCTCTTTCATGACAACCATGTGCACCCATAACCACGTTGATCCAGCCACCTTGCCCTCTTGTCTTCTACAAAGTACCAACACGGCTTGGGAAGTCAACAACGTCCTGCAACATCCGTTCATCCATCGCATCATGAGCGAGCACATGGAGTTCGAGGTCGATCATGCCCTAGACCTCTTCATTCCCTACACCAAAACCGACTTTGACACGGATTAGTTTTTATTTTTGTATGTATGTCTGTATTGAGTATGTAAGTCATATGTCTGTATTGAGTATGTAAGTCATATGTCTGTATTGAGTATGTAAGTCATATGTCTGTATTGAGTATGTATGTGTCTGTATTAGTATGTATGTATGTAAGTTCTCTACTTGTATTTGTACCGACAGCAATCAGCATCAGTCAGATGGCAGTGTCGTTCATCCACAGTTAGATGAAGACTTTGTAGTCCCAACCACAGTTAGGTGAAGACTTTGTAACCAACTATGGTAAGATGAAGACTTTGTAACCAACTATGGTAAGATGAAGACTTTGTAACCAACTAAGGTTAGGTAAGATGAAGACTTTGTACTCCTTTGTAACCGCAGTTTGGTTATTCTCTTCCTTATTTAAGCAGCTCGTCTGCTCTATTGTAAACATAGAAGTAATTGAATGCAATACACTCTGAAGACTTTGTAACCAACTAAGGTTAGGTAAGATGAAGACTTTGTACTCCTTTGTAACCGCAGTTTGGTTATTCTCTTCCTTATTTAAGCGGCTAAATGCGCTCTATTGTAAACATAGAAGTAAATGAATGCAATACACTCGAATATGGTATCGAGCCTTGTGAGTAGTTCTCTTGACTCCTGTTTGTTGGAGCTCTGCTCCTGTCTTTCTTGTCTTTCCTTACGGTTTCTTATGGTTTCCTTTTTTGTTGCCTAAGTATGCTCTGATTGCCATCACAGACGGATCTCTGCAGCGAGAAATAGGTGTGAATTATGAATAGTGTTCTTCCCGGACTCTTGTTGGTAACGTCCCTTGAGGTAGGTGTGGGTATGCGGGCATGGCGCTATAAAATCCCGGCACAATCGGGTTACCTCCGACCCGAGTCTAAGAGGCTTACTATTCATTCTTCTCTGCTTTAATAATAAACCATTTGAACCAGTCCCAGACGAGAGGTCCAGGTGCATCTCTAGCAAGCAGTGGTCCCCTCTCTCGACTTTAATGGCTTTACAACCTCGATTCGGCTCCAGTCACCCTTAAACAATCTCATGTGTCTAAAGTCGATTATCTGTACGAACTCAGCTATACTCCGGCTGAACAGCAGATCCATCCGACAAATTTCCCGATCATTAATCCCTATGATGTCTTCCCCAGGACATCTACTTGATTACGAGGAAGCTTGAACTATTATTGCTCCCAAGAAGACTCGGGGTCTTAAGGAGTATGTTCGAGCTCCCCGTTTCGAGAACAGTCACGTTGATGGCAAGGAACAATATTTTCGGTGAATATCGGTCCGGACTTGATCGCCGGTGGATCCATCTTGGCTACACTCATCTTCATTTGGAGTGCGGTTAAGATCGCAACAACCTTTCATGGTCGCAAAGGTCTCCCGGTGGCGTCGTCTCAATTTTACGGACACTCGATTCCGGAATTTCCCTCATGCCACCATTACGAGATGTTCGAGACTACTCGAAGCGGCACCGTCTTCTATACTATATACCCCAACTACAATATTTCTCTTGAGGATCCCAATCTTGCGGATGCCTGGCAATTCTTAATACTGACTCACCGGTGCTCCCCGAGAAAGAATCGGCAATTGCACCACCCTCCATTATCGGATATGCTACCAGTTGCAAAATCATGCCATGAATCTCAACATGGATTCTCCGAGAATGATGCGGCTCTCTTCGTCAGATCGGCGAAGATAGGATCCCGACTATCACTCATGTCCCCCCCGATTGATCGAGAAACTCTCATCAAACTCATCCCGAGTCTTGGATCACGGCGTACGAATCTACCCACAATATACCTGCTGCAACACCACCGTTGACAGCGACAAATCCCGTCTACAAATCTCTTGAGGACGGCCGTACCATGGTCACCTATCCACGACCAACAGATATGGGTATGATTCTCCCTTTTGGTTCCTCGGATGACTGGTCTGATCAGGTGGATGATCTTGATGATTCCCCTCCTCCTACGCCGCCTCCAAAATCTAAAGAGAAGAAGCGCGGCCCGGACTCTCTTTGGCTTCGTTATCAAGCGAGTTGCCCTAATGTTGGCCCTCTTGGCGAAGATCGTGGGCGATATCGGTTCATCGTCGAGTATGGCAACACAAACCCTGCTACGTGGGTTGTTGTTCGTCTCCGATTCTCGATGACTCCTCCACCATCCACTCCTTCGTAAGCCGGATCGCCACTGCTCCTCCATCTCCACAGCGAACCTCCGCTCATGCTTTGGCGGACAGCCATTCCATGTTACATGGCTACCAGCTCGAAGGCATCGGCGGAATTTCCCTCCCTGATTGATTATGAGGATGCTGACCGCCGCTATCACAAATGGAAGATTATTCCCCAAATGTTCTTGACAACAATGGCGGATGGCACACAATTCTTACGTTGAAGCCCGGCTTAATTGGCGGTGAGACGCTGCAGTTAGAATCGAGTATCTCACCAAGCTTCTCTCATATCAGGAACATCATACTCTTGCTCTCCGTAACTTTATGACATCCCCTCAACTTCCCTCAAAAGGCATGAAATCCGGAAGATATTTTGGACCCACGTGCAAACATCGACGAATGGCGGCATGATTATAAAACACACTCAGGGGTAAGGTCATCCAAAGGAGAAATGTAATCAAAGGAAAAATGGATCATGATCGGTATCCAACCCCACCAAGCATTAAAGCTGATCACCATCGGGACATGGTAAACCGACAAAGACTATGAATGGCCAAGCATACAAGCCAAGGTTCCTTCACATGGGATGATCAAATAATTCTCCCCATACCTCACTCCAGGTAAGGGTAGTAGGGGGAAAATGATACACCACGTTCTGTCTATCCAATCCTTGCTTGACACACGACCCTACTTGGGTTAAAATTAACCGGTCCTCGACCAGAAACACGGAGGGCCACGCATGAGACAGTTATACAGGCCTAGACACGTCAGCAAAGTTAGTTGAGAACTTCCAAATGGGTATAAGCTTATAAACCGTAATTCATGTGCTAGAATAGGGAAGATCCCGCGATTTAAGGGGAGAATCGCTATTCTTGCAAGGGTTTCCTAATCCAAGCACACGGGGACCACCTTACCGGAAAGGAAAGCCCTCTGGCGGATCAAAAAGATACAATAGGAAAGGGGTTGGGCATGAACCTGTATAAATAGGAGTCCCAGTACTCATGTATGAGATATTCATTCTTCAATCAATAGAGAAGTAAAGAAACATTAAAGAGTAGTCTTTGTTTTCCATATTGTTTCCTAGCCCAGGCTAACTTGAAAGTTGCAGTGCTCGAGGGTCTTCCTCTAGCAATATTCTTTGTGCAACAAAAATAAAAAGTAAAACACTGTTTAGAAGTAGAAGAAACATCTGTAACGGGTTTTGTTGCTGGGGAGACTAATTGTTATGCCTTGGAGTAGCATTCGAGAATGCATCCAAGGAACGATTCAAGCATCAGGAAAGCATAATCCGGCACAAAAAACAAGCGAGACGATAGGGATACAAAAGATAACCCCCTAGATTCTCAAAGCAGCCCAAAATCCTAGAAAATCTAAAACCACAAATACCCATTTCATTTTTTTCACAACAAATCTCAGAAACATTTCACCACTTTGCAAAAGATCCCACAAAACAAAAGAGTTTCAAACCCTAAACGGGTTATAATTGTACATTACATTCTTCAATTTTAGATCCGTTAACATTTAACGGCTGATATTAATTGCAGGACTTAAATATGGATTAATTTGAATAGCAGGGGGTGCGCATGGAATTATCAAGGGGTGCATGTGAAATTTTTGAACGACTTGGGGGTGCATGTGTATTTAACCCATTCCTATAAGCCATGTTTGTTAGAGAAACCAGTTTGATATGCTCAGTGATTATTTCTGCAACCAATTCGATATGCCAATTTGATACCAGTTTGATGTGATAGCTTCGTGATTCTGATATTAACCGTAGGACTTAAATATGGATTAATTTGAAAAGCAGGGGGCACACATGGAATTATCAAGGGGTGTGTGTGGAATTGTCAGAAGAGCAGGGGGTGCATGTGGAATTTTTGGACCATTTAAGGGTTGTATGCGTATTTAACCCATTCCTATAAGCCATGTTTGTCGAAGAAACCAGTTTGATATGCTGAGTTTGCCAGTTTGATACCAGTTTGAGTTTCAAAGCCTAAATGAGGTTTTAATTGTACATTACATTCTTCAATTTTAGATCCATTAGCATTTAACGCCTGATATTAACTGTAGGACTTAAATATGGATTAATTTGAAAAACAAGGGGTGCATGTGGAATTTCTGGACGACTTAGGGGGTGCATGCGTATTTAACCCATTCCTATAAGCCATGTTTGTAGAAACCAGTTTGGTATGCTGAATTAGGGATGTAAATGGATATTCGTAAATTCGTATTCGATCCGCGTTCATATCCGTTTAGGAGAATCCGAATCTGTTCGAAATTAATCGGATACGAATATGATAATCCCCCTATCCGACCGATTATTATCCGACTCGTTTAGCAGTCCAACAGTAATAAAATATCTGAAATATAACTCTGTGTTTGTCTATCCTTTTAAGTTACCTTGTTGGATTTTGTTATCTTATTTTTATAAATTTATAAGTTGAGATAATGTAATTCTTTTTCTAGATTTGCAATTGGTTTATATATATTGTTTTATGCAATGTGATGCATGGAATTACATATCTATTAAAAAATCAAAAGCAAAAAACGTAAGAGAATAAAAGACTAAGAAGAATAGAAGAAAGGGTAATTACTGAACTCTCAAGTCTCAACCCTAACCCTCATCATGAAAACAGTAAATATGTCAACGGATAGTCGAAAAATCGTATTCAATCCGTATTCATATCCATTTAGGAGAACCTGTATTCAAAAAATCACTATCCAAAAATTATCCGAATCCGTCCGAAAACCGATAGGATATTATCCAAATCCATCCGAATATAATCATATATGAATATGATAATGCCACTATCCGACCGAATTCAATCCGTTTACATCCCTATGCTGAATCATTATTTCTGCAACCAGTTCGATATGCCAATTTGATGTGCTAACCTCACGATTCTGATTTTAACGATAGGACTTAAATATGGATTAATTTGAAAAGCAAGGGGCAGGTGCGCATGGAATTATCAAAGGGTGCATGTGGAATGTCAGAAGAGAGTAGGGGATGCATGTGGAATTTTTGGACAACTTAAAGGGTGCATGCGAATTTAACCCATTCCTATAAGACATGTTTGTCGGAGAAACCAGTTTGATATGCTGAGTAATTATTTCTGCAACCAGTTCGATATGCCAGTTTGATGTGCTAACCTCACGATTCTGCAACTCCAACTTCTGGTCTGTTCCAACTATTTTCTGCCAGTTACAGCAGGTTTCTTCCATTTCCAACAATTTCCGACCTATTCCAATAACTTCTGGTTTGTTTCAATAAATTTCTCCCTTCGCCAATCTATTCCGGCAATTTCTTGCAACTTCCGGCCATAAATTGGAAGGTTACTTAATGTCACGACCATTTCAGGGCCAAGTTCCAACCTATTCTAGCCAATTCCGGCCAATAACGAGGTTACTTCCGTTCCATTACCACCGATTCATGGCAGCTTCATCGATCACATTGTTATGTTCACTTTGCTATATATAAAATTACATATAGAATTACATTAATACCCATAATCCATATAGAATTTATTATGCGTAATCAAACAAATTTTTTTGTCAAAAAATTTGGCCTAGTAATAGAAATACAAAAAATTATTTCTGGAATAGAAAAATGCTCAGAAACAAAAGTGTTATCTTGCAGGCCCTTAATTCCTAATGTAGTAAGAGCAATTGTTGTCTGCATTGAATATAAAAGAGAGGTTACAACTTAGTGTTGTAACTACCTTGGGTTACAAACAGATCTTCCATAGAAGAAGATTATTGATTTCCAAAAGCATATGACATCATTCTTCCCATGGCCAACCTGTGCTTGTGCTTGAAGAAATAGGAACACTTTTTTTTTCCCAACAGAATGCCAATCCTTGTTCCATTGTCATTTCAAACCATTCCACAAAAATTACCAACAAACATATAAAACTACTACGATCAAATAACAAAATATCAAATCAAATAAGACAATCCAGCAACCCGTTCCGGACACTGGCCCAATAATCACTTCTATCACATGAACAAATGGCAATTGAATCTTCAGTGAACCGTCCTAAACCTAAAAATGCTCCCATTTACAGATTGTGGGTCCTAATTCCCATTCATTGTACACTATTGCGCAGATTAAGCAGTATACAGGCCAGCTCTTTCTCTTTCAATCTAAATCAATCAAACATGTACTACACCAAACCCGGTATTGGACCCTTTTGGCCTAGCAACAGTGCATTAGAACTCTCTTCTGCTTTCACCTCGAGTGCAGATAAAAATGTTCTGGTTCCTTTATTACCAAGCAATTAGGTATCTCCAGAATCAAATTCCAGATTGCGATCACGACTTTTTTCCTGCAAACCCTTCCCAATCCAAAAAGAATGTCATTCGGCTTTAACACTTGGCCAGGATTGATATTTTTCTTTTCCATGAAATAATGAACATCAACAAGTTCATCTGTCTTCTCACTGAACCGGAACTTTTTTTTTCTTCCCGATTCTGGGTGACAGCACTACTCAGATGAAATTTCTACTATGGGTTCACATTGCATTCACCCATGAACTGATCTTCTCGTTTCAGAAACTTCTTCCAGTGTCTTTTATATTTTGGAATCCCCAGGTCAAGCCACGGTTTCATGTTCCCATTGTAATGCAACACTGCAGCATTCCTAATGGCTTGGGAATCAATGTTGTAATCATGACCCAGCCCTGACAAAGCCCATGAACCATCCAGAGGATAAACCAGGTTCTGGAATGTGAGCAAACTTGCAGGCAACAATTGAGCTCTCAGTGATTCCTCCTTGATGCTGTGCTGCTGTTCATGTTGTAAGATCAAATCACCAAGTTAAAAAGCTCAAATACTTGGTAAGTGTCATTGATATTGCTTAGTGGAATAATATTGTAGTAGCTGAAATCAGGAAGACAAACAGACTGATTTCCAATACCCATAAAAAGTTCACATACCACATATCAGTATGACACCCATGGTGTCTGGATGCAGTGTGCTTCTTGACTAAAATCAACCTCATCATTACTTGATATGTGAAAGAGAATCAAAACCATTGTATCTCTTGGAAAGCCTTGTCAAACAAAAAAATGTAACGGAAAACACCACCCCCCCCCCCCCAAAAAAAAAAAAAATTTGTATCCCCCCCAAATAAAATAAGAAAGATTTGTATTCAAGAAAGGCTCATCTGTGTGGTTGGGGATTAACACTACATAATTCACATAGGCGCTGATTTTGGGGAAAGAAAAATCCATCTTCCAAGTCATCAATTTTATAGAAGCAGTGATCCTAAATAAAAATGTTTAAGGATTGAAATAATGTCTTATGTGAATGCTCATTGCCATGCACAATTGATATGAAAACCAAAAATAAAGAATGATACTTACATCTTGGAGCAGCCTTCGGTAGATTTCAGTAAGATTCAGCTCCCTCCATCTCACCAGATCAATTATATTCAGTCCAGACAACCACGTGCAAGAATTTCTGTCAAAACTTTTCTCACCCAAAGCTTGTTTCAGCTGACCCAATCTCACTGTACAAAACTGGACAGCACCATTTACCTTCCCTTCCATATCAAGGCTCCATAATGGGGATAAATCTCGCTGGACAACAACATCATCATCCAAAACTACCACTTTCTTCAGATTCTTGAATATTTCAGGAAGAAGAAAATGTGAATGGCCAAAAACTGAGATATATGCAGTTCTCAGCTGGGTTTTTAGAGATTTACTATCACTCCGGAAGGAAATACGGAATTCCTCAGGCAAAGATAGATGAAGCAGTGGAGTATCATGGTTGTGTAGATTAAGATCTTCAATGTTCAGAACACGAATGGTAGCCTCCTTATAAAAATTTCTGGAAAACCAAAGCTTCATGGCATAGTAATTCTGCCCATCTGTCAGAACATGAAAAACCTTACTCTTGCTTTCCTGTAACATCCACCAGGCAAACCAATCAAGTCACAGCAAGATGAATTACTATTTTAAGTTTGGGAGAAAGAAAGCTGTCCAGCAGCGTAGCGTACATTAGCGCCTCCTGTGTCCAACTCTCTCTTCCCACAGTATGGGGCAGATATGTCATTTCGTAGGAGGGGGGAGAGATAGACACAGGGAGGCGCTACCGTATGCTACGCAGCCTGGCACTGTTCTTCCTCTCTTTAAGTTTTTAACAACCAAAGCAACAAACATAGATAGAGCTTAGGACTAATTACATTTGCCTGCATCACGGTTGAGTTGATAACAACGGATGAAGCAAGTATGTTGTTGGATAAAATCACATAGTGATGCAATGCTGGATTTACATATTTCTCAGCCGCTGAGAAATCCTTATCAAGCGAGGGAGATCTAAGGTGTTCAACAGTCAATCTCATTGACAGGCAGTGGTGACTCTTAGGCATGGTCTGGGCCGCAAGATGATAGAGGAAAGCACTCTGCTTCATGTGGAAGTGGGCTTCGTCCTCGGCCAGATCAAGTATCTGTCTCAATTTTTTATCAACATTATTGCAATCCACAACAATTGCTTTTGCCTTCGTTATTGTACTTTCCATCTTCTGTAACCTCTTCCTAATGCTGTCAGAACAAGAAAAATGAAGCTTAATTTTCTGTGCAGACTTGCAAGGAAATCATAGATGAAAGTTATTAAACAAAATTCGAAAGACAAGCCAGGAAGGTTGTGGTTCTTCAGCTACTAGTTCAACAAGAGAGCAAGTCAGATTGGCTCAATGACCTCATTTCCTTGTAAAAGAAGTTACAGTGCCCACTATATCATAAAGTAGCATATGTATTTAAAGTACACATCAACTTTTCCTCATTTATTACAAACTTTCTTTTTCCAATGAGAAATGCTACTACCACTTACAGACTTACTCATGCAATGCCAGGTACAACAATGATGAAGCCATGCCAACATTCTAGCAGCAAAATAATAGTACTTGACTACTTGGACCAAAACCCTATCTCCCAACCCACTGCCAACTGACTTCTCCCCCCAACCCCTTCCCTTTTATCTCATTTTTCTTCCTGTTTTGTTAAGATTCTCCCCAAAATCAGAAAACACCAAGGGCTCAAAGTTGTAAAGGATTTGGGTATCACAGTTGAAATATCCCAGATCACCCAAGAAAACTGTCCCAGATTTTCTGTACATTTTCTATTCTGTATGAGAACTGGCTTTGTGCCACTTATACAGTCTAACTGATGCAACCCCAGGTTCCAAAACCCTATTTTTGGTTTGCTATGGACCTACACCTGAATGATGAAAAATCAACTATTAGGGGTATGGCAAATCTATAAATTCTGGAACAATTCAGGCCCTTAAGAGTGAACTAATCAGTAAAACGACCAAACTATAATTAGAATTTGAAGAGGGCTTTCCTAGAATCTTAAATAAGAATGGGACAAAGAGAATTGAGGGGTTTTGATGTAGGTCCAAGGCTCAGACACAATACATGTGCAAGATGAAGAAAAAGCCCAGCCAGCAGCAGCAGCAGCAATCGAGCCCAGCCCTTAAGCCCACTCGCAGTTCAAATTTAGGCCCACTTCTTGGGACAGGATTGAGCCTATTAAGGACCCCTTCTTATGCCTTGTGTAGGGGGCTAATAGGAGATTTTTTTTTTTTAGTTACTTGTTTCTATTTCTTATTACCACTTATTTAGTTGTAGCTATTGCTAATATGATACTATATGTTAGTTACTAATTTGTTAAATTCTAGAAGACTGCTATTTCTGTAATAGAAACGAAATCTATTAATAAGAGAAGAGGGTAGCAGTAGTAGGCCTATGATTTTTGAACCCTTAAACTATGTTGCTTTGCAACAATTCTGTGTGAAACAGGTACTGTGAGAGGCAGTAGGTTATCTAGTGGGAGGTTGGATTGACCAGTGAGAACTGGTTGAAGCCTTTGGTGAGAAATCCAGGTTATCTGTCTTCTTCTTCTTCTTCTTTTCTCATCTCTTTCTGGTTCTGAAATGAGGTATGCATATCAGCTCCGCTTTAATTTGAATACTACTGTTTTGATGTTGATGGAGGACTGTTAATGGGAAATCTTATATGCTGCTGTTACTTCTGTATCAACTGATACAACCCTATGGTTTCCACTTCTGAGTTATCTGGCCTGTGGTAGTGAAGGTAATGCTTTGATTCATCCACCCTTCGGATCATGGTGAAATCTTGAAGTGTTGTTCCATCAGACATGGCCTTCCATCGGCTACAATATGGGAACGTGCAGATTGATTGTTACTGCTAGTTAATAATCTGATCCTAATTCCTATTTTTGTAAACTGTTGTCTGAAGCATCTAGCCATTGAAATGAACTGATTTTTACATATGATGATTAGCTCATGGAGTGATGAATCTGTCTATGTTCTGGTACTATTCTGCGTTGTGGATTTGAAGTTATACTGTTGTTTCTAAATTCTGAGTTTAGCTTCTATTTTTATTCCTTGTCAATTACTTGGAATCCAACCATTGGATCTTCATAATATTTTGAGGGATTGATAGTTTGGGGTTAATCTGAACCCTAGATTGGGAATTATTTGTGGTGTTTAACCTGCTGCTTGTGAGCCCTATGATTCTGTTGAGGGTAGGATTCTGCAATCTACGTTGGGATAGGTTGAATCCATCAGGTTTCTTGGACATAACCAGAGAATCTGGCCTTAATTGCAAATTAGAAGAGTTACCTCCTTCCTTGCAATAACA
This sequence comes from Telopea speciosissima, assembly GCF_018873765.1. Classification (NCBI taxonomy): domain Eukaryota; kingdom Viridiplantae; phylum Streptophyta; class Magnoliopsida; order Proteales; family Proteaceae; genus Telopea; species Telopea speciosissima. The sequence continues at coordinate 30,660,530 of NC_057918.1, forward strand.
GAACCAGCAGCAAGCTGATTAGATTCAAGGTGAGACACCTCACCTGTATGGCCTCTGATTGGACTGAAAATTTCGGTGGAGGTCGATAACCCAATGATCTGTTGATTCCAACTGAGAAGCACTTCAAATAGAAACCAGAAGGTCAAAGAAATTTCCTGCAACTAGGGTCTGGCGGTAAAACAGGAACCAAATTTGGTCTCAGGCTCCAATCTCACAGTAGAGATGAAATCAAAGGGCAGGGGACTAGGGTTCAGGTCTGCCTAGGGTGTTAGGCTAATACCCAAAATATTAGAAAGAAAACAAATGGAAAGAGGGATATTGATCCCCAATCGTGGGTCACTGAGGGTATCCACTAGAACAGGAGTAGCCTGTAATAAGAGAGAACAAGGAGAGAAAAGAATTAGAAAAAGAACTCTGAACACACCTGATGGGAGTTTCTGAGCCGCAAGGAAGAAGAGAGAGAGAGAAGGAACAGCTGCTTTCATACTCACAACCCGTGAGGAAAAAACTTCAAACATGTTGTGGTGACCCAAAAACACCACTCTATCTAGCCAAAATTCACACTTCTTGAACTTCCGTCCTGATTTTCTCTAGGCACGGGTCTTCACTTTGGGCAGATTTTATTTTCTCTATCAAAGATGGTTGTACTGTCAAGTTGGATAGCATGGCTGAAACATCTCCTACCATCACTTCTAGGTCGAGTTTTCTGAAGTCGTTAATGATGTGTCGTTGCCTAGTCAAAAATGAAGCAGAGTATCCCTAAGGATTCCTGCTTAAGGCGTCCGCGACGACATTTGCCTTCCCTGGATGGTAATTAATTGTGCTATCATAGTCTTCAAGTAGATCGAGCCATCTTCTTTGCCTCATGTTGAGCTCTTTTTGTGTGAAGATATACTTGAGGCTTTTTGTCATTCAATATCCAACTCTGCTTAACTGCTGGGTTTACGATCATAATATAAAGAGAGGGAAAAAAGACTCCTACTCCAACTCCGTTACTGAAATAACTCAAACAAAGAACTACTATGCACTAACTTCCTTAATATAAAATAAAATAAAAATGGCGATTACAAAAATAACCCCAATAAACAAATTAACTCCCTACGAACCCTTATTATAGACCAAAAGCCTTGTTTTGTTCTGGTTCAGTGGTTTGCCTGGGTCTGGGTTTCCAAATCAGATCATGCCGGTCTAGCTACGCACATGCAACTGCATCACCAATAGTTAGGTCCATTCAGGTTTAGAAAACATGGACCTTATTGACAGTGCAGGAGAATTTGAGGTATGGTCCAGTATGATCAATTCAATAAGACAAAGGGGGATGGGTGGGGGATCAGTATACATATAAAGGAAAAATTCCCACTTTACGGCTCCAACTAGACAAGGATATCTTAGCGGCCCACATGATTCTACCACATGGCAGGATAATATGGTGATTATGACTATTGGATAGAAAAAAACAATATATGGATTGGCCATATGTCAAATTTCAAACTCAAATCCTAACATTTATGTATTGGCAAGCATCCTCCTGTAGCCCTGGATTTTCAAAGCTTTACTTTGCCAATTGACCAACTCCATATTTGGCTAAAATTTGACATGTGGGCAGGGGACCTAGGGGTATAACCTACCACAAAATTTAGGCCCCATCTAACATTTCACGCGGCATATATTCACGTTTCAAGGGGCTGACCAAATCTGCCTCTCATCAAGGTACTACGTATCGGTATCAGTAGGTACCAATACGATACATTAGAGATACAATACTGTAAAAAAAAAATTATACTGTATCTAACCAGTACCAAGCATATCAATTTATATGAATCGATATGGTTCAATACTGGGTCGATATAGTCAATATGATCATTACGCCGATAAAACCTGCAAAGAGCAATGTCTCAATTCTTCTTCCCGATAAATGCTGCAAACAGTGGAAACACCAGTAACAGCAGCAGCCAGCAGACACCACCATCAGCCAGAAGCAGCTGCAACAGAGGAAGGAAGAGGAGAAGAAGGACTACACCTGGCCGATACAGCAGCTTAGCCTTCTTCCGGTGATCTGTTTCGTTAAAAGAAAATGATCAACACTTCTTCCCCTAGTCAGGTACAACACTCCAACCATTAAGATTCTCTCATTTGGCATCATAAATGTCCGAATGAACGGAACTGCAAATCTATTAAAAATTTATGTTACAGAAACAACTGGCTAAAGCATGGATGGTGTATTATGCTTTAAAACAACTAACAGATATTGGGTCCGACCACCTAACATCCTGTGGTCGGACCTACTGCTTGTTTATGGTGTATTATACTTCAAAACTGTATTTTACATGTATCCTAAGCATTTTCATGTGTTTTTAAGCATTTCCATGCGTTCTTAAGCATTTCCATGTATAGCTTTAGTGCATCTTGCGCCTCTTAGCGTCTCTCCGATTCATCTCCAACAACAACAACAACTCAACCTTATCCCAACTAAATGGGGTCGGCTACATGGATCCTTTACCTCCTCCAATCAGTTCTATTCTAAGTCATACTTGATACAAGGCCTAAGCTATGCATGTGTTTCCTCACCACATCTCCCAAAGTCATTTTAGGTCTGCGTCTGGCTCTTTTAGCTCCTTCAATCTGAATCAAATCACTCCACTGTACTGGAGCATCTAAAGCCTCTATTGAACATGGCCATGCTACCTCAAACAACTTTATAGTAGCTTATTATGTATCGGAGCTACTCCCAAATCAGCTCTAACATGATCATTCCTTACTTTATCCTTCCTAGTTTTGCCACACATCCATCTCAACATCATTATCTCAGACACAATGAGTTTATCTATATGATGCTTCTTCACTGTCCAACATTCCACACCATACATCATAGCCAGTCATATGACTGTCCTATAAAATTTAACTTCAAGTTTTAAAGGAATATGTCAATCAAATAACACTCCGAACGCACCTCTCCACTTCATCCATCATATTTTAATTCTCTGCGAAACATCATCCTCTATATCACCTTTATTTATGATTGAGCCCAGATCCCAGATACCTAAATAATCACTTTGTCGAATCTCCCTCATCAATTTCATTACCTCATTTATCCGTTCTAGTGTAACTAAAGTTACACACCATATCGTCCATCTTCATTATACTTATCTTAAAACCTTTTGATTCCAAGGTTGATCACCATAATTCCAACTTGGAGTTAATCCCTGCTTTTGTCTCATCAACCAAAACAATATCATCAACAAAAAACATACACCAAGGAACCTCATCTTGAATGTCTCTGGTTAAATCATCTAAGAATCAACACCTTGCCTCGTATAGTGGGCCAACCGAGAAAAATTTGCCCATAAATAAATATGGAAAAATACATTTTCCACCCTCATTGTGCCACATGGATAGATGATGTAGCAATTCTAACATTGGATAGGAGCACATATGTCTAGATTAGCCACGTGTTAAGTTTTAGAACCAAATTCAAGCAAATACTCTCCCACGTATGTCCATGCACACCTCAGGTACTCCAAGACTCCGTCCACTAACTGTGCACACTCTCATAGTCATATAATTTCAAAGCTCTATTTTTTCCGATTGGAAAACTCCAATTGGCTGAAACTTGACATGCGAGCAAGGTACCTTGGGGTCGGTGTCCACAAAATTTAGGCACCACCTAATCTGCCACATTGTAAATATTTGGGCTGTTATGGAAGCATTTCCTTAACGACCAGTGTAAGAAACATTTGTTGATGAACATATTCTTATATAAATAAAAAAATATGCACTAAAAGTGAAAAAACTGTAAAAATTTAGAATATTATAGCAAAAAGTTCATGAATAAACATGGTTGAGGAATAAAAATATGGTTAAATTGGAGAAAAAAAAAAAAAAAACTGCAAAAATTCTGGTAAAAGTACATGAATAAACAAGGTGCGGAATAAAATATATGAGTTTTTTCCATATCTTGGAAAATAAAGCATTGGATTATTCCCAAAGTTTGCTATATTGGTAATAATACACAAATTTACTTACAATTCAATTTGGTTGGAAAACAGAATTTGTTAAAAAAGAATAAAAGATATAAGCATATTCAGTGTTTTAAAATCAGAAAACCAAACTACCTAGCTGGCCAGCCAATCCAAGTGGATCAGTGTTACGATCGAGTTAGGGGTGTCAACGGGCCGGGCTGGGCCGGGTTTGGCCTTAACCCTAGCCTAACCCTGGCAGCCTTAACCAAAACCCAAGCCCAGCCCGACACTGCAAGGGCCAAGCATACCCTCAACCCAGCCTGACCCTGGCAGGGTTTTCCCAAGCCCGGCCCAGCCTTGATTGGCCTTGAATAGTGAACAGTCCATCGCAGCCCACTAAACAAAGCCCCATCCTACTTAATATATATTACCAAACCCCAGGAGGGGGCAAAAGAGAAAGAAGGGGGGGGGGGGGGATGTACAAAGGAGGGAAGAGAGGGGGGGCGGGGGAGAAAAGAAACACAAAATCAGGCCATCCTTAGAGAGGGAGGAGGCTGCAAAAGGGATCTATCTAAGCCCCAGGTAACAACAATATGCCTATTCCTTAGGGTGTCAATAATGGATCTATGGGGGATAGAGCTGAGTTTGGAGGAGACATTGAAAGAGATGGCCTTCCAAATCAAGTCAAAGGAGTGAGATTTGGAAGTCCATCTCCTAAGGTTCCTCTCCATCCAAATGTGATAAATAGCAGAGCCAAAAACAAGCTTTCCCACGGTGTCACAGAGGGTGTCGCCTTTGAAGGTCTTGTCCATCCAACGCCATTCTCTATCAAACAAAGGGGAAATGTCTCCTGCAATGGGACCAAATGGATAGGAGGGCTTTGTTCCAAATGGTGGATGAAAAGGGGCCGGCAAAGAAAAGGTGGGCAGTGTCCTCAGAACCATTCCAACAGAAAATGCAGGAAGGGGATACAGGGATACTTTGGTGAAGGAGGAAGGCTTGGGTTGGGAGGCAAAGGTTGAGGGATCTCCAGACCGTGAAGCTGTGGCAAGGGATGAGACCTTTGAACCAGACTAGTTTGTCCCAAGGGACAGTATGGCTTGGGTTACGGACAAAGTTCCAAGCTGAACTGAACCCAAAACGACTGCTGGTGGAGGGGAGCCAAATAACCTTATCCGTAGGAGCAGGGGGGAAGGGGGAGGGTTGGCCAGACCTGAGAGAGGATAGGGATATGGGAGGATGGGGGAGACCAAGAGCCAAGAGAGATGATGGTAGGGAGGGGGGTAGATTTGGGAATGCCAGAGGAATGGATCAATCTAGCTCCAAAGGCGTTGTAGAGAACTCCAAGAGGGTGCCAGGGATCAAGCCAGAGAGAGGTGGAGGAGCCATCTACAATAACTGAGGAGGTAGCACGAAGGGCAAGAGGGCGAAGAAGAAGAATCTTTCGCCAGACCCAAGAAGAGTCGGAGTGGATGGGAACTGTCCAGATGGAATCGTTTTTGAGAAGATGGGAGTAGACCCAGTTGACCTAGATGGAGTCATGCCTAGAGGAGATTTTCCAGATGAGCTTTAGGATTCATGCAGTATTGGAATCGTAGATGTGGCGAATTTTCAAGCCTCCTTCAGCCTTGGGGAGGCAAATGGATTTCCAACTGATTAGATGTAGGAATTTGGAGGATTCTTTTCCTTTCCAAAGGAAGGCACAAAAGAGGATTTCCATAGCCTTGATAGTGGCTTTGGGGGGTACCAAAGATACCACATCAATAAATGTAAGAAGATTGGAGAACCGATCTAATGCATTCGAGCCTCCCCGCATAGGAAAGGAGTTTACCTTTCCAAAGCTGGAGCCGCTTACGGATATTGTCCAGCATGGCGGTGCAGAGATGGTTGGAAAGCCTAGCAAGGATGAGGGGAAGGCCCAAGTACTTGACAGGGAGGACTCCAATGGAGCCAGTTAAACGCAGAAGGGCATCAATAAAGCCCATATTTATCAAGTGCATTAGCCTTAAAATGCAATAGTGGGTTATTAAGTGCATACAGGGTCGGGCTGGCCCTGCAAGGGCCAAAGCCTCAACCCAAGCCGAGCCTGACCCAGCCCTGTCCGGGCTCAAGGAGGGTTAGTGCCGGGTTTTTTTGACACCCCTAGATCGAGTAGAACATCGACTTGATACCAAAATACATATGATTACAGAAAATACAAAATTTGAAGGGGGGAAATAAAGGAGAATCAGAGGGCAGGAAGAGAAACCACAAACACAAGATGGGGATCACAAAGACCCAAGATAGAAGCTTGCAAAGAAACAAAATTGGAGAGGGAGATGAAGGTGTGTAGAGAAAACTGAGGTAGAGAATGATGGACAGTAGATTAGCAGAGACAAGACCAGAAAGAGAGGAGAACTCGCAAGACCCAAGATAGAGAGGGTTGCAAAGAGAAACCAAGAGATACAAAAGAAAATAAGGGAGAGAAAATTTGGGAGGAGATTAGCGGAGACCACTGTAGGACAAGGTTCCAGGTTTCGGTGCTCGAAACCGAAATTTCAATCAAACCGTACTTTCTTTCTTTTTTTTTTCTTTTTTTTGCAAATTTTGATGGTTGGTTTTGAGGGTCAAATGGCCAAATTAAGTCCTGAAACTTCTATGATACACTATATTAGGCCCTCTAAACATATTGGAACCTCTAGATTTAAAAAAATTATATCCAAAATGGTAGTTTGCCTTTGGATCCTAGGTTGGTAGCGTACATTGTATACATTCTCTAATATGGCCTATTCCGTACAATGTTTAGTACTAGCACACATATAATTCAAGTAAAACAACTTAAATATGCATTAAGAATGCATAGACAGCAAATTATAAACCATATCATAAATCATGGATCATACATGGTTTGTTACTTGGCTCCGTTTATTTCGGCGTACAATTTTACTTGAAAATTTTCATTTCAAAAAAAATTTAAATGTAAAATTTTAAATGTTGGAAAGTGTTGCAATGTTTATTTTTTTATGGAAACAAACATGAGAAAACTTTTCAACATGTAAAATTTTGCATTTACGAAGTAAAATTTGCCGTGGAAAATTTTCCAGGTAAAATTTTACGCCAAAACAAATGGAGCCCATAGAGTCAAATATAGCAGAGTCAACAATACAAGCAACAAATCACCCTAATGCCCATCCTAGAGTCCTAGTACCAAAAGGAGTTCTGGCACGGATCAAAACCCTAGAATATTGTTGTTGCAGTCGAATCAAGTTATCCTTTAACTGTATCACAAAAGTTGGTCATGTCATAGTATGGCAAAAGAAATTCTCGAAGTCCTCCATAGCAGCCTTTTAAATGGAATCATTACCATACTAGAGGTACCATAACCTAAGGTATAGATCTCTGAATCATGAGGAGCTCGATCGAGAGCCACTGCTATTGGATGGTGCATGTGGAACTGGAATTAAAATCGGCACTTGCATTTATGGTGGTTGTGGAACCCTCACCGGCATGTATGGTCGGGGGCTGGAACAAGAAGATGTCTAGAAAATCTGACCCAGTGTGTTACTGACCCTCATACCTAGAGGCAGAGGGTAATAACGATGAAGAGCTAAACTGCCCAAACTGACCAAGAAAGCACCAAAATTGGGTTTTCCAAGGTTCTAAGTCGAAATAAGGCGGTGTCGATGAAATGGGTTGAAATTTTGACCCAATTCTTGTGAAATATGGGATGTATAATAAGAGATCTGAACAGTTTTGCCCAAAATATCAGTGAAACGACACAAAAGAAACACTGAAATTGCAGTTGAAATCTTGACGTCACTGTTTCATTTCGACAGCCTAAGAAACAAATAAATATTGAGAAATTTCGGCGAAATTTAATACATTGTTGTAGGAGAGGCATTTGTAGAAGAAGTTGGGGAAAGAGAGATCTGTTGATAAACCAGAGAGAGAGAGAGAGAGGTAGTAAAGGGGGGAGTGATGATGAAGACGAGCTCTTGTTTGGGTGACAACTGATGATGAAGATGATCTCTTGTTTGGGTGACAACTGATGATGAAAACAAGCTCTTGTTTGGGATTTGACTGATTTAATAGAGTGGATTCAGGTGATCTTCCAGAAAGATTGCTGAAAGTTTTAAATGACCATTATGATGTTAAAATATTGAGTTCCAATTCCACAGTTGGATGATATGCTAGATGGATCAGGGTTGTTCTCCAACATTGACTTGAAAAGAGGATATCAGGCAAATTGAACTGAGAAATCAGGATGAGGAGAGAACTGCCTTCAAAATACAAGATGGATGATGTGACTGGTTGATGATATCATTCAGTCTTCCTCATGTTCTAAGCCATAGTCATCAATGTGTTGCCCATAGAACTAAAACTCGCGAGATCTCGTTTTTTCCCAGGGTCGAGAAGAGATGGCATACGAGTTGAAAAAGTGCAACAGCTCGAGCAAGATCTCAAGAATCTCAACCCAAACTCTTTTATATGAGTGCCAGATCTCGAGATCTCGAGATCTCGCTGTCTCGGTGGGAAATCTTGGCATACAAACACCTATCTATGCAAACCTTGGTATACAGACACTTATTTATGCCAGAAACCAGGACAGACATTTAAATTTACTTAAGATATTATTCATAAATAAGCAAATACCCCCCTATTTGAATCCAATAAAAATAGTTAAAAAATAAAATTCCAAAAGGAAAAAAAGTCAACCCCCCAGTTCAAGAACAAAAATTGAATTTTCAGCGGTAGGTGCAATTTTCAACTTTCTAATGCTGGGGTTTTTCTCAAATCCAAAAATTCCATAAATCTTAATATGGTAAAACATTGCTAAAAAACAAAAGTGAGGTAAAATATTCATTTGTTTTGATGTCCAAAATAATATTTTCATTCAGAGCGATTTTGACAGAATTCGCACACACCAAATTAAGTTTGACCGATACATAACTCCTTCAATATAAATCAAATTTAAGCAATCTTGGACTTGTTGGAAAGCTAGTTTTGAAAGTTGAAAATTTCGATTCTTAACAAAAAGGCATTCAAGAATATTAAAGGGGCTAATCACATGATGCTTAACAAGAGAACCTTTGAGTGGTCAACACAACAGCATAGAAGATATTCAAGAATATTAAAGGGGCATCCAAATAAGCATTGGTCCTTGGTATGGTCAAAATTTCGGCAAAACATTTTGGTTTCAACATGAGTCGAAATGAAACGTAATGCAAACTACAAGAAATGCAATGTTTCAGCAAAACGACCGAAATGTTGTATCGTTTTGGACATTTCGCCGAAAACATTACAGTCATTTCGCTGAAATGCTACAATCCTCACTTATACAATTGAGGTTCCAACCCATTTCATTCAAATTTCAAGAATTTCGCCTATTTCGACCGAAAGTTATGGAATTGCTAGATATCAGGATTTTTCTGCCAAAATCCTTCAATCTTTTACTGGTTGAGGCTTTGTGGTCTACAACTTTATGGAAGCGGCTTGAATTTCACATATATTGATTGAAAATCAATTTATATATGTTAGATACTGTTGGCCGATCTACAACTTCACGGAGTTGGCTTGAACTTTTTTAAAAATTTTGGATTTCAAAGAAGTAATCTAAAATTAAGAAAATAAAAAAAGAAGGGAAAATATTCTGTTTTGGTTTCATAATTCATGAAAATTTATGAAATTATTGTTGATGTGTTTTGAATTGATAGTGATCATTAAAGTGTTGTTCTATGCTATATTCTTGTTAATTACGAAATTATTATTTAAAATTTTTAAAAATAGTTTTATTTGGAAAAATGAGACTTAAGGATAAAATAAGAAATAAAAAAGTGTTAATTGATGTAGGAAGATTAATAATGTCTGCATTTTTTATACAACAGTGTAAGAAGGTCGCATAATGGTTAAGGAGGCGATATTGCATGGAGTCATAGCAGACTCATTAGTAATGAGTAATGACAAGCAGAAGACAGAGTGTCATTATTTGTGAGAAGAGGATCCTAGGTGGAGGGTGCACACCATAGTTCGAAATCTTGCCAAAATTTCACCGAAATTTCGGCCAGGCTGAGACGAGATGCTAGTCGAAATTAAAAAAAAAAATCCCCACTAAAAAGTCTAGGCTGCACAAACCTTTGTTCAGCTAAATCGTGCACTATGTCATTCACCAAACTAATGAGGTATTCTAATGCAGATTGATCTTGAGGATCTGCTGGTGGTAGGTTTTCTTTTAAGATAGAAGGAAAGAGACTGCTAGCAATGGAGTCGCAAGGATAGGAAAGAAATGAATCCCAAAGATGAGGAGAAGGGAGAAGTAGTGGGGAAGAGAGAGAGACAACAACCTCAATATTAACTAAATCAAACTAATTTTCCATACTAAAATTCCATAAATGCATGTAGGATTACAACTCTATTTATAAAGACCATATAAACTGACTTAAGGACTCTTAAACTGTTACGCACACGGAAGAGAGATGAGAGAAAATAGGGTGAAAAAAAGATGAGATAATATAGGAAATAGGATAACTCGGCTTTATGGAGGAAGCCTCACCTTTTGGCTTTACGGAAGAAGCCATGACCTTCTTTCTAAAGAGAGAATTTGTAGGAACCCAATTCTATCCAAATCTCCTCTATCCATTATGTTGCTACCTAATTAAAGTATTACATACGGTTACAATAACTATTCAAATAAAAGAACTACCTATCCACTACCCCACGCATACAACGCAACTCCTATTAACCGAACCCATGACTCCACAACATCTCCTATCTTCCTAGGACTCCCGCTTAATTACATGCATGGTCTCATGTATCACAATCAGCACGTAACATAAACCAAATAAACAACTATCCCTTCAAGTTACCGAAACAAAAACTAAATGGAACTGATCAAATACTAGCTATAGAAGACTCTAAACAACATAAACTATTGACTAACAATAAGACATACAATACTTAACTATAAAATCTAAAAAAACCTAACTTGAACTAATCAAATACTAGCTTAAAAGACTACAACAAACAACAACTCAGCCATATCCCAACTAAATGGGGTCGGCTACATGGATCCTTACAAAACAAAGTAGGGAAAACAGAGGTCCTCACAAAGTGTAAGTAAGAGGAATGAAGAAATGATATAAGAAAAGTGATAAATGGAAAAATGAAAAATGAGAGTACGAGGAAAGAGGCAAGCCCAGAAAATCAGGAAAATCTCAGCGACCTGGTGTCAACAATGTGGATCCTTGCCCTCCAATAGGCTCTATCTGAGGTCATACTCAGCACAAGTCCTAGACTCTGCATGTCATTCTTCACAACCTCACCTATGGTCATTTTAGTCTTGCCCCTAGTTCTTTTAGCTCCCTCAATCGGAATCAGGTCACTCCTCCTTACTGGGACATCCCCTGGCCTCCGTTGCACATGGCCAAATCACCTCAGACGACATTCTTAGAGCTTGTTAAAAGATGTCAACTTAAACTGTAAAACTACTGACTTACAATAAGACATGTGATAACTAAAAAGTTTGTACTAAAGTAACTTACTCAACAACACATAAGACTGACACAATCTTATCTATATACTTAATCACATGAACAGAATTAAGACCCCAAATATGGGCTTATAAAAAAGGCTCATTACATCACTAAACCAAAAATAAGAAGCCCAAGGTCCATAGAACCCAACCATGGGCTAAAATAATGTCTTCCACGGCCCGATTGGCCTAATTGGACAATCTTAACTGCATCATATTCCCTAAAGAGGCTAAGTGGCATCTACACCTAATAAGATGAGCAAACTTCCAAAGCCTAGTGCAGTTGGCATAGCATCTATTCAATAATTGTCGCTAGGTCCCCTTCCTCTATAAAATTGCTCATGCCAAACAAATGTGGCACTCCATACCAGTCGTCAATGCCAAAAGCTCAGTTCTCACCCAATTTCCGTCACCAACTGGCCCTGAAAAAAGATTTGATAATCCTCACCACATCATCTAATAACATCAGCAACAAAGGGCCTGGAATTCCCACGGAACACCCATCACAATTCATTGAAGACAGTGCACTAGCTGGGGAGTATATAAAGGCTGGATTAAAACTTGTAAGGACAGCTTTAATCTGGATTCTAAACCTTGGAGGGGCAGCTTTAATCTGCATGGAGAATCAGCATATCATTATATCTCACTCAATTATTGTTTTCCCTTTGTCCCCTTATCAATTATTGGCTGTCCTCAATTGCCTTTTATAGCTATAGACGGATATTACAATCATTGTATTTCATCATATAAAAATAAATCGTTAAGGTTGAATGTAACAACCAATTCACTCAAATCCTTCATTCTCTCATCTTCTTCTTCATTCTATTTTCGCTCGTCAAACCCCTAATCATAGAATCTTCCTATGCGTCTCATATTCAATTTAAATGCAGTTCCTGCAATCATTCTTAGACTCGGGCTAATTCAGTTCTTTCATCATGTTCTGCTATTCTAGAATGGATTGGGGTCTCACCACATATACTGAAACCATCCAAATATGAAAGAGACCATCTCTAGTATTAGGTTGTCAGCTGGCATAAAACTTTAGCCAAGCCCCTCAAACATGGAATTAGGTTAAAACTTGTAGTGCTTGAGTTGTAGAATATTATGTTCAACAATGCTACACATCATCAGAACCATATATATGTTCGCAAAACAAAGGCCAATTAACTGAGGTATTGAAGAAAGATTTCCAACCTAGCTAAAAACATTACAAAGATAATACGGTATCATATCGGTTTGATTTGTTAGAGTGTGCGCACACATGCATGTGTATGCACATACATAAATAGACCAATACAAGCACATGTTAACAATTAGCACATAAATGCTACACTGATCACACTATAGAAGGTATTAATAAGCATTAAGCACCCTAAAATATGCAAAAACAATTTTAAATTATTCTAGGCAAAATAAGGCAATCATGCAAATATCACCCCTCACTTACTAAGGTGGAAGATCTGCATCTGTAGTGGTTTCACTAAGAACATGCTCAAACTCTTGAATGTTTTCTTTCAACCCACGTGATAGCGTGTCATGAGCTGGAAGTTTTGCAACACTAGGATAGTAAGCTCTTGCAACAAAAAGCTGGTCCTTCATTTTCTTCACAACAGAATCATTCATTTCTTGCTTATGCTCTTGAGACCAAATGCAGTAGCTTCCAAATTCCTGTTGACATGATTTTTCACTTTCAGCAGCTATAACCCCTTTCACATACTCAGTGGCTTCAACTGAACCATCAAACTTCCTGTTCTGTCAATTGTTTCAGAGAAGCAGTTCTGTAAGTTGCCCACCATAGAGGAACCACACATGGACTCAATTTAAGCTGCAACATGATGCCTTTTGGCAAAGCACTTTTTTGTGTGTGTGTGGGGGGGGGGGTGGAATTCTTTGTCGTTTTGAAAAGCCAAAGCAATCAAAAAACACTTACTTTTGCGTCAGGAGGTTGTTTCAGCACAATCTCTGGAGATGCAGGCAAACCTGTATTTGATATAAAGCATTGTACAGTTTAAGTTGACATCTTTTAACAGGCTAAAATATTAAAAACTATCAGGAAATGTTTTAAGAAAATATTTTCAAGCCCACCATTCTTTCCAATTGCAGTGACTTGTGTGGAACCCCTGCTATTGGTTTCATCCTCAGCTTCCTTGATGTGATTTCCAATGTCCTGAAAAAGAATAAACCACATCACCAAAAGGAGAGGAAGAAAGAATTGAATATTCTAGTTCAACCAAGAAACATAGATTCGTGTATACCATTTCTCACCATGTTCACACAAACAGAAAGAGAGTCTCTCACTATCAGCCAACAAAGGGCCATAACCCAGTGCAAGTCCCAATTTTGCAGGGTCCTAGGAGGGGTGGATTGGAAACAGTCCTAACCTTTGGCACTTTTTACACAAAGTGGCCGCTCTTAAAGACTCAAACACGTCTTCAAGCTGGCATCCTAAGCTTTTTATCATCGCACCAAGGGGTGGGCCCTATTCCCACTATCAGCAACCAAAACAAAAGAGGAATGCAATAAAGCATGAGTAACTAATTAAAGATGTAGAAGCCTACATCAACCATGATTGGTAGATAGTCATGCTCCCACTGGGAAAAGCATACCTCAAAAGACAAAAAGGGCATTGGTGGGACAGGAAATTAATTCTACAGTTCAATCACATTAACAGCAGAATTAATATCAAGAGCCATTTATGTTACTGTTACCAAAAGAGGAGTCCATTTATACACTGCGTAGTGTTGGCAATTGTTAACCATGACCATGGTTTTAAGTTTCGGTCAGAACTTCAAGTTTCAACCGAGACGTGATGCAGATAGACGTTGGATTAATTAGGATTAATGTATCTAATTTGTTTTTTTTTTCTCTCTTTTGTCTTTTAATTATTAAAGTCGTTAATAGCAAGTAAAGTGTGAGTCCAACTTTATTTCAGTTTTAGAGTTAAGAGTCAAGTTTAGATTTCAGTTTTAGGATAGGATTAGGACTTCTTTATTTGCTTCTATATAACAGTATGCAAGCAACGGCTCTCAGTTGGATTGGAATGAATTGAAATTAGTGGATTGTTGCTGTATATCAGAGCCAAGAGTGCAGTTTGTGCTTCTCTTCCCATCCCCGTCGATTTTCTCTACTCCTTTTTCCTTCCCTGTTATTCTCTGTTCTACCTAAACCCTGCTACTATCGAAACCTAAGGGTTGAGAGAGAGTTCATCGATCTCCCTCACCTTCCTTCTGTTCCTTTTCATATTTTTGGCATAGATAGTCTCACAATAATCAACCTTAGGCCTCAAGTTTCAGGTCTTAGGTCTTCTCCTGTTTTGAGAAACATAGTTGTCACAACGTCTAGGCGACCCAGGGCGTTGGAGAGGGGGGGCTCCAAAATCAAGGCGGCATCAACAAGGCGACCAAGTCAACCAAGGCGCCTGGACACCTATGCTGAGAAATCGACTTGAAACCAAATCTGTTTCTACTACTTCTGCCCTACTCAGGTTCAGCAATTAATGACTTCTTCTAGAGATGGGGATCCTGGGTGTTGATCGATTGGTTCCAATTGCCATTAAGTTAACAATATATGCCTGAGATTTAGAGGATCGATTAAGTATTGGGTCTATCGCAAGGAGCTTCCTAAAGTTGGGTTACCCCGCTGCTGATTTCGTATCTATCATGATTCAAAGATGAAGACAACCTAACGTCACCCTCCTCTTTGACATAATTGCCTTTATTCTTGTACTACCAAAATTGCCCTTTCCTTTATCTCTTTTTCACTAATGTCCTTATTTTTATTTTGCTTCCAAGTTTGCCCTCTTATGCAATACCCACAAATCGTTCCTTTTCTCTTGTTAAATGAGTTGCATTAAATTATGAAATTGCCATTAGTTGTGGGGTTGGTTGAGTTCTATTATTCGAGTGGGCCTAGAAGCGATCCAAGCCGGGTTTCGGAACCCCGGGTCCGCATCAATTGGTATCATAGACAAATTTCTGGCAGATACTAACCATGATAGGTCACATCACCAACCCCAAGTTGCACAAGTTATATCTGGAACTGGCTAAGAATCAACAAAATACTAAGGCCAAGCTTGATAAGTTCATGGGAAAAACTCAAAGCGCTCTTACTAAGATTCTTGCCTTTATGAAGAGAGCCAGAAAGCAAGATAAAGTAGGACCATCTATGCCAGCTCCTCAATTCATACCTTACAGATCGAAGATACACCTCAGAGGCAGTAACCTGATCTAGCTATACCCCAGCACGTCACACGAAAATTTTCCGACAGCGACTATGGCATTAATGCTAAGGTTTCAGAGTTCAATAGTGAAAAGGGGGCCAGAGGAATTTCTTGATTAAATACCAAGGTTGAAAAGATTTTTGCTTATAAATCCTTTCCGGGCAAGAAAAATGTGAACACATCCTCACAAAGTTTATTGGGTATGCATGTTCATGATGGGATGGCGTACTACATTCAAGGCTTATCAGGCGACTTGGACCTGTTACTAATTGGGAGGTCATGAAGCAGATTTTGAACGAGAAGTTCATTCCTTCTAATTATGAAGGTACTATTTCACAAATTGCTCATTTTTTAAACAAGACAATAAGAATGTGGATACCTACACGATAGAATTCTACAAATCATCTTCGAGGTGCCAACTTCAGGAGACAGACAAGCAATGGGTTATGAGGTATATCAGCATGCTAAGTACTGAGATTTGACTAGAGTTGACTAACACTGATTTCAAGTCTGTTGATGTGGCAGTAGCTTATGCCAAGACAGCTAAAGAGAAGTACAGTTATTTGAAGAATATGCTTAAAACTCCTTTAATTTATAGGATTCCACCCCGGATTGAAGGAAAAAAGCATGAATCCCACAAAGTAGAAGAACGGAAGCCGGAAGTTATCAGAGGCAATGATTGGTTGAAGAGCATTTAATGTAGATCTAGATTGGAAGGGATCCAACTAGAAGCCAATAACTAGGATCTACTATGAACTGGTAAGTTCGGCTAGGTCAATAAACCCAAAAATAAGAAGCCTAAGGCCTACAGAACCCAACCATGGGCCAAAATAAAGTCTTCTGAGGCACAATTGGCCTAATTGGACAATCTTAACTGCAACAGCATTGTATGTCGTAATTGTGGCAAGAAAAGTCACTTCGCCAGTAAATGTCCTAAACATACCTACCCCCTGACTATGGTTGAGTTGGAGCAGTTCTTGGCCAATATGAACAAAGAGGATGTGGAAATAAATGATGGTCTTCCTCTTAAGCAAGCTGTTGACCCTGATGATGATGAAGTTGAAGCTCAGTCCGCTAGTCTTACATCATTCTCAAACAGACTAGTTGATAAAGCTCAAATCTTCAGATAGAAGGGTATTCTTTTGCATGATGATGATTCTACAAATGTTCAGTCGTTGATACTGGGGCAAAAACCAATTTATCTCTACTGATTTTATTCGAGCACAGAAGCAACTTTTCAAGGTCATGTGCGAGGATTTGGACCTACAACTCAAGAAGAGGCCACTACAGTAGCTTGAGTACATCTACATAGTTTGGGCCATTACAGTACCCTGTGTCACCCTGTTGGCGCACTGCGACATTCTTTTAGGATGGCCTTGGTAATATGTTGGTATTCTCTATGATGGTGTACGAAATACCATCAAGGTAAAGCAAGGAGGCATAACGCACTTGATGACACCACACACCTTATCAGATATGCCTCGTCGGTGACAGTCTCCTCTAGTGGTACATCAGCCTACTCTCTCTCCTCTTGGAGTTACGTTCCCGTCATCTACCTCGAGATATGTGCCACCTCATCGACGAGCGGTTTACAAGGATATCTTGGGAGCACGACCTAACTCAACAAAGTCAAGTTCTTTTAAGACCGGGAGAGTTGATGTAGATAAACATTGGATTAATTAGGATTAATATATGTAATTGTTTTTTTTCTTTTGTGTTTATCTTTTTAGATTCGTTAAAAGCAAGTAGAATATGAGTCCAATTTTATTTCAGTTTTAGAGTTAGAACCAAGTTTAGATTACAGTTTTAGTATAGGGTTAGGACTTCTTTATTTGCTTCTATATAATAGTATGTAAGCAACAATTCTCAGTTGGATTGTAATGAATTGAAATTAGTGGATTGTTACCGAATATCGGCGCCAATAGTATAGTGCGTGCTTCTCTTCCCTTCCCCATCAATTCTCTCCTTTTTCTTTCCCTGATATTCTCCATTCTACCTAAACCCTGCTACTACTGAAACCTAAGGGCTGAGAGAGAGTTCATCGATCTCCCTCACCTTCCCTCTGCTCCTTTCACATTTTGGGCACAGAGAGCCTCACCATAATCAACCTTGGCCCTCCAGTTTCAGGTCTTAGGTCTTCTCCTGTTGTGACAAATCAGCTTGAAACCAAATCCGGTTCTGCAACTTCCGCCCTACTCAGGTTCAGCAATTAAAGACTTCTTCTGGAGATGGGGATCGGGATGTTGATCGATTGGTTCCAATCACTCTTAAGTTAAAAATATATGCCTGAGATTTAGAGGATCGATTAAGTATTGGGTCTATCGCAAGGAGCTTCCTAAAGTTGGGTAACCGCTGTTGATTTAGTATCTATCATGATTCAATGATGAAGACAACCTAACGTAACCCTCCTCTTTGACATAATTGTCTTTAGTCTTCTACTATAGAAATTGCACTTTCCTTTATATCTTTTTCACTAATGTCCTTATTTTTATTTTGCTTCCAAGATTTCCCTCTTACACAATACCCACTAATTGTTCCTTTCCTCTAGTTAGTTGAGTTGCATTAAATTACGAAATTACTATTAGTTGGGGGGTTGACTGAGTTCTACTATTCGGGTGGGCCCAAAAATGATCCAAGGCGGGTTTCGGAACCCCAGATCCACATCAAGATGTATTGGTTTCGACACAAACCGAAACAAAACCAAGGGTCGATACTGGTTTTGTCCAAGTTTCGACTCTGTTTCGAAAATGCCAGAACCATATATATAACTCACAGCTTTTGATCCAAACCAATCATATTTTGACAGGTTTCGACTGAGACCTTTTTTTACAGTTTTTGACACTGCTCCTCGAGATTTTGCGAAAACTTTTAGTTTTTTGGCTAAATCACTTGATTTCTGCCCATTTTTTTTCCATTCTTCTACTCATTCAACCCTTTTACAGCTTTGATTTGCGTGATTGGAGCTTAAAGGTAATGGTTTTTTCCCTAAATCTAATTTTGGAAGATCTAATACATAGTCATAGTAGTTTTTTCGATTTTTTATATGTTAGATAGAAGGCCCAATCTACAACTTCACAGAGGCAGATTATTTTTTAGGTAGTTAAATTATTTATTGAATTTTCTGGTTTAAAAATATGATTTTCCTGCAGCAAATTTATGAAAAAAAATAGGTTTAATTTTTTAGTGGTGAGTGTTGTATACTTGTATTTCCTAACCTAACGTATGTTTGATTGTTTTAATTGCATATTTACATTTCCAGTTGCTAAATTATATGCAGTCAATGTTTATAATAGGGCTAGTAATTGCTTGCGGGCCCACCCAAGTGTTAGTTAACTTAAATATAAGATCCAATAGCAAGCTGGTAAATTTTGGGAGTCTAAATCAAAGAAAAAGGAACAAAAGGGAATAAGTCAAGTATGAAGTGAGAGGGATAATTTTGGAAGGGATTGTAAAATAGGGATAAAAGGGGATAAAAGGGGATAAAAGGAGAAAGGAGGGGTAATATGGGAAAGTGGGGTAAAAAAATTTAAAGCAACAAGAATCATGGGACAAAAGGAAAACTTGATCGTCTTCAACTTTGGGTTAACAGAACCAGGCGGAAAACAGGGCTTCAATGTTTTGTTGAGATCTTTCTCGTCTGAAGGTGTTCCATTCTAAAATTCAGAGGGTAGCAACCATACTCCATGGCCTCTCAAATGCACAATTAATCGGTTGGATAAACTAGCAGAAGAGGAGCAGGAAAGACCTGAAACCAGATCTGGGCTGTAACTTGAGCCAGTCAAAGTTGCAGGTTTCGGTTCTCAGAGCAGGGATCTTCTTTGAAAATGAAACCTAAAGGGTAAATACGCCTACAGATGGAGACCATATACCCAGAATATTAAGCGATCAGGGATAGAGGAACCAACGAACCTGTTTTTGGTACAGTCCAGTAAGATAGGCAGCAAACAGGGAAAGAAACATATACCCGAACACCAGTAGTAGAATAAGAAAGAAGAAGAAGAATAAAATACCAGAAGAAAGGAGAGGGAGAACAAAAGAAAAAGAAAAGAAAATAACAGAAGAGGGGAGGAGAGTAATATAGATAAGATGAGTGTAGCGGAGATGAGGATGTTGAGGAGGATGTGCTGCAAGACCAGGAGAGATAAAATAAGAAATGAGTGTACTAGAACCGAATTGGGAGTTGCACCAATCCAGGACAAACTCCGTGAGAGCCGCTTGAAGTGGTATGGTCATGTACAACGGAGACCCATGGATGCACTAGTAAGAAAGAGTGACCAGATTCAGTTTGAAGGAGCTAAAAGAGGTAGGGGCAGGCCTAAAATGACTATTGGAGAAGTGGTAAGAAAGGATGTGCATGTGGTAGGGCTCGATCCTACTATGACCGTGGATAGAGTTGTTTGGAGGACAAGGACCCGTGTAGCCAACCCCTTGTAGGGGGATGCTGCTTTGACTACTGCTTTGACTTCTTCCTTTACTTATTTTCCTTTTTACTTCTTTTTACTTCTCCTATTTCTACTATTGTCATAGCCTCTATCGGATCCATGTAGCCAACCCCATTTAGTTGGGATAAAGTTATGGTTGTTGTTGTTGTTTTTAGGGGAAAAGAAGTGGTCACACGACCATTGTAATCATACTAGTCGGCATACACACAACTTCAATAAAATTTCATTCTCAAATCGGCCTTCTACTTGCACGGTTACATGTATTTAATTTATTTTAAAAAAAAAAAAACCCAACATGAAAAGGAAACCTACTCTAAATTGGAAACTGAAATTTATTAGGAAACTAAATCCTAGTGCCTATCTCCTGCTTAAACTATTAAAATAAAATATTGCATGCTTATCCCAAAATAAATAAAAATCCTAAAATCCTACAAGCCAAAGACCCAAATAGGACCCAGTTCATCTCCGTCTGGATGCCCAATTGGGTTTGGGTGGGTCCAAGGCAGTGCACCTGCATCAGCTAGGGTACAGCAGTATTCAGCATAAACTAGCAACCTTGGGTGCAAACCACAAGTACCATTTTGGGTGGGTTTTTTATGAAACTAACTCATGGAATAGAAGTAAAATGATAAAAATAGGCATTACAAAAAAAATGTCAAAAATTCCATTTTTGGGTCTCCAAACCTAGATTTTATTTTGGTCCAGAAAAATCCCAGGTTTCAGTCGAAACTTGGGAAGCTTCGGTTTCAGACAGGGTCGAAACCCGGAACCTTGACCATGGCCACAAGCCTACCAAGCCTATTTGTAGCATCAATGCTACACCACCAAACTTTCCATGCAGCACTGCATGCTCTTCAAGGAGACCTCATTTAGACTCTAAATGAAAAGTAAAAAAATATGCAGGGCTTGGTGTAGAGCTACTGCATGCTCTTCAAAGAGACCTCATTTAGACTCTAAAGGAGCTCAAACTTATGCTTTTTTCACAAGATATGCTACTGAAAGGAAGCCTAACCCATGTCAAACCAACCTAATCCCACTTAACCTAGGCTGTAATGTACAAGGGTTGAGGAATTAGAAACTGAAATTGGGTTAGTTGTCTAGGTTATCTTCAATGCTTGAGCCAGGTTAGGCTTTGGTTGTCCCTGTACACATCCTAGACTTACGGATTTTCTGAGGCTGAAATGCAAGGATAAGATTGAATTTATGGTACTTGTCTTGCTGTTGAAGCTGTGAATTTTCTTCATTTTTAGGCTCTTAGCAATTCTTCCCAAGATTTCAAGTTTTTCTTAGGCATCCCAAGAAGACCAATGATACATGGTGTAAAAGAAGGCTCACTAGAACACGTGCTTCTTTCACAATCAAGCCAACTTTGACGTTTTCCCCACCACCATCCACCCACTATGATGATGTGCTTTGGAGATGAAAACATACAACACATTGTACCATCAAAATAATGTAGGAAGCAGAAATCGATCTTGAAATCCCCTTTAAACCCAATGAAGAAGCATCCATCACAGGATACAACATGAAATTTTCCTCACTTTCACTGTCAACATATAAAATATTTCTCTTATTTGACAGTGGAACATGTATACACAAGATAGGAGAAACATGTTTAATTATAATGCATAGGACCAGGGCTGCTCTAATACCACTGATGCAGCAGGGTTTAGGATTTTCTAAGGCTCAACTACAAGGAAAAGTGGTCAAAATAGGGTATGGTTGAATAGGATTTATAAAATGAAAGAGAATAGCAACAGAAAAAAAAGAAAGTGGATAGGATAACAGAGAGATACCTTCAGCCAATGCTGCAATCATAACTCATAAGCCGCCAAAACAACTTAAGAAAATTAAATTTTATTCAACTTGCATAGCTCGAGGGCAGGGCACATATGTCTACATAAAAACTCTCAAACACTGACTCCCACTATAACTAGAACTTTCTTAATCCTTATACATCTCAAACCACCACTTGTATGACAAATAATAGACTAAATATCAAAGACTAATTGCAACTTCAGAAATCCTAATGAAACTAAAAGCAAACAACCTATAAAACTGTCAAAACTCTTAATGCTACCAGGAAAAGACTTAAAATTCATGTATCCCACTTGAACAAAATTCTGGGCTGCATAATTGAGCCCATTACAACCAGAAACATTATAAACGAAGGCCCATAACCAACTAACATCAAAACAGAAAATATTTTTGAAGAACGACTGCTTACAGACCCACTGTACAAACATAGACATATGGCTGCTGAAAAGCCTGAAAAATATACTGACCCACAGAGACGACCATGAGATCCTACTAGATTATAAGTACAACAAAATTTTGACATATGCTCTAACATTTTTTTGTCATATATATATTACAGAACCTAAGTTGAATCTCGAATTTTGTAGAAATGTCAATGTCACCATCTATCATCTAGTAAGTTTCAGCCTGAATTGAATTTTACACATGGCAACTTAAACCTTTGAAAGTTGGTCGAAAATTCCACTTTCACAACTATGGTTCAAATACAAGGGTATAAGTTCGATACATGGAGGGCCATAGTATGGAGATATGGTGGAGGGCCGGTAGGGGAGAAGGGAATCGGGGGAAAAAACAGAGTTGCAGAGGGAGAGAAAAGAAATCGCATAAGAAGAAGAGGGAAGAAGAAGAAGATGGTCAGACAACCATTGCTAAGCCATTGTACTTCACCAGTAGCAATAAACAAAACTCGAACTTCTAATCAACAAATCTGCCACTTGCGTGGTTACAAACTGGTATTTAAAGAAAATTAAAACACCTAATTGTAATCTAACACTGAAAATTAAATTCCTAAATCAATTCTATTATTAATTAGCCTATTAAAACTAATGTACGGAAAGGACTCTACCACTAAGTAGCTCATTTAAAATAAAAGACTACAAAATAAAATCTCAACTAATTAAAAACCTAATAAATAAATAAGTTAAATATCCTACCGAACCTAAAAACCCAATTGGACGCTGTTCATCTTCACATGGATACCCAAATGGATTTGGGTCGGTCCAAGGCAGTGCACCTGCATTAACTCTCCCGGTGTTGAGAAAAACTCGACCACGAGTTTTATAAAATGAGAGAATCAGCACCATTCGATCGGCATCCATAAACATCGAATTTGATGGGGTGATGATCCAGTGCATCTCACAATCAACAGCTACAATCTTTTGATGGCCAGTAGCAAACAACATCTCTTCGATGGGAATCTGATCATGGGGTTTCACAACTGAAATCGGACTATCGATCAAGTCTTCAACTGAAATTTTGATCGAACCGTGCACTTCCGCTTGATCGGCATTTGCATTATCCTCTTTGTCTATCACCATTGAATCGTCTTCTAAGGCTTCAAGCACGCTGCACACTTTATCACAGAAGCAGTTGGTAATTATCTGTAAGCTCTTAAAAACACATTCGAAAATCTTGGAAATCCGATTTGATTTCGGACTTGATATCGGACAATCCATCCCGATAATCCTTTGCGAAACGTTCCAAAAGAGTAATAAATTCAGGGTCGAATGCCATCATAAATAGGGATCTACTTGGAACAAAATAAATTAAAGAGGATAAGGTGATAAGAGACAATGACGTGTATTATGGGAAACTAAAAAAAAAAACAAAATAGGAAACATAAAGGAACCGTGAGAGGGAGGGCTTGGAAGAACAATTTAATAGTCGTTTAAAAGGAATAAAGGAGAGCAAGGGTATTATGGGAATTAACAGGAAATAAAACAGAAAAACAAGAAAAAGAGGTAGTGAAGTCAAGTCGCACAAGGGGAGGGGGTCAATCGGAAAAAAAAAAAAAAACAAAAGGGGAAGGGGTATACAAGTTACCGACAGTGGTGGTCTTCCTATAGGAGTCTACAACTCCAGGGAAGCTTGTGGAGAAAATGGAGGAGGTCTCAGGACAGGAGTTCGAGTCAGACCAGGCTGGGAAGTTCGACGCCGAGGAGGAGTTCGACTTCAAAGGAGGGTGACTCGAGGCTGGAGCTTCAAGAACCAGGAATGTGGTTTTTTTTTTTTCCCTAGCTCTCACTCTCTGTTCTCTTCTTCTCTCGCTTCTTTTTTTTTCACTGGTTCGAACCCTAGAATGGGTCGATTGCAGTTTCAGAGGGAAAAGGGGCAGTGGCGGTATCGCTGGAAATCAACAGTGGGGTTGTTGCGGGTTGGGGTTCAGTGATACGCAGGGTTTTTTGGTTCACTATTACAGCGACGAAGAATGGGAAAGGAAAAAGAAAGTGGGTTGGTTTTTTTTTTTCTCTAACGGTGGAACCGAAGGGGAGGGGTTGGGTTTTTCAGTGGGGTAAAAAGGAATGGGAAGAAAACTAGGAAGAGGGAATGGCTGCTGCGGATGGTCAGGGGGAATAGGGTTTGGGGATGTTGATGTAACCGCACGGGGTGGGGTCTTCTGTGGAATCGAAGTGTATTTATTTATTTATTTATTTTTTGCTGGGATCAGCTGAACAGCAATAGGAAAGAAGATCAGGGAAGGAGAATGAGATGAGAGATGGGGATCCTTCGGCTCTGATACCAAGTTAGTAGACGGCCGGTAGGGGAGAAAAGAATCTGGGAAAAAAAACAGAGTTGCAGGGGGAGAGAGAAGAAATCGCATAAGAAGAAGGGGGGAGAAGAAGAAGATGGTCACACAACCATTGCTAAGCCATTGTACCTCACCGGTAAAAATAAACAACACTCGAACTTCTAATCATCAAATCTGCCACTGGCGTGGTTACAAACTGGTATTTAAAGAAAATTAAAACTCCTAATTGTAATCTAACACTGAAAATTAAATTCCTAAATCAACTCTACTATTAATTAGCCTATTAAATCTAAAGTATGGAAAGGACTCTACCACTAAGTAGCTCATTTAAAATAAAAGATTACAAAATAAAATTCCAACTAATTAAAAACCTAATAAATAAATTAATCCTACAAAATCCAATTGGACCCTGTTCATCTTCACATGGATACCCAAATGGGTTTGGGTCGGTCCAAGGCAGTGCACCTGCATCAAGATGGGACCCGAAATTTATGTATGGCTAATCCAAGGGCATACTCCAAATCCAACAGTCATTTTGACCAGATCATCCCTCCACCTCGCTAAAAATAAGGGGTGGGGGCATAAAACATAAATATTCATTTATGTTCTCATCATATCTTATCTACCAAAATAGATTTCCAACTATATTGTATTTTTATTTTACAGTAATACGTATTTAATTCTAATTAGAAAAAAAAATTAAATAAACATGATAGACCCCCAGGGAGAAAAAAAGCTAAAGACAAACAACGTAATATGAATCACATTGATACACAACTTTAGCATCAAATGTGCAAAGATGTGCATTACTTGATGCTAATGCATCAAACACGTTATTTAGGCATAGATTAAACTTGTTAATCCAAAATTGAGCAACAAGATGCTATCATTCACCGTGTATTTGATCTCCTCAAACTATTTCAAATGGCTGCTTTCCTATGTATTTGTTCCGATAAGTGTTTTGGTACTTATTCTATTGGTTCCTAAAGTTTCATTCTTAAATTTCTATCATTTCTATAGTACTTCATTCCCATGATTTTTCAACATCCACACGCATTTGCACCTCCACATGGACCAAAACCAACTTTTGATTACTAGCTCAAAACTGCCCAACTTGCATTTCTATGAATGCATTGCTGAACAACTACATGGTGCATTAAATATGTACCAAAAAAAAAAGGTAAGCTTCGAAAACAAAGAATCACATTTATTCTTGTGGTTAAGGGTCAGTAGTAATGCATCCATGAAGTTTTGAATGGTTATTTAGAGAGACAGAGGGCTTAATGTTCATTGGCATTACGTATGAACCAAACAAGAGGAAAGCCACGGTGTTCTGAACATTTTGAGCAACTGAACAAACAAAGGAGGAGTGGATTCTTGCCTTCCAACAGATTATGTAAGTACCATTGAAGCAAAACACTTACAAGAGAACAGCGTTTTACAAAAAGAATATATAATTGCAAAGGAATCATCAAAAGAGTGTGAAGCAACCTTTGAAAGGGCTGGCCCCAATCTTCTCATAATATCACCCAGATGTGCTGATTGATTTGCCTGCAGTGAGAGACAGCATTGAAAAACGTATGGATTAATCAACATGTAACATACATTGCAAGACTCTCCTGTGAAAGAAATATTCTCCTTGTTCAAGTAAAATGCAACACAAAACATATATTACGAGACTCTCCAGTGAAGGAAATACTCTCCTTGTCCATGTGAGATTTATTACCTCTGATTGATTGTGAGTCTTACTGAGGCCCAACTGATCATGTCTTCCAAAGCCCTTGCAGTTAACCAAAAGAAGAAAGATAAATGAAAATGAAAATGAAAATCCAAATGTGTGTACTGATAGCAAATTAATAAACTCGTCAAAATGACATGACAAGTGATACTCACTGAGGGCGGACTTCGGTCATCGGTCACATATCCTGTTGAAGTGATAACAATGTCAAAGATCTCGATTATAAACTTGTAAACAATAAATGAAAGAAACAGTAATAATGAATATGCAGATATGGAGAGAGAGAGAGAAAAAAAAAAAAAAAAGTGTCCTACAGGCTACAGGCGCATTAATGCTAAAGATCTGGATTCCAGGAGTAAAGGAAAGAAGTCACCAGGTGAAGGGTAATTTGGGACAATGGGAAAGAGTGAAGAACGCTCACTCGCAATGACACTATGACAGAGACGCTGCCTCAAGTGTAAAAGACATGTGTTCCAGGGAGTAGCAGGACAAGTGCTTTAAGGGTAGAAAACTAAGAATGAAACGAGAATCTGGATGCCATAAACAGCAATTCAATAAGATTATGTTCTGCGGCGATTAAGCAAATCATAGATCTGTATTTCTCCATTCATAGATAATCCCATTGCGAATGAAAAAAAGTGAGCAATCACAGGAGGAAAATCCCTACTCGGAGAATAAGAGAGAATAAGGAAAGAGAAAAAGCAGGAAACAAATGCAGGAGGAGCAGATCTGTGCGTGAGTGTGTGTTCGAGAGAGAGAGAAATACCAGTGGAGTTAAAGCCGTTGTGGAGACCAAGCAGAAAGACGAGGGGGACGAGCATAGAGAGGATAACGAGGCCAAGCACTGCCACTCCAAGACCTCTCCAAGCCCTCTTCGCAGGAAGTGAACCACCACCAACACCCTTCATTTCCACTTCCTTCCTCTTTTTCCCTCTACGTTTTTCTCCTATTTTCCTTTCTTCCTCCTTGTAAAACAGAATCCTTTATTTACCTATTCAACCATTTCGATCAGGATCATGATCACGACGAAAACGAATACGAAAACGATAACCACCTTCTCTCTCTTGATCTCTTCTTGGGAACCCGAATTCAGAATGCATTCGCTCTTACGGGCGCTCTTTGTTTCTGTATCGGCCTCTTCCGGTTTTTTCCTTTTTTTGTTTTTTTCAACTTTTATCTTAAGAACCTAATTCAATCAGGCCGTTTGGACTTTGAATGGCGGGTGGTCTAGGGTGGATAGGTAATTAGACTGGCGCACATATCAGAATTAGTGTGGGTCCCACAATGAATTTTGAGGCCTTCGGACGCTCTGATTCGGAAAAATGATTTTATTCGGATTGAAAGTACTCAAAAAGAAAGGAACAAACTTAAAATGATCAAAAGAGAAGTGGTGAGGAAATACATGCATAGTTTATGCATGTATTTTCTTTGGATCCCATCTGGATGGGTTGTAGGTTACGACAACATTCTCGTACATAAACCTGAGCTGGCCTCGTTTAGCGGTTTAGGTCTTGTTGTCAAATAGAACTAATTGGAGGGCAAAGATCTGTGTAGCCGACCGGCCCAACCCTAGTTAATTTGTCTAAGACTTATTTGTAATTGTTATTGTTGTATTTTTTTCTTTTACTTTTACTAGTAATATTTTGTCTTCACAAAAATCCATGTAGTCGACACAATTTAGTTGGGACAAGGTTGGGTTGTTGTTGTTATTTTGCATTTACTTGCATATTGCATCCTATAAATTTCTAAGTTTTTTTTTTTTTTTTACTATTTTTAGATTGTCTTAATATTAATTAGGTGGGAATAAGTTAGTTTAATATTCTATAAGTTTTCTTAATTTTATTTCTCATGTTAGATTACATTTTGCATCTAGGGGTATTTAGGTATTTTACTTTCTTAATTTTTATCCAAAATTTAATTTATTCTCTTTTCATGATTTTAGGATCGACTCATTTAGATTTAAAGTTATTTATATTTAAATAATTTTTACATGAATTTACATCTTAGGATTAGTTTATTTTCTCTTATTATCATATTTAGTTTTGTATAAAATAGCATTCTTGTAATACTATATGTTTGTAAATTAGAGTTTTATTTTCCCTTTTACTGATAAACATGAGCTTAGGTTAGTCTACTAACATTTAAATTATTGTAAATTCTATAGTTAGTTTCATATGATCATGTATATTAACATTTGTTTTGTAGTGCACACATAGAGCTAAGACTGCATTTTCTTTTAATTTAACTCTTTTTTTATATTATGGCATGATATGTTTCAATTTTAGGAGTAATTAATATTCAATAAAAATTACATGAGGACTAAGGTGCCTAATTACATCCTTGGTTTGTAACCTGACTTGAACTTGAGATGTTTAGTCAGACTAATTTGTTTGGAATCATGAATATTTAATGTAGGTCCTAGACCTTAATCTAGGTTGCGATTCCTTATTCCTTCTTTCTCCAAGTGGAGGATATTTCCTCTAGAATCAAATCATTATTCTCGCACACAAGGAGAGAGAGAGAGACCAAACCCCTAAACTGGTCTTAACCGGTGTCAACAGGTCCGATCGATTTAATTCCGTCCAAATCGAGACCCAACTGATATACACATCAGCCTTCAAAGCATAAATCGAAACTGGACCAAATCGATATTTGGTCCACTCGGTCCCAATTTTCTTGGTTGGTTCCAGTTTGGTTACATGATTCCAGTCCCTATTTGACACTCCTTACTGTTTATGTCAAGACTGGTTCCAATCCCCCATCCCTCTATATTAGGCCAATTTTAGACCATGTGAAGATAACTGATGTAGTCAATCCAGACCTGGCGGTTCTCTTAACTCATTACATTTCAGGCAGTGTCGGTAACCCTCTCCAGAAAGATATTTTCTAAAATGAAAAACTGAAATCAGACCAAAGAGGAATTCAGTTAGTCTGGTTTTGGTTTTTCCGGTCAGGTTTAGTCGGGCTTTTCGGTTCGGCCTCCAAATTGAGCCCTAGTTTGTCATAACACAAGGAAATTCTACAAGTTCCCTTCCCTTCCCTAAGAGCATTATATCAACATTTGACATTCAAAAGTCTTCTATAATTTTTCAGAGTTTCTGAATTTCAAAGTTCAAGCCTTTTTTGTCTAATCCATGTGGAAAGCAGGTTAGGACCTAGGTTTTGATCTCTCATCTGAGAGTACATTTTCTCTTCCTCAAGTAACAACTAATTGAATTTAAATCATCATATTCTTGTAAGTGCCAAGAGTCAATCAACTTGAGTCCCTACAAGGGCTAGAAAATGCCATCAAGTTTAGTTGCCATGTCCAAGTCAGGAGTTGATCATATTCCATCCTTGAGGTGGTCAATAAACTCTCATTTTCAACTAAAATCTCATCCTTAAATGATTAATAAACAATTCCATTTGAAAACTGCTCTCATGGTCAGATTTGCTCAAGGATGGGCTCATTCTGCAACATTAAGCACCATATTGTAACCAAGTGAATGACAGTAACAATTCCATCACTATTAAACTCTCCTCAAAGAGACTGAAACAGCAAGACCACATGTAAGATGATGTATCCATTAATGGCTAACCATTTTTTTTTATGATACAATTATGAAAGCACCGCAGGTCCAATCACAGTGAACAACCCAGGTGAAAGCTTAGGTCGGGAACAAATTGCAGAACCAACAATACTACAAATATAATTGAGAAAAAAGAGGAAGTCCCAAGAGCTAAACTGACATAAAAGGTGAAAACTTACATCAATTTCACCACTGATTTCCAAAAAGTTATGGTTGCAATTTACAATGTGGGGGGTGGGCGGGGGGGGGGGGGGTGAGTTTACTGCAGAAGCAATCTGTTCCCCAAACACAAGTTGCCTAAAAGGTCAATCAGTGACTGTGTCTTGCTTTAGAAAGTGTTTTCATCAAGCCTTTGCCAATTTTCCAAAACCAATAGACGTTCATCACTGCCAACACAGGAGACACCAAAAGCAAGGTGTAGAAGCCCAACGGAAAAATTTTCTTGACCTGAAAGGAGGAAAAAAAAAAAGTTAACAAAATGAGCAAGTAAGATGATGAGTTAATCTCAGGTTCTCTTTCTTTTATCCCTTCTTCCCATCCACCCACCCACCTCTCCGGCTGGAGGGGGAATACTGAATTTGGAGTCCCCCTCTGGCTTCAAACACACAGACAGAGACATGATACTCTTCCAAAAAATTGACAAATTTGTTAATCATCAAGACCTACTTTAAGTAATGGACCAGTGCATTTCTAATTTTTATATAAATTTTTACTCCCTGGTTCTTTAAGAGCCACATTTTATAGCATGAAGTTACAAACCAGACAAGCACCTGGTCAAAATGAAGGTACACGTGAATGAGCAAGAAGATGAACAAAAGGATCCTCGCAACCTGAAGGCAAAGAAAAATCCCATGCTAAATCAAATCACAACAGCAAACATCATAAGAACAATACCGGAAAAAAAATTGCTAAGAACTTATTGATCCTCATGAACTCATACATTTGACATGATCTAGGAAAGGAAGGATTATTTGTAAATATGTGTCCACATTTCCCACCATGGCTTCTTAGGAAATTCTCAATAGAACAATCAGAGAAGACATCATCCATTTGTAGTGAAGATATCCTAATATTGTGGTTTGTAACTTTGATTACACTAGGACGGATAATGAGGTGGTGAAAATTGAGGAGAGGGAAATTCCACAAAGTGATTATTTTAGGTATCTTAGCTCAATCATAAATAAAGAAGATGATATAGAGGATGATGTTTCACAGAGAATTAAAATAAGATGGATGAAGTGGAGAGGTGCGTCCAGAGTGTTGTGTGATTGGGGTATTCCTTTAAAGCTTAAAGCAAAATTCTATAAGACAGTCATACGACCGGCTATTGATGTATGGTGTGGAATGGTGGGCAGTTAAGAAGCATTGTATAGATAAACTCAGTGTAACGGAGATGAGGATGTTGAGATGGATGAGTGGCAAAACTAGGAAGGATAAAGTAAGAAATAATCATATTAGAGCAGGTTTGGGAGTAACTCCGATACATAATAAGATACAAGAAAGTCATTTGAGGTGGCATGGCCATGTTCAACGGAGGCCTTTAGATGCTCCAGTACAGAAGAGTGATTTGATTCAGATTGAAGGAACTAAAAGAGCCAGGGGCAGACCTAAATGACCTTAGGAGAAATGGTGAGGAAAGACATGCATAGCTTAGGCCTTGTTTCAAGTATGACCCCGCATAGAGCTGATTGGAGGGCAAGGATACATGTAGCTGACCCCATTTAGTTGGGATAAGGCTGAGTTGTTGTTGTTGTAATGGCTCAAAATGTCTAACATCTAAAACAAGAGAAATTCAAAGGTTATAAGCACTACATTTTGAGGATACACCCAACTGCAAAGCATGCACATAAGTCAGAGTATATGGCAGTTTGAATTACTCATAAAAGCATGTGCATTGGACTATTATCTTTTGTTCACATAGGCACACCCATGGTTCTAAGATTGTGCATGAGTTCATAGATCCATCATCTATAAGGTCTAGTATAAATAGAAATTATTCAAAATCAGGTAACAAGGACTCAAGTCTCAGACTGCACCAGCCACCCAAGGAACAATAGAATGCCATTGCAGAAGTAAAATCTAGAACTTTTCTGTCCAGAGACATCCAAATACCTGCACACATTGTTCAGTTCAGTAGATAAACCAATGTTGACAGCCAAGAATAAGAAAGCAAGGAAATTTCCAGATGCTATTTACCATCTTAAGTTAACAAAAGGAGTCGTGCTCTCAGTAAATAGAACTAGTAGTATGTAAAATTGCCCTTGGCCACTAACAAGTGAAAGGAATATTGGGAACAAGGAAAGCCCATGATGCAGAACCTGACAGTGAAATGTTACATCACCAAAAGAAAGGGTAAGCCAATTGAACAAAAAGCTGCTTGAATGATTCATATCTAAGCAGCGCCGTCTCCATATGGACCAGCTCAACTATAAATAACAACCACCTGATTGACTTGAGAAACAATTCATAAAAATATCTTTCCACTTCTCACTCAGTCCAACACTTACTTTTCATGGTTGAGCTCGAGGCCTTGAGTTTTTTGTGACATTTGGAACATAATCATAAGTAATTAAGGATTTCATCAATACTCCAAAGCATCCAAACACTTACATACTCCAGGCCTCCTAAAGCTGGAAAATTCCACAGGATCATTCCCAAGTCCAAGAGAAAATAACCAATTGAAATCTGCATGAAGGATGGACAGCATCCAACCAAATGTATAAGCAGAGCATAGCTTAAGAAAATACATACAGAATCATAATTAGTATGTTTGCACTATGATGAATGAAACAAATAAATAGTTGGTTCAGTATGTATACATACTAATATAATATCACCCCTAAGTGAGCTGATGCACATTCCAACAAGAAACCAAAGTTCTTTTCAATATTGCTGGATAGTAATGCATGACATTTTATCCACCATAATCAATAGAATATTCAAAAAGTTTTATTTCATAAAAAATGATTTCTGAACAAAATATAGGGTCATTGTCGCCAAGGTAAATTTATCAATATATTGCATCCAATTGTGGCCATTCATATCCTAGAAATAAAACATGACTAACTAAACACAAATACTGGCATGATATAAATCACAAAATAACTCATAGATTCTTTTTTAATATTTGGATGTGCATGATCCAAGGGTTTAAAAAATATATATAAAACAGTGATGATCATTTGCCTTTGTGCATCCGACTAAGTTGATTTTTGGCATTTAAAAAACAGGGCAGGGGCCATAAATATGTTGGTCACAGATCCTAGCATATAAATCATGCATAGGAAACTCTACGATTAATAGATGTGTTTTGTTTAAGGGTGCAACAAGATTGTTAGCTGCATCACTCTTTTTAGGGGCATTAATGTCATTGATATAATTAAGAGACACATTTGGGATGAAAGATATCCAATAACCCCGTAGCTCCTGAACGAAACGATGACGTGAGTACTTTGAAACTTTAAGACAATTTTAAAAAAGCTTATTAGTCAGTTTTTTTCATCTCATGCCTGTCATGTGTTGCTTATAATCACAGAAGGATGAGATTTTCATCCTCCTGTGGGTCATGCTAGCAGCCTAGCACAACCTTATTCAGGGATGTCTACACTTGTTTTTCAGGTAGAAACTAAATTCCATGTTTCCTGGAAACGGCAAAAGCATCTAATTGGGTGTCGCAAATATTCCATCTCGTGCATTCCCTTTGGGTTACATGAAGTGTCAAACATGGGCATGACTCATAATTTGAAGTGTCCAGGTAACATAGGCTAAGTTGGTAGTCTAAAGGGGTGATCCTACAACCATAAGCACAATTAAGGGGAAATAGTGAAATTTGCCCTTCAATGGTTGAAAACTGTTGAACCTAGAAGATTCTAACTTTAAAATAACATAGATACTTGGATCAGGGTCAACACATATATGTCATATTTAGTTACCTAATTTAGGATTTTACCTAGTGACCTAGATTAGGGTGCATTAGTAGGACAGTAAGTAGGAATGGTCTAGATAGAAGGAGACTGGCCTTTGGATATGAAAACCTTGTATGATGTGTGTTTGGGTGTTCTAACATGTTTGTTAATGTGCTAAGAGAATGATGAAACCCAAGTAATTGAGGTGGAACACTGATGGAAGAAATGGCATGTTGATTGAAGAAGATCTGGCTATCGACGAACTTCCGTAATGAAGTGATGGACTTTTGTGAAGCTAAAGGTTGATCTAGCTTGAAGAACAAATTGAAGAATACATCAAAATGAAAGTGGATTAAGTTGAAGGCATCTGAAGACATAGGATTTGCTCCTTATTTGTATATTTATGTAATCATTAATTCATTATGTTGATCTCCACAAGATTAGAAAACCCATACTAAAAGTCAACTAAAGACCTAATGAACAAACCTAAGAAACTAAGTGATTTGACTTAAAAAATTATATGACTTGTGGGTAATGACAGTCATCCGTGCTTACAAAGGAATATTAAATTATAATTAAGATATCGTTGAAAGACAACCATGCCTGATATTAACTGTCCGCGGATAGTCGTGACGGACTTTTGTCACTTGCTTCCGTCCCGACAGAGACTATGGTTTCTGAGTCCTATTTCCACAGACTTCTGTGGGAGTTGCATGGACTTCTATCCTATGAACATTTAATGCTCCGCAGTATTTATGTTTGACTAGATTTGAATATATTAAATGAATCACTTGAACTCTAAACAATTGAGTGGGAACTCTAAACATCTCTATTGATGTTAATGAGCTCCAATAGTTAGATTTCTTGAACAAAGAATTTTTTTTATTGAAAATCAAAATAGTTTGAATATTTCCGATCTTTGAGAAAACCCATGATTGACTCTAATGGCTAGTTTAACATCTAGTTTGTTGCCTATATAAAGGCTTGAGTCATTTGAATTGATAAGATATGGAACTTACACAAAAAATTCATCTTGAGAAAGGGCTTGACAGCTAGTGAGAATCATTGAGCTTGAATTGGTGCGGTTTCAAACTTGTAAGAAGTCATATTGCAGTGTATTGCTTGTGGACGTGTTCTACAACTATAGTGGTGCTTGTGGGTGTATTCTGCAGCTGAAGGAAGAAATCCTTGATCTGTGTGATCTGGGTAAAAATTCTTGGCATGTGTGCCTCGAGTAAGAAATCCTTGGCCTATGTGGCTCAGGTAAGAAATCCTTGACCTGTGTGATCTGGGTGTTCAATCCAAAGGACTGTGATTTAGAGGTTTAAGGCTTGATTCCTGCCATTTGGAAAGGGATCCTTGATAATGGAAATCCTTGGCCTGTGTGACCTGGGTAGTGGATGTAGGATTGGTGAATCTGAACTACTCTAAAATCACTTGTCTCCTATTGTCTCTATCTCTTACTCTTGCCTTTTGATTTTTGCACTATTATTTTAATCGTTTGTTACATATTGCAAGAAAGTGTAAGAAAGCGTTGTCACCTAATTCACCCCCTCTTGTGTGTTGCCTTTTGATCCTATACAAACTTTGGTGCCAGAACTTTAAGTTATTGTGTATGAATCAATTGCTATGTATAGTGATAGAAAGTAAAAACCAGCAATCTACATTGCCAATAACCCTATGTTTCATGTGATAGTGAAGCACACTAGAGTCGACTACCACTCTGTCTGAGGTACGGTTTAAAGTAAGAAAATTGTCATTTAGTGAGATTTGAAGATCAGCTGGCTGATATGTTTACCAGAGGGCTAAAGGACAATTCATCAAAAATAGTAATGCACTTCTGCTGCACCTTAAGGGGGACAGTTACAAAAGCTGAGACAAAATTTATTGTCATTTTCTGATAGTGATCTGTGATTGGAGCTGAACTGCTTGCATGAATTTCTTACTTCTTCTGTTGATCTATTCTTCATGCACCATTTTCCACTTCCCTTTTTGGTTCTTTCCTCCTTTTGTTTCCTGATTTCTTCAATCAGTTCTCTTTAAGAAGGGTAATGTTCTCATTCACCCCTCTCAATAATGTCTTGTGGTAAGAGCTACCCATAAGAATTTCATCTGTTCCATCCTTCCATAATCAGATGTCTTTATTACCTAGATAATTGTATACTTTGACAAATGACCAATGAGAGCAGACCACTCAAATTTCCTATACATCAACTTCCTTCTAAACCTTTGAGCCCACACACCTGAATCATAAGTATTTAGCAACATTACCTCCTTTCATGCGCTAACTAGAAAGACTCAGAAAAATCTCACAAATTCTTCCCTCCAGGTACTCATCCAAACAAAATGTCACCCCAAGCCATTACATGCCTCAAATACAGCATAATGCCTTTTTGATCGATCAAAACTGACTGGAGGAGCCAATCTGCATCTAAGGATGGGGTCCTCTCACAAAAATTTCAGACGATAGTGTATTTATAGACATCCTTCTTTTAGGAAAATATAGAAATTGTAAGTGTCCAGCAAGGTAAACTAGGATCAGTGGTCAAACATAATATCCTTCCTGTGGACCTCTTGGTATCTAAAGGGTGGCAGAAGCCACAAGGCTGCTGCTTGTGCAAGGAGTTGGAGTGAGTTATGCAACATTTCCAGCCTGCCCTTTTACTTGGGCTGT
Source organism: Telopea speciosissima (assembly GCF_018873765.1). Taxonomy (NCBI): domain Eukaryota; kingdom Viridiplantae; phylum Streptophyta; class Magnoliopsida; order Proteales; family Proteaceae; genus Telopea; species Telopea speciosissima. The sequence continues at coordinate 30,697,110 of NC_057918.1, forward strand.
CTGGGTTCTGGTCATATGCAAATTCAATAAACAATGAGTTTGCACAAGGGACATTCCATCTGTGATTATTTCCAGTTTTTTTCTGGCACTAAAACAGATAAAGAAACTGTTTGCAGTGTGCCCAGCACCGGTGACTGGAAAATATGGAAAGGAATTAACTCAAGGATCTTCGAGATTGCAAAAATCCCTATGGAATAGCTAGCTATGAAGTTTTTCAGAACCTTGGTTCGTTAGGCTTCTAATGGTAAGCACAGCATTATACGTAATTTGTATATCACAGTGCAGTCTTAGGCTGCACAATGCCCCCTATCTTCTTGATGGACACTGGCTCATCTTTTTGTAGAGCTTCTCACCTGCTCTTTATCTTAAAAAAATTCCTCTATACAGCCAGCCATTTGTCTTCTAAAATTTTTTTTGGGTGAATAAATATATTACCAAACCCCAGGAGGGAGCAGGGGGAGAAAGAGGGGGGGGGGGGAAATATACAAAGGAGAAGGGGAGAGAGAAGAAGGGGGGGGGGAGAAAAGAAATCCAAAATCAGGCCACCCTGAAGAGGGAGGAGGCTGTAAAAGAGAGCTGTCTAAGCCCCAAGTAACAACAATATGCCTGTTCCTTGGGGTGTCAATAATGGATCTATGGGGGATAGAGCTGAGCTTGGAGGAGACATCGAAAGAGATGTCTTTCCAAATCAAGTCGAAGGAACGAGATTTGGAAGTCCATATCCTAAGATTCCTCTCCATCCAAATGTGATAAACGGCGGAGCCAGAAACAAGCTTTCCAACAGTGTCATAAAGAGTGCTGCCTTTGAAGGTCATGTAAATCCAGTGCCATTCTCTATCAAAGGGTAAATGCCTCCTGCTACGGAGCCAAATGGACAAGAGGGCTTTTTTCCAGATGGTGGATGTAAAGGGGCAGGCAAAGAAAAGATGGGCAGTGTCCTCAAAACCATTCTAACAGAAGATGCAAGAGGGGGAGACAGGGATATTACAATGAAGGAGGAAGGCTTGGGTTGGGAAGCAAAGGTTAAGGGATCTCCAGACCGTGCGGCTATGGCGAGGGATGAGGCCTTTGAACCAGACTAGATTGTGCCAAGGGACAGATGGGTTAGGGTTACGAACGAAATTCCAAGCCGAACTAAAGCTAAAGCGGCCGTTGGGGGAGGAGAGCCAAATAACCTTATCTGCAAGAGCTGGGGGGAGGGGAGGAAGGGGGAAGGGTTGGCCAGATCTGAGAGAGGATGGGGATATGGGCGGGTGGGGGGAGACCAAGAGCCAAGAGAGATGATGGACGAGAGGGGGGCAGATTTGGGAATGCAGGAGGAATAAATTGATCTAGCTCCAAAGAAGTTGTAGAGAACTCCAAGGGGGTGCCAAGGATCGAGCCAAAGAGAGGTTGATGATCCATCAACAATAGCCGAGGAGGTGGCTCTAAGGCCAAGGGGGCGAAGGAGGAGAATCTTACGCCAGACCCAAGACGAGTCGGAGTGGATGGGAACAGTCTAGATGGAATCATTTTTGAGAAGATTGGAGTATACCCAGTTGACCCAAATGGAGTCATGCCTAGAGGAGATTTTCCAGATGAGCTTTAGGATTCCTGCGATATTAGAATCACGGATGTGGCAAATGCCCAGGCCCCCTTTTCAGCCTTGGGGATGGATTTTCAACTGATTGGATGCAGAAATTTTTGGAGTCTTCTTTCCCTTTCCAGAGGAAGGCACAGAAGAGGTTTTCCATAACTTTGATAGTGGCTTTGGGGATACCATAGATGCCACACCAGTAAATGTAAGATGATTGGAGAACCGATCTAATGCATTCAAGCCTACTAGCATAGGAGAGGAGTTTGCCTTTCCAAAGCTGGAGCCGCTTACGGATATTGTCAAGCATGGGAGTGCAATGATGGCTGGAAAGCCTAGCAAGGATGAGGGGAAGGCCCAGGTACTTGACAGGAAGGGCTCCAATGGAGAGGCCAGTTAGACGCAGAAGGGCATCATTGTCAGAGTTGGGGATACCAGCCAGGAAGATTTTGGATTTGAGGAGGTTGATGCGGAGGCCGGAGAGATCCTCAAAGAGGCGGAGGGAAGACATGATGGTAGAGATAGAGGAGAGGGAAGCCTTTGAGAAGATCATCAAATCATCAACAAAAGCCAGGTGGGTAAGGTTGAGGTGCTTGCATTTGGGGATAGGGGAGATAAGGTGGAGATCTGAATTGGATTAGAGATTCCTAGAAAGGACTTCCAAGGCTAGGGAGAAGAGAAAGGGAGAACGGGGGCAACCTTGGCGGATAGCAACTTTGAAATGAAAGAACCCGGTGGGGGAGCCATTAACCAGAATAGAGAAAGAGGGGGAGGAAATACAAGCAAAAATCCAGCGGACGAAAGCAGGGGGAAAACCCATTTGGGTGAGCACATCTTAGTGGAGGGAGTCAAAAGCTTTGTGAAGATCAATTTTCATGAGGGCCGCTGGCGAGTGAGATTTTCGATCAAACCCACGCACAATCTCCGAACAGAGAATAATATTGTCCGCAATACTTCTACCAGAGACGAAGGCAGATTGATTGGGACTGACAAGGGAAGGGATGACAAGCTGAATCCTATTAGCAAGAATCTTTGCAATGAACTTGTAAAGAAGATTGCAAAGCGAGATAGAGTTGGAACTTAAAGATAGATCAAATCTAGTAAGAGAGAAGAGATTTACAGCAAGAAGAAGAAGGAGAGAAGAGAAGAGGATGAAAGAATCGATTGTGTGTTTAGTGATTCTCAACACACATATTACTTCATTAATAATCTCTTCCAAATTACATAGGCCTCCCAAGGGAGGTAAAGGGAAATAAAATAAGAACAAGAAAAATACAACTTGGTCATGTCTTATAACAAGATAATGACAGAACTACCCTTATACAAGATATTCTAACAACTCTAATAGATAGGTCTGAAATCAGACAGTGAGGAGGCTCCATCTTTTTTAGGGATGAGACATAGGAAGGTCTAGTTGATCTGGGCAAGTTAGTTGGATTTAAAGAAGAAGCTACGGATAGCTTTGAAGAGGTCTCCTTTGATAGAGTCCCAACAACTAAGGAAGAAACCCATACTGAAGCCATCAGGACCAGGAGCTTTGTTAGATTTGTGGGAGAGGATTGCCTTGGAAACTTCATCATCAGAGGGGATGGATAGAAGGAAGTCTGTCATTGGGGGGGGGGACAAACTTATTGATGAGATCAGGGGGAAGGGGGAAGGGAAGATTGAAGAGGGATGAGAAGGAGACAATCTCAGCTTTAATGTCAAAGACGGAGGTGAAGGGGGTCTCGTCCTGAGCAAGGAGCAAGGTGATGGAGTCGGAGTTCAACCTGGCTAGCAAGGAACGGTGGAACTAGGCCGTGTTAGAGTCTCCCAGCTCTAGCCACTTAATCCAGGATTTTGGCGCAAAAAACTTTCTTTTTGGAGAGAAAGGGAGAGAAGTTCCTCAGAGAGCTTTTTCTCTTCCAAAGCAAGCTCAAGGAGGAGCAGGTCCGATTGGAGCCGGGATTGAACTCAGGCTAGGTCAGGCCGGCAAGAGCAGACACAAGGGTATTTTAGGAACTACTTTAGTTCCAGCAGTCCTATTACATATTTTCCTCTTTTTTCCTTTTTTTACCTTTTACCTCCCTAGGGAGGTGGATGTAATTTATTTATCATTTGTAATGAAGTAATATAGTTGAGTGGAGAAGTCTCTCCAACTCAAGACATTACAACCGAAACACTCTTCCTTCTCTTCCTCTCTTCTTCTTCCTCCTCCAACTTCTTCTCCTTCTCTTCCTTGCTTACCTAACCTAAAATCCAACTACTGGGTGGTTGGAGGGGACAGGGGACGGGTCTACTAGATGGGAGATAATGAGGGAGTCGGAGTTGGATCGGGTCAGGGGAGGCCGGGAGGGGGGTTAGGGTAATGGGCTTGGTAAAGATGGGAAGGTTGTAGGAGAAAAAGGATTTATTAACAATGGGGGTAGTTAGGTCAGGTTAGAAAATGCCAGGATTTGAAGGGTGGATTGGGTGGGCCTAAGGGAGTGAGATTTGGATGGATGGTCGTGGGCCTGAGGGGAGATGTGTTGGGGAATCCAATGCCCGCCCAGACCCCAGCTCGGGAGGAGTGATGCGCGCTGGCTGGTTTGCAATAAGGAAATAAAGTTGCACCTTCCCTTGTAAGGCGTCTTTTGGGGGATTGGAAAGCGCTTGATCCTACAATTGGTATCAGAACAGGTGGTCGGGAGTTCAAGTCTCCCCAAGTGCGACATACTGCAGAGCAGACTGTACTTGCGAGTGGTCCCTAAGCCTGCGTTGGGGGGGGGATTGTTGGGGAATCCAATGCCCTCTTAGACCCCGGCTCGGACAGAGCGATGCGCGCTGGCTGGTTTGCAATAAGGAAATAAAGTTGCACCTTTCCTCGCAAAGCGTCTTTTGGGGGATTGGCAAGCGCTTGATCCTACAAGATGGGCCTGAGGGAGTAAGGTTTGGATGGATGGTCGTGGGCCAGAGGGGAGATGGGCTTAAAAGGAGGTCTAGGAGATCAGGTTAAGAGGACACGTGGGCGGAGATAAGAAAGTGGGGCCCGGTGAAATGGAAGGAGAGGGGTTAGGTAAGAGGGGGGTAATTGGGAATAGGGATAAGATAAAAAGGGTGGACGACTGCAAAAGGGGGAAAGGGGTTGGGGAGAGGGGGAAAAGTTACCAGACCGTCGTGCAGGAGAGGATCGCCTATCATGAAAATGGCAATTAGAGGTTGCGCAAACCTGAGTTTCATCAACGTCTGTGGCAAGGGAAGCTTGGAGAGGCAAGTTCTTCAGCACTTTGATGGAGGCGGCTGGTACTGAAGATCTTCCAAAGCAACTAAAGAATCGTCTCGAGACAGGCAGTTCAGCAAAAGAGACTTGTCAAGAGACGATTCAGTCACTAGATGGGAAATCGAGTCTCCAGGGGTAGCAGCGTTGGTCGAAGAGTGAACCTCGTCCAGACCAAGGGGATTACAGGGGGTCTACAACGACAGAGAAGTAGGTTGTTGGCAGGGTCAGAGTGTCAGGATCAGCGTTGGTCAGAGGAGCCTCGGGACCAGTGGGCGACGACGCCTCCCTGTCAAGACAAGAACCAGAGGCGGGAGGATCTCGGCGGAGATGGCTGTGGCGACGGCGAGAAGTTGATCTTCCTCTTCTAGGAGAACCGGAATAGCAAGTGTGTGGCGGTGGAGCAACGAGTCTAGAGGACCCAGGGGGTGCTTCGAAGGAGATGGAGGAGCACGAGAGTTGACTTCAGGAGCAACAAGGTTCGCCAAGTCTGCCGGAGGGGCAGCAGGAACGTCGCAAGAGGTGGAGGAGAGAGGGGCTTTGCCTGAACAAACTTTTGATTGGTGGCCAAAGACTTTGCAATGTATACAGTGAGGAGGCACCCAATCGTATTTCACCGGCTGCTCGAAGCTAAATCCGTCGTCTTCTACAATGGAGATGGACAAAGGAGGAGGGCAATTGCTTTGACGACGTTGAAAGCGGGTCCGGAGCCAAGGAAGTGGCTAACCAGATAGGCTTGCCATTTGGTGATTTCGGCAGATAATAGGTTGCTGGGGCAGAGGGTGAAGGGAGAGTCATTTTTTGAAGAAGGCTTAACATAATGGAGGGAAGTGTCAGAGGAAGAGGAGATTGGTTGATGTGAGAAGAGGGAGAACCATGACTTTGGTCTGCAGGAGCAGCAGAGGGGGTGATGGTAGAGGAGGAGATGGAGTCGGGGGTGGGGGTGGGGGTGGGGGTGGTGGTGGAGGTGATGGTGGAGTTGGTGGTAAGGGAGGGAATGGTATCGTGGTTAATGGTGGCGGTGGAGATGGCGGTGGCTGTGATGGTAGGGGTAGCTGAGGAGATGGAGGGAGGGAGGTGGTCGCAGGCAGGGGAGAGCTCATTCTACTGTCCTCTTCTAAAATTATTTTGATGGATGGAGAGGACTTTTCTTCGAAAGTCATCTCTCTCTCTCTCTCTCTCTCTCTCTCTCTTTTTCCTTTTCCTATATCCTAAGAAGGAAAAGAGGAAACACAACAGCCATGATTTCAACCTTAAATCTCAATTTACCGGATGTTGGAGCATTTTGGCCGGGAAGCTAAGCGGTAGTAATTCAACCCTAGGGAAAAATTAAGATGTGTGCTATGTTACTCATATATGTGAAAGTTTCAATATAATTTCGTAGTCTGTTACAATATAAGAACATATAAGAAGAAGAATAAAGGAAGTGAAAAAGAAGGCATCACGATGGAGAGAAAAAGGGGAGAACCCTAGGGCCACGATAGGATTCAGAATATCTCCTATCATGGTCTAGATCCACCTACGTATAACTTATAACATATTAAGAGCTAAATACAATTAAGGACAAACTAAAGTAATTACCACCAAACCCATCTAGTAACAAAGACTTAACATAAACTCCCCCCCCATGCTATACTATTTAACACTCCCTCTAAAGTTGGAGTATATATATCTCCCATACCCAGCTTAGAAAGACCACTAAGAAATGCATACCTAAAAACACCTTAATGAACATATCGCCAAGTTGATTGCTTGAGTTAACAAAGTAGAGTAAAGTTTTTTACATAACAACATTCCTCACAAAATGGCAGCCGACCTCAATGTGTTTAGTCTGCTCATGGAAAACTGGATTATAAGCAATATAGATAGAAATTTGTTACTATGTCTAATCTTCCACCTTTGCTTTGTCTTTATCTACTATGTTTTTACCTACCAAGTATAAGAAAGCTTTGTTGCATCCTAGTTGGAAACATGCTATGGATGTTTAGATGGATGCCTTGTTGGATCATCGAACATGGTTTCTTATTGACTTACCCCCAGGAAAAGGAGCTTGTGCAGGGTTGTTGGATGTACATAGTTAAGTACCTACCAGATGGTTGAGTTGAGCGGCTGAAAGCTCGCTTGGTTGCCAAAGGATATACTCAAGACATATAGTGTCGACTATTTTGAGACTAATCTCTAATATTATTTCACCTTATTCGTGTTCTTATCTCCTTGGTTTTGAATCTTGATCGGCCTCTATTTCAGTTAGATATTAAAAATGCATTTCTTTATGGTGATCTTGAAGAAAAGGTATATATGGAGCAACCTCTAAGGTATGTTGCTCAAGAGAATGCGTCTAAGGTATATCATCTTTGCAAGGCTATTAATGGGCTGAAACAATCTTCTTGTGCCTGGTTTGATAAGTTTGGTAAAGTAATTGGTGTTTATGGGTTCATTCAGTGCTTCTCTGATCACTCTGTACTTGTTCGTCGTCGTGGGGACAAGGTCGACATTCTTGTTGTGTATGTTGATGATATTATAACTTCTAGTAACGATTCCTTTGGCATAAAGATATCAAGGCATATCTACACCGGCATTTTCAAATGAAGGACTTAGTGATGCTTAGGTACTTTTTGGGAATTGAAGTTGTTTGTTGCAAGAAGGGTTTCAACTTGTCTCAAAGGAAATATGTTCTTGATCTTCTACTTAAGATTGGCATGTTGGGCTATAAGCCTGTTGATAACCCTACGGATCCTAATCTAAAACTTAGGGCATAAGATGACAAACTTTTTGGATAATCATCAGTACAGAAGGCTGGTTGGGAAGCTTATTTATTTTAATATTACTCGTCTAGATATTTCCTTTGTCATTGGAGTTATTAGTCAATTTATAGAGAATCCTTACTAGGCTCACTAGGATGTTGCGTGCCGCATTCTGATATATCTTAAAGGTGCTATCAGGAAAGGTCTTGTTTATTGACATCATGGTCACACTGATATTGTGGGTTATTCTGATGTTGATTGGGCTGGTGTTGTCGATGATAGTTGATCACCTACTTGATATTGCACGTTTGTCGGTGGTAATCTTGTGACTTAGAGTAAGAAGCAGACTATTGTGGCTCCGTCTAGTCCAAAGGCTAAGCATAAAGCTATGGCATATACTGCAGGGGAATTAATGTGGTTGAAATCTCTCATTCAAGATTTGGGGTTCTCAGTTGCGAAACCTATGAAGATGTATTGTGATAATCAAGCTACAATTTATACCACCAGTAATCCGGACTTTCATGAGAGGACTAAGCATATTGAGGTCGACCGTCATTTTGTGAGAAATGCAGTTATGCAAAAGCTTATTTCGACTCCGACAATCAACTTCGTGATATGTTCACGAAGGCGTTGTTCCGGCCTACATTTCTTAGTGGTTGTTCCAAGCTAGGTGTGGGAGATATGTATGTATATATATAATCCAGCTCGAGGGGGAGTGTTAAAGTGTATATCATGGGGTGATGGTCCATGGACATCCATGGAACAGTGTACCGTAGGATCATATCTAATAGCTTAGTTGTCTTTAGTTGTTTCCTTTTGTAATTACACTAAGGAAGTTATCTTGGTTCTATTGTAATTAGTCATCCACTCTTAGTAGCATCCCTACTAAGAGGCGATAGTGATGTAGATCAAAAGATGAAGAACAAAAGACCAAAACAATTGATGCAGATTCATCATCAAATAGGGTTTGTTTCATTGGGAATAAGTGTAGGGTTGGGATATATATATGTTGGGCCTTTGTTCCCAAGGGTTTTTTATGTATTAGGCCACTTTAGTGGGCCTGAAATAGGGGTATATAGGTTGCATACGGGATTAGCCCAATACTTAGTTTTTATTTTGTGTTTTTAATTGAACCGGTTTAAATTGGTTGCATCCAATTGGTTCAATTGGTCTAATTTACGTGAAGTGAACCTATTAGCTAAGAGGTTCTTATATCCTATTGGCTACTAGGGAATCTTCTTTATTTTAAGTAGTTTAAGTTGTTTTAAGTCATTAGGACTCTATTTTAAGTCTATTTGACTTTCCTAGTCAGTTTAAGTTGCCTAATAGGTTAGGGATAAGGTTAGGCCATTCCTTTTTAGTGTCTAAGTCTATTTTTGAGTCTTCTATATAAGTTTGTAAGGGAGGCCAGTATTGTACACGAATTTGATTAATGAAAAAGCTTTAGTTTGCTGCCATAGCTACTGCTCTGCTCTGTTGAGTGAACCTTGTGAGTAATATCAAGGCTACCTTGTGGGTAATATCAAGGTGAAGGGATTGGTGGACTCCGATCGACTCCTTGCATCTTGTAGATCGGGAGGTCCTTCTTCTAGTTCTTCAAAGCTGCTACCATTGAAGATTTAATCTTTCAAGTACGTAGTTTATTAATTCAGCATTTAACCTTCTTCTTTTGATCCTCTAACCTAAGCTCCATCTACTCCTATTATCACCCCTTCCATTAATCCATAGATCCATTAGAACCCTAAAACCTTAAATCCAATTCTGCCCTAAATTGCAGAATTTTGTAACTCATCCAAACCCTAACTTCTTTATACCAAAATAACCCCCTAGACCTGCCCATTAATACCCTATAAACCTCTTTCCTAAAATCTGCCCCTAAACCCTAGATCTTACAAACAGTCCATTTTCATAAGGCATCCTACCCAAAACCCTAAAACTCAATTCTGCCCAAAATTACAGAATTTCAAAACTCATCCAAATCCTAACCTTTTTATACCATATTGACCCCCTAGACCTGCCCATTAATACCCTATAAACCCCTTTCCCAATATCCAACCCAAACCCTAGGAATTGACCTAAATCCTAGTGCTGTCCATTCGAACCAGCAGCCCCTTTTGTTATTTGATCCTGTTGTTTGGCTCCTAGTAGGTCTCCTACCTATCTAGGACTACATTAAGTGGTATCAGAGCTATGGCGGAGGGAAGCTCCAACCAAGCCTTGAAAGACCCACCTCCCTTTGTTTTCAAGACCCAAGTTCGTCTACCCAATGGGAGCACAGCCATCTTAGTTGTTGATGAGAGGAGACGTAACAACATTATTTCACAATCCGTGGTGGATATGTTGTCCCAATCGGGAGAGATTTGCATCGAGCCTACGGTAAAATCTGTGTTGAATTTGGGTGTTCTTCATACTATGATGGTGCTTGGTGTAAGCCGGTACCATCTCCAAGGAGCTTTATTGCAGTAGGTTGCAATTGGTTGAATGCGACAAGGTTGGATTGAACCGAAAAACAACTTGTGTGCCCTACGATTGACAGCGTCTATACCATTTGTTTACTCTAAAAGAATTACAACCAAAGGTGACCACATCGACTGTACAGCCACAAGGACTGCCGAACATGTCAACTCAAATGCAAGTGACATCCACTGTGTTTGAAGTTTCACCTATGGCAGATGCACCAACAAAAGATTCTACTAAAGCGGTTTGTGTTGAAGAGATTCAAGAACCTATAGCTAAAGAAATTCAAGTAGACCAAGCTGCACCAATAGTTGAGATCATGGTTGAGAAGCTCGGCCATCAAATTGATGTGGAGGTCCAACACACAATGGTAGAAGAAACTATTGAAGAGGGCAAAGTAGACAAGGCTGAGGACATGGAAGAAGTGGTGATTGACAACACTCCACAAGAAATCATCGACATCCAAGATGTTGTTCTTGAAGAGGTCGAGCACATAGAGTTTGTTATGCCACTATGGTTCTTTGAAGAGAACGCTCCACGCATTGAAGACTTTATCCCCAATGTTCCCTTCACCGAAATTACGTTTGGGGATGGTCAAGTGTTGATCACATGTTGATTCCCCCTCATCACTACAAAATTCGAGGGCGAATTTTTTCAAGTTGGGAGAGTTGATGCAGATTCATCATCAAATAGGGCTTGTTTCATTGGGAATAAGTGTAGGGTTGGGATATATATATGTTGGGCCTTTGTTCCCAAGGGTTTTCTATGTATTAGGCCACTTTAGTGGGCCTGAAATAGGGGTATATAGGTTGCATACGGGATTAGCCCAATACTTAGTTTTTATTTTGTGTTTTTAATCGAACTGGTTTAAATTGGTTGCATCCAATTGGTTCAATTGGTCTAATTTAAGTGAAGTGATCCTATTGGCTAAGAGATTCTTATATCCTATTGGCTACTAGGGAATCTTCTTTATTTTAAGTAGTTTAAGTTGTTTTAAGTCATTAGGACTCTATTTTGAGTCTATTTGAATTTCCTAGTCAATTTAAGTTGCCTAATAGGTTAGGGATAAGGTTAGGCCATTCCTTTTTACTGTCTAAGTCTATTTTTGAGTCTTCTATAAAAGTTTGTAAGGGAGGCCAGTATTGTACACGAATTTGATTAATGAAAAAGCTTTTGTTTGCTGCCATAGCTACTGCTTTGCTCTGTTGAGTGAACCTTGTGAGTAATATCAAGGCTACCTTGTGGGTAATATCAAGGTGAAGGGATTGGTGGACTCCGATCGACTCCTTGCATCTTGTAGATCGGGAGGTCCTTCTTCTAGTTCTTCAAAGCTGCTACCATTGAAGATTTAATCTTTCAAGTAAGTAGTTTATTAATTCAGCATTTAACCTTCTTCTTCTGATCCTCTAACCTAAGCTCCATCTACTCCTATTATCACCCCTTCCATTAATCCATAGATCCATTAGAACCCTAAAACCCTAAATCCAATTCTGCCCTAAATTGCAGAATTTTGTAACTCATCCAAACCCTAACTTCGTTATACCAAAATAACCCCCTAGACCTGCCCATTAATACCCTATAAACCTCTTTCCTAAAATCTGCCCCTAAACCCTAGATCTTACAAACAGTCCATTTTCATAAGGCATCCTACCCAAAACCCTAGAATTCCAACTTCAACTGATCCAACTTATACCATTAGACTCATAAAATTCTGCACATCATTACCAAATAAAACCCCCACTTAATGTAGTCCTAGATAGGTAGGAGACCTACTAGGAGCCAAACAACAGGATCAAATAACAAAAGGGGTTGCTAGATCGAATGGACAGCACTAGGATTTAGGTCAATTCCTAGGGTTTGGGTTGGATATTGGGAAAGGGGTTTATAGGGTATTAATGGGTAGGTCTAGGGGGTCAATATGGTATAAAAAGGTTAGGATTTGGATGAGTTTTGAAATTCTGTAATTTTGGGCAGAATTGAGTTTTAGGGTTTTGGGTAGGATGCCTTATGAAAATGGACTGTTTGTAAGATCTAGGGTTTAGGGGCAGATTTTAGGAAAGAGGTTTAGAGGGTATTAATGGGCAGGTCTAGGGGGTTATTTTGGTATAAAGAAGTTAGGGTTTGGATGAGTTACAAAATTCTGCAATTTAGGGCAGAATTGGATTTAGGGTTTTAGGGTTCTAATGGATCTATGGATTAATGAAAGGGGTGATAATAGGAGTAGATGGAGCTTAGGTTAGAGGATTAGAAGAAGAAGGTTAAATGCTGAATTAATAAACTACGTACTTGAAAGATTAAATCTTCAATGGTAGCAGCTTTGAAGAACTAAAAGAAGGACCTCCCGATTTACAAGATGCAAGGAGTCGATCGGAGTCCACCAATCCCTTCACCTTGATATTACCCACAAGGTAGCCTTGATATTACTCACAAGGTTCACTCAACAGAGCAGAGCAGTAGCTATGGCAGCAAACAAAAGCTTTTTCATTAATCAAATTCGTGTACAATGCTAGCCTCCCTTACAAACTTATATAGAAGACTCAAAAATAGACTTAGACAGTAAAAAGGAATGGCCTAACCTTATCCCTAACCTATTAGGCAACTTAAACTGACTAGGAAACTCAAATAGACTCAAAATAGAGTCCTAATGACTTAAAACAACTTAAACTACTTAAAATAAAGAAGATTCCCTAGTAGCCAATAGGATATAAGAATCTCTTAGCCAATAGGATCACTTCACTTAAATTAGACCAATTGAACCAATTGGATGCAACCAATTTAAACCAGTTCAATTAAAAACACAAAATAAAAACTAAGTATTGGGCTAATCCCGTATGCAACCTATATACCCCTATTTCAGGCCCACTAAAGTGGCCTAATACATAGAAAACCCTTGGGAACAAAGGCCCAACATATATATATCCCAACCCTACACTTATTCCCAATGAAACAAGCCCTATTTGATGATGAATCTGCATCAACTCTCCCCAACTTGAAAAAATTCGTCCTCGAATTTTGTAGTGATGAGGGGGAATCAACATGTGATCAACAGCTTTGACCATCCCCAAACAGAATTTCGGTGAAGCGGGAACATTGGGGATAAAGTCTTCAATGCGTGGAGCGTTCTCTTCAAAGAACCATAGTGGCATAACAAACTCTATGTGCTCGACCTCTTCAAGAACAACATCTTGGATGTCGATGATTTCTTGTGGAGTGTTGTCAATCACCACTTCATCTTCCATGTCCTCAGCCTTGTCTACTTTGCCCTCTTCAATAGTTTCTTCTACCATTGTGTGTTGGACCTCCACATCAATTTGATGGCCGAGCTTCTCAACCATGATCTCAACTACTGGTGCAGCTTGGTCTACTTGAATTTCTTTAGCTATAGGTTCTTGAATCTCTTCAACACAAACCGCTTTAGTAGAATCTTTTGTTGGTGCATCTGCCATAGGTGAAACTTCAAACACGTCGATGTCACTTGCATTTGAGTTGACATGTTCGGCGATCCTTGTGGCGTCGATCGATGTGGTCACCTTTAGTTGTAATCCTTTTAGAGTAAACAAATGGTATAGACGCTGTCGATTAGGTAGGATACACAAGTTGTTTTCCGGTTCAATCCAACCTTGTCGCTCGTCCAACCAATTGCAACCTACTGCAATAAAGCTCCTTGGAGATGATACTGGCTTACACCAAGCACCATCATGATATGAAGAACACCCAAATTCAACACAGACTTTACCTGTAGGCTCGATGCAAATCTCTCCTGATTGGAACAACATATCCACCACGGATTGTGAAATAATGTTGTTACGTCTCCTCTCATCAACAACTAAGATGGCTGTGCTCCCATTGGGTAGACGAACTTGGGTCTTGAATATGAAGGGAGGGGGGTCTTTCAAGGCTTGGTTGGAGCTTCCCTCCGCCATAGCTTTGATACCAATTTATGTAGTCCTAGGTAGGAGTAATCCCACTAGGAACCAGGCTAATAGGATCTCTTAACAAGGCTGGCCGATTGGGACAGCTTAGGCTAATTAGGGCAGAATTAGGGTTATGGTTAGGGTTTCGACTTAGGGTTTTATTTGGTAATGATGTGCAGAATTTTATGAGTCTAATGGTATAAGTTGGATCAACTTTGGTTGAGGCTGGAATTCTAGGGTTTTGGGTAGGATGCCTTATGAAAATGGACTGTTGGTAGGATCTAGGGTTTAGGGGCAGATTTTAGGAAAAAGGTTTATAAGGTATTAATGGGCAGGTCTAGGGGGTTATTTTGGTATAACGAAGTTAGGGTTTGGATGAGTTACAAAATTCTGCAATTTAGGGCAGAATTGGATTTAGGGTTTTAGGGTTCTAATGGATCTATGGATTAATGGAAGGGGTGATAATAGGAGTAGATGGAGCTTAGGTTAGAGGATTAGAAGAAGAAGGTTAAATGCTGAATTAATAAACTACTTACTTGAAAGATTAAATCTTCAATGGTAGCAGCTTTGAAGAACTAGAAGAAGGACCTCCCGATCTACAAGATGCAAGGAGTCGATCGGAGTCCACCAATCCCTTCACCTTGATATTACTCACAAGGTTCACTCAACAGAGTAGAGCAGTAGCTATGGCAGCAAACAAAAGCTTTTTCATTAATCAAATTCGTGTACAATGCTGGCCTCCCTTACAAACTTATATAGAAGACTCAAAAATAGACTTAGACAGTAAAAAGGAATGGCCTAACCTTATCCCTAACCTATTAGGCAACTTAAATTGACTAGGAAACTCAAATAGACTCAAAATAGAGTCCTAATGACTTAAAACAACTTAAACTATTTAAAATAAAGAAGATTCCCTAGTAGCCAATAGGATATAAGAACCTCTTAGCCAATAGGATCACTTCACTTAAATTAGACCAATTGAACCAATTGGATGCAACCAATTTAAACCGGTTCAATTAAAAACACAAAATAAAAACTAAGTATTGGGTTAATCCCGTATGCAACCTATATACCCCTATTTCAGGCCCACTAAAGTGGCATAATACATAGAAAACACTTGGGAACAAAGGCCCAACATATATATATCCCAACCCTACACTTATTCCCAATGAAACAAGCCCTATTTGATGATGAATCTGCATCAACAATATTCACGTGAACAGTGTCACAACCCCATATTTGCCTTGGTGGGAATATTAGTAGGAGATCTTGTGGTGCCCAAGACTCGATTACATGAAGGCTTTATTAGAAAGTTCAATTTTGCGTGGGAGCAGTTTTGTCAATTCTTTTTAAGTTCTCAGCTGGGCCGATGGAGTTGTTTTAAAGGTGGGGACCACAAGACACTAGAGCCGGCAGCAACACTTAAAGTTATTTTAAAAGTGGGGACCACAAGGAATTAGAATCGGCTGCAGCATCTTGAAGACTCCTAGAAGACTTGAAGATCTTAATTAGTTTCTCTTTTGGTTTTTAGTAACTTAGACAAGTTAGACTTTCTATTTCAGTTACTTTCTAATTCAGTTTATTGCTTGTAAAGCAAGTCTCAGCCTTATAGGAGACTGCTATTTTATTTATTTCTATTTTCGACTCAGCCTTTGAGTCTATATATTTGTACACCCCACGATTATGCTGATGAATGAGAATATGCTTTGAGCATTACTATTGTCCTGGTCAGAGGATGAAGGGCTGATGAGAGTCTGGCTCAGAGAGTTGAAACCCTATCCGATGCAGTGAATGCGCTCCATGGCCAGGAATGGCAAGGGAGTTTAGTCCCACATTGGTCGGGTAGTGTGCGGCAGCTTGGCTTATGACCTTGAAAGGGCCTCTCCACCCTTAAGCTTGTGCTTTTGGGTTGGACGCCATTAAGTGGTATCAGAGCGGGCTGTCCGTGCACCGGCCATGTGGGGGCCCATGGCCCAAAGCTGGGGGGAGTTGATGTAATGAATGCGGCTCTATTGTCAGGAATGGAAGGGGAGTTTAGTCTCATATAAGTTGGTTAGTATGCTATAGTTTGGCTTATGACCTTGGAAGGGCTTCTCCACCCTTAAGCTCAGGCTTTTGGGTTGGAGGCCATTACTATCCCCCTTATCTTCTTTCTATCTCTTTCTTCTTCATTATCTCCCTATTCCCCAATCAAGTTCCACCTTCTCTATTGCTTGAGATTGTCATTGAGTGCTGCTGTTGCATCTAAGAAGGACCAGAAGACAACACAAACAACTACTTAAGTTGCTGTTGCTGATCAGAGGACAAGTCATCTCCACACCTGCGGTTGCTCCAGTTTCTATTTCTCTGCTGCTGCAATTGAAGGACCTGATCCCAGCAGTCTTTACTCCATCGACTGATACTTGGAGAACTGTTTCAGACTCCTAAGGCCACTCGATCCCAGTCTTGGACCCTGTTGTTGGCTGGATTGATCTGCAGCACCGACCTTCTACTTTGGTGATTACCTTCCAACTCTGATTTGCTTCTATTATTATTGATGATCTGTTGCAACTATTGTCGATCCTACTGTAGAGTGGTTCTTAGTTGAACCCCTTCTACCTTAGGTAGTTTATCAATATAAAACATATAGCTAGTAACAATAGAGGGTATTCTCTCTCTATTGTGTTCTGGCTCTTCTCCCTCTCTGGTTTCTTCTCTCTTCACTTCTTCTTCTTCTGCTCTCCATTGCTGATCCGCTAATCTCTGATATTATTTTAGATCCAATTCTGGTCGAGTGGCACACTTAGGGAGGTGAACAACTTCCCAAAACATGACACAGATCTGATGGTTGGATCTGCTACAACAGTTTCTCCTATAAGAAGTACCAAAACCAACAAAAACAGGGTATCACAGGGCCTGATATTGCAGGGAGAAACAGAATTGAATAAGGCCTTTGATTCAGCAGTAAAATACCTCCACCATACGGCAGATCAATAGTAGAGTAGGCTCTTTCTCCAGATAAGACGAATCTATTGTTTTAGAGCTTCATCGAACAAGAGAAACCATCACAAACCAGGTAAGGGGCAGCAATTGTAGAGTAGGAAGATCAATAGTAGAGTAAGCTCCTTCTCCAGCTAAGACAAATCTATTGTTTTAGTGCTTCATTGAACAAGAGAAACCATCACAAACCAGGTAAGGAGCAGCAATTGCTGCACACCACATGTTTTGCTTTAAAGACTCCCAAACCAGAAACAAGGAAACAGCAAGAACAGGTTAATGGTGCTCTGATACCATGTGACAAAACCAGGGAAACACTAACTAGTACCTACCTATAGCAAGAGAAGAAGAAGAACGAACAAGGAGAAAAGAAGAGCTGACCGATTAACGTATGTTCTGTTCCCTAACTAATAGCAATAGGAATATTTAATAACACAAATAAAATAGGTAATTACTAGCATGCCCTTAAAACAAATGGAATACCAAAAATACCCCGACAGTAACTACAATTTTAACCACACACACATTCACATGGGATTGTAATATGTTGGAATAGTTTCTACTTAACATAACTGCTACTGCAACTGATAACAATGGCAACAGGTTCCATACTTTTTCATCAATGGCTTCTGTTTCCTTCTTTATCTTTGATATCTAAAACGATCATGTCCATTTAGAATGCTTTTTACAACATTTGTGTAAGCCATCACCAAGGGTCAATATATGAATCTATAATTGCCACTGCCTCATGTGGCATTTTCAGACAGCAAATGCAGTCTTCCCTCTCAGTACTTCTTTCAAAGAGAGATCTCCCAAAGCCCCTTCTCCAAGCAATTCATCCAGAATCTAAGAATGACCACATTCATCTAATTTCATCTGCTCACTTCTTAAGTATTTCTTACTATCTATACCAGGGAACATCAACTGGTAGTCTGACAGCACCAAGATCAGAGTGAAATTTATTTCACCTAAAGGATGACAAACCAAATGTTTGTCTTGGTCTATTTTCTATCTTTTCATTATTTATCAGGGAAATTTTCATCTCCGTTTACTTCCATTTTTACAACATTATCCAGTGCTAAAAAAAATGGACATGTAAAATTCATTTGCACAGCAGGTAGTCAAGACTCAAAATTAAGATCAGACCCTTTAAATCTGCATACAATTACCATTCTTGTTCTCATAAAAAATAAAAATAAAAAGCCATTCTTGTTTAGGAATTGTAATCTGAAGAGGTCATTCATATATTGCAATTTGTAAAGTAAAAGCACTAAAGTGCATCAGGACAGATGTATCTTCATTTTCTTAATACAAAGATGCAAACATAGAACCCACAAGGAAATGTGCAAGAATCAAATCAGACTTGGATCTTTAATCATTTGGGAACCTCACAGTTAAGTGTTTGTAGCAAACTTACCCCCAGAATGGTATCAGATAGAGTGGACTGCCTATATATAATAGATACTTCTTGAGAGTCATCATAAAAGTCGTCTGATAGAAGGAGATAGAGAGAAGCAAATGTAACAAGAAGTGCATGGAATGTGGAGAAACCACTGCAAAAGAAAGAGGAGCAAGGAATTAAACCTTAAAACTTACTACCTTCTGAGATAAACAGGACATTAACTGTTGAAAGAAGTAAATTGAGAGAAATATTACCGGTTGTTCCATTCAATTTTTTGTGCTTTGTTTAGCTTTGAATATGCCCTGAAGAATAGCAAACTAACCAGTCCCGTAACTTCATAAACCTTCAAGAACAAAAAATGGATAATTCAATGATTAGAGAGTAGAAAGAAAATGTGGAAATGAAGTAAACCAATTAACTTACAATCTTGCACATGACGATGCTAGCAAGAACAGATATAAGCCAGTGAATGTATTTGCTTTGACTGAAGTAACCAGTGGAAGAATTTAAAACAGAGGGGAATTGAAAACCCCCCAACATCTCTCTCTCCTTGTAATAGCTCTCTGTGTTTAAAAAAAAAATTAATGGAAAATTAAAAACAAACCGATTGAGAAACCAAGAAAAGCCATGTCAACTTCTGCCGCACAAATCAGAAGCCGAAAATACAAAGAAAGGAGAAGATACGTTCTGTAAGAACTGACTCACGCTTTGAAGGTTGGATGGATCTGCAGAAATTAACCATGTCGTATCGTCGTCAGCGGCGAAGGGAACTGGCGTATTATCGCGTGTCCGGTGGGTGTCCCACGGCTTGGTTCTCTTGTTTCTGATGTGGCGTAACAAATAAGCTGAAACGTATCTTTTAGCTTAAAAAAATAGAAAGGGATTGGACAAGTATAACTGCTGAAATGAGAGAATGTAGGTATTTGACGCGCTAATGCCCTGTCTCTGTCCCTTGGCAGTTGAGATTTGAGAATACGCCTCCCTATCTTGAACCTCATGGTTGTGGAATTTTTTATGGCGCGGATAATAATTGTCAATGTGCCTAGAGTCAAGACCTGTACCTAGAGTCAAGACCTCACGGTTCACACCAACTACGGATTGATAAAAGTGCAGTGCGGTGTGCTGAGATTCTGTGAGGTCTTGACACGTGGAAGATCCTAAATCCATCAGTGTCAAACTAGAATGATCTAAATTTTTTTTTTCCTATTTTTCAAGTTTGGCACCGTTGGATTTAACATGTTTCACGTGTCGAGCTCTCAACCCCAAACTACATCATACTACACTTCTAAGAAATTGGAGTGGATTTTTCCCCTCCAACCATTGTTGTTTAACAGTTACAATCTAAGCTCAGTTTATTATAATTTCCTGTGGTATTTCAATGAATGAGATTTTTTTAGTTCACCTAGGGTTGAGATCTAATTTCACACGGCCTTGTGTCTAAGCGTAAGAACCGCACGATCGGTTAGCATTCTATTTCCCTATTACCTTTTACCTTAATGAACGGGGCATATCTGAGATTTTGAACATTGCATGTGAGGTGGGAATTTCACGAACATGCAAACGTGGAGGATAATTTTATTTGACAAAAAGGGAGGGTTGGGTATACTGCCAGCTTTTGGTAAATTAGTGGCATACACCAATCACAGAACTGGACACATGAGGGCAAGAGAGTCTTTTTGAAGGGAATGAGAGAGGATGGCACATGTTGGGCACCCTGGCAATGTGCCCGCCTGTTTCCTCGACAAACTTACCTGACCATATAAAATGTTTATTTTATTAACAAACTACATACATAAGAGTATTTAAAAACAATTTGGATCCTCTACTGTGCGTTGCCCATCCTGCCGATGTGCTTCCTCACACAGGCAGTGCACAATGACTGCCCTACCCACTGCCCCAGCACCTTGTCCGGGTGGGGTAAGAAGATCATTGCGCCCCTGCCTGTGTGAGGAAGCCCGACGGCAAGACGAGCAGTGTGCAGTAAAGGATTAGAATCCATTTAAAAACTAACGATATTATACAAACGAAAGATCTTGATTATCTAACCATAAGAATGTTATGTTTTTGAGTCATGTCCTGTTAGGTACTTGGGCAAAGCCTTGGCGATGCGCAGTGGATGCTAGAAGCAATCTCCGAATCATTCGAGCGCCTAGAAACAAACTATATAGAGTTGTGCTCTTATATCAGTTGCTCCTCTCATCATTCAACCATTGATTGAGAATATATACGATATTTCTTCATACTTTGTAAAATGTACTTTCTAGTATATTCCTAAGGAGTGCAATACAATAGCTGATTCTCTAGCAAAGAAGACCAAGTCCATTATGAACATAATGGTTTGGCTTAATTCCACTACATGGTTGATGGAATCTTGTAATTCAGCAATTACGAGCTTTGCAAGCTAGGTTCATGAATATATGTATTTTTATCCCCAAAAAATGATAACCGAGGAGAGGGTAAAGTGGGGGAAGGGGCGGAGAGAAAGAAAGAGAGCAGTTCTCTATCCTGATCATAACCATAAACCACCAAACAACATTTTATGAAATTCATATGGTCAAAAATGTATCTACCCATGATTAAATTTCTTCTTGTGAGGTGGATAACATGGTGAATGCTTAAGTGTATAGGTTATTTTCCATGCAAGAGTGCCCCAAATTATTCCATGTTTCTTCTTGGAATTGACCTCAAATGGGCTTCATTCCCTTCAGATTTTCTCATGTTAGGGTGGCTATTCTTTATGTCTCCTTTTGCCCTTCATCTTAGAGAAAATGCCTTCAAAGGCAAACCTTGTCCGTTGTTCTTGGGCCATCAGGTGTTGGCCTCCTTCCATTCTTCTTTGCATCACCAGGTTGGAGAGAATATTTTGACTCGATTGGGGTTTGAAGAAAGGATAGAAGAGAAACTATAGAGAAATAATTCTTGTATGACTGTTACAAATAATTCTGCAAGGTAGATGATGGATTGGATGCGTTCTTTTGTTGGTGGAGATTGAACCTGACTTCAATGTTGTCAGACTACATATGTATCTTATCGGGATCATGTCGACCGTAGTTCAAAATGGACGATTCACGTCAATGTCTTTATAATTAAGTTTCGTCATAATTGAATAACATTGGAGCCGTCGATGAAGAACCTATCACTATTCAATTTAAGAGAGATTTACTAGGTTGTAATGGGACTTGGGACGATGCTTCAAAAATAAATGTTCAAAAATCAAAATGCCCTTAGGATCTAACGTGGACCAAAATGAAAACTTTAACCCGCAGGTTCGAAATCCATTATGGTCTACACTTATTAGGATAGATTTGCCTTCGATCATCCGCTTGTATCATTAAATGAATGTCATGCCCCTTCAAGTACCTCATTGAAGCCAACTCTAGCCCTAGGTTTTAATTCAAGGTATTGGTGTTGGGAATTTTTATCACCTCCAATTTGTTGCCCGCTCCAATTCCCTCCAATTCCTCACATAGGAGAAAAAACAATCACCCTACTCCACCTTGGGCAGTGTGTTCGGACAGGGGATAAGGTGGTCATTTTCACTCCTATGTGAGGAATTGGAGGGAATTGGAGCGGGCAAGAATTGGAGGTGATAACGATTCGTTTTAGTCGCCATACCTGTATCGATAAGTTTGTATCAAGTGGAATCTACTACAAAAAATCACTTTTTTTGATAAAAAATTGAAACGTTAAATGTTAGTTTCAGGATATCTAATGATCAAAATGCCCTTTTAATAAAAATCCACCAAAATTTAAAAATAAAATGATCAAAATGCCCTTGTCTTCTCCAAATGGTCTAGGGTTTGAAATTGAAAAAAATTTACCCAAATCGGTTAAGGTTTCAAGGAAAACACAATTGAAATTGAAAAAATTTTCAATTTAAATCAGGTTTTGTTTAACAAATTGGATCATCTAACTAGTCAGCCACACAGATATTATTTAAATCAGAAGGGCAAGCTTATCTGCAAATGTGGTTCAACAAGCAATTTAATGAAGTGTTTCTCTCATCAATAGACTCAACGATTGGCCCATCGTTGAACTTCCTATTACTATTGAACTTGATATTGTTGTGGATTTTTGTAAAGAAAAATGAACTACGATAACAGGCGGTCAGGTTCCAAGAATCCGATTGCCATCTGTCGTCCGTGTTCAATGCCTCGATCTTGAATTTGTATTTTGAACTGTTTCTATTTTTTTTTAATCTATGCGAGAGGACGCATTTGTTAATTTCAAAAATCCGATGTACAGAGCTATGTTTTCCATCTCTCTCTTTTTCTTTTTCTTCTTCGTCTTTTTCGCAGAGGGATTGTAGTGGGAGTAAGAATAGGGGAGGGAGGGGAAAAGCCATCTTCTTCTGAGCAGAGTTCGTCATCTCAGTGTCGTAGCCATTGTTTCACTTACATCGTCATCTCAGTAAACCATTTTTTTCTAGTTTGAAAGTTGTGAACCCTAATATTCTGTTTTTCTATTTGCAGCAGCAATGTCTCTCTCTCCATTATGACGATTAGAGACTAGTATGAACTCCAATTATTTATCCCCATTCTTCCATTATTATTCTTTAACTGCAAGTATGCAAAGAAGAAGAGGGAAATGGGTTGGGAGAAATCGAGTTGCAGTGAAAGAAGAAGATGAAGACAGGGGCGGCTTGGGTTGGACGATTGCAAGAGGAGAGTTGAAGATGCGTTGTAATTGGATGATCCAATTTGTTAAACAAAACCTGATTTAAACTGGAAAAAAAATTCAGTTTTAATTATGTTTTCTTTTAAACCCTAACCGATTTGGGGAAATTTTTTTCAATTTTAAACCCTAGACCATTTGGAGAAGATGAGGGCATTTTGGTCATTTTATTTTTAAATTTTGATGGGTTTTTATCGAAAAGACATTTTGGTCCTTAGATATCCTGAAACTAATATTTAACGTTTCAAATTAACGATAAGATCAAAGTGTTACAAAGTTTTGAAAGTAAGGGAGAATTTGCAATTAAAAAAATTGTAAGGGGGCATTTAGACAAATGGACATTTTTAGGGGGGCATTTGACAAAAACCCAGAAAAAAAAGGGAGAGGGTTGGACATGTTGCTAGTTTTCGAAAAGCTAGTGACAAGCACCAATCACAAGACTGGATCCATGAGGGTAAGTGAGTCTTTTCCAAAGGGAGGGAGATAGAAAGACACATACTGACACCCTGGCGACGTACCCAACCTTTTCCTTGAAAAAAAAAAGAAACTCGCTTTTTTATCGTATTAGTGTCATATCGGCGTCGATCTCCTTTGAGGAAATTAATCCTCTCCAATTCCCTAAACTGTGCAGTGCGGCAATTTGGGGTGGAGACGTCGACACCTGGCAGCTCGGACATCCAACGGTGCTGAGCTCGAGAAGAAAAAAAAATGGAAGTCAATGAGCTCAAACCGTTGGATGTCCGAGCTGCCTGGTGTCGACATCTCCACCCCGAACTGCCGCTCTGCACACTTTTAGGGAATTGGAGAGGATTAAAATCCTCTCCTTTGATACTCTCACTCCATGCTCAAGCCGGGATCACCCATTCACCTCAAAGAATCGACAAAAAAGAAAAAACCGGCCTATAGAAACCGACCTAAATCCTTTGGGGATCGGATTCCTAGAACCGAGTCTCAAGCATGATATAAGTAATCGGCATTAGATCAGCTGTATCGGCCAATCCCTATCAATATACCATATTAGTGTAATAGTATGACAAAAAGGTAAAATCATCCAAAAAATCAAACATTTATTTTTTTTAAAATGAAGGCAAAATCATATGATATGAACCGAACCAAATCGATATTGATTATTTAAACCATGGTCCCCAAAACTGCTTTTGATAGAGCCTCTAGTTGAACCTCTCTTCGCGTTTTACATCCCTTCTTTAATTGCCTTCTATCTATCTCCGGCAATCATCCTTTTGATTGTTGTTGAGTTTACGATCGCAGCTAAAATGGGTTATTAGGCATATGAAATTCAAAAAAATGAATCTACCCCAAGCCACAACAATATATCACCGTAGGGTAAGCGGAGACCAAACAGATGCTATCAATCTCAGTGGAATCCAATCTAGGGCTTGACCAAGGGTCTATGGTAAGCACCATCAAGGGAAAGCATGGGTAACCCTCCATGAAGCCTAGAACCCATAGCAGTACATGGCAAGCAACAGGGATTCAAACAAGTTAAAGCCATACAAAATTGGGCATCACAACAAATTCCAATAATGAGTGACCATACACAATGAAACCCAGGGAAGAAACCTTAGCTGGAGTTGATCATTCCCCAGTGGGGCCCGAAGGCCTAGAAGGAGCTTGATTTCATACAAACACAGTAGAGTCAACATACAATTTGACAGGATTCATATGGATCAATACATGGAAAATTTTCATGGAGCATAGGATCCATGGCATTATAAGCATAGGGCCACCATCAAATTCAACACAAGGTCATCATGGCATGCAAGAACAACACAAAATTCACATGTTATGCAAAATAATCAACATCAATACAAACCCAAACAAAAGTCACATTAGGCAAAGGTGAACAAATGCAAACACCTACACACATAGCATCAAGAGTACTGAAAATTCAAATGTTACCCTAGAAGCCGTCTATGCAGGTACGCATGTTTAGCGTACGCCTCTATCCCCCGCATTACTACCAGTTCAACCGATGGAGCCGTCTACTAGCTCAACTGATGGAGTCATCTATGCAGTACGCCTCTATCCCCCACAGGCCCACACTCTAGTGTCCCTGAGCAAAGCACTGGCGAGTTTTCGCTCAATCCGACAATTCGAAGTATTCTACAAAATCACTTCTTTGATCTATAATTGTTCCATAGTCTCAGTCAAAGAGGGGCATTGTGTAAATACCTCATTTTGTCTTTTCCCCGGGAGGGTTCCCGTGACGATGATGAGCACCCTCTAATGCATAGAGCTGATGTATCCATAGATGTAACGCAAGTGTACACTGCTCGAATCCGTTTATCGATCGTCAATCCCCTTGTCGGAGCCCAAAATTAGAGCCTCAAAGCCCTCCAAGATCCCTTGGAAAGGCTAGCCCTGATCCAGACCTCTTGGAACTAGCCTGGTCCAGCATAGAACTTGCCCCAAATAGCCCAATCATTTCTGTCGATACCGAAGTCTAGGTCGACACTCAAAGACCCTGAGTCGACATCGACCCATCTCCACTCACTGTCGAGCAGAGCATTCCTACTGTCTATCCCACTTCGACATTCAGAAAATTCTCACCGACATCTGAATCCCTTCCTTTGATGTCGAGAGTCGTTCATCGATAGCCACTCGATGTTGACCTAACCCCCCCTTCAATGACGATTCTGTGCAAATCCAACAAGCCCAAACTTGTAATGTTTAGCTCCGATCTAATTTCCTTTTGCGTTCAAACCCAATTTTGGAAACTTGGATGCATATTTTGGCTTCCTTAGGTCCCAAGAAACTTCTCCTTTGGCAATAATCCACGTGCCCACACCCTATTGGCTATTACCTTGACCAAATACTTATCGTCGATGCAAAGACATGCTTTACCGGCGATCCGGATCAAACCCCAGGTCCTTACATGAATTTAGGAGTGCACACACCTCTATAAATCTATAAATACAACCTCTCTCACGTTGAAGAGGATCCTTGATCCTTGGCTCTTACTACTCAATTGTTCAATTATTCTTGGTCTTGAGTCCTTGGTCTTGGGTCCTCCACATGGTCCTTAGTCCTTTGCCCCTCCATAATCATTGCCTCTTGAGTGTCCTTATTTGAGACTTCAAGATCATAACTTAGAGTCATCAATCTTGGTGACTTCAGTGCTTGACAACAAAATGTTGCTTACAATGAGACAAGAGAAGCCATCACAAGCGGCGATACTAACTCCACATACAAATCTCCTGAGCCACAAAAGAGAAACTTCCACATCTCCGATCTTCGATCTACTTCCAACTAGGTAAGCTTTTTTTTCTCTTCGTATTTTAATCGAGTTTTATTGTTTATTTTCATTCTATTCGTTTTGCATCTCCTGGTGGAGTGTGATCTCATCTCCTTATATGGTGATCACACGTTCTTCTCTTGTTGTGCTTCTCTTGCATGTGCATGCATCAATCAATGATCCCAATCCCTTGTAGTCTAAGACTCCTTTTATTTTCATTCATGTTGTAAGTCTACATGCTTCCATGCACTTTGCATACTCCTCTCATGCATCCTTGGTTTTATTCTTGTATAATCACCATTGTGCCAAATATGTTTAGTCTCTATGTTCCTTATCTTTTTTTTCTTTTTTTTATAGCATGCATGTGTTTTAAGACCTAGTTTCTTTAGTGCTTTTATCACCTCTTTATTTTACCATGTACCTAATATTTTACCATCCTGATTCCATCTCACCATTGTCACTATTGGCATGCTTCCTATGTCATAGGCTTTATTTTACTTTTTTTAATACCAACCCTTACTATGGAGCCAAGCTTCCAGGTATGTCTCCTTACCTCTACTTGTACTTTTACTGCCATTTTTACTCTTTCTTGTAACTTATCTTTTCTCCCCAAGAGCATGTTATAAGCCTACCTTGCCAAGTAATATAAAGACTGGCACGTCCGGGTGGACTGGGGTGCCTAATACCTGCTCCGAATCGTAACTTAACCCATACCCAGACCAACAGACCATTTGTCCCCAAAAGGGTATTTTATGAGGCATTACATTACAATTTTGAATCATAGACCCTCCTCTAGGTGGCAACTCCTACATACATTATCATCTCTCTTTTCTTCACCCCAAATAGCGATGAGGTGGAGGACACATGGCAATCATCCACCATGTCATTATCCTCACACCAACTTTTTCCTAAAAAAAAGAAACTTTTTTATCGTATTAGTGTCATATCGGTGTTGATCACTTTTGATACTCTAAATCCATGCTCAAGTTGGTTCGAATAATTGGAATCGACACTGATCACCCATTCAACTCCAAGAATCGGCAAAAAAGAAAAAAAACCTATAGAACCCAATTTGAATCGTCTAGGGATCGGCCTATTCTAATTCTGAATCAATCAATTGATTTGGATTCCTAGAACCGTGTCTCAAGCATGATTTAAGTAATCGATATCGGATCAGCTGTACCGACCAATCCCTGTCAATATACCATATTAGTGTAACACTATGACAAAAAGGTAAAATCATCCAAAAAAATCAAAATTTTATTAAAAAAAATAATGAAGTCAAAACCATATGATATGAAGCGAACCAAATCAATACTGATACTGATTGTTTAAACCATGGTCCTCAGCAAGTCCGGGCGGACTTGGGTACCTAATACCTTATCCGAACTGTAACTTGACCTGTACCCAGACCAATGGATCATTTGTCCTTTAGGTGGCGACTCCTACATACATTTTCATCTCTCTTTTCTTTATCCTAAAGAGGGATGAGGTGGAGGACACGTGGTGATCTCCCGCCATGTCATTGTCCTCACACCAACCTTTTTTCTAAAAAAAATAAAAACATTTTGAGCATATTAGTGTCATATCGGTGTTAATCACATTTAATACTCTAAATCCATGCTCAAGCTGGTTCAAATAATTGGAATTGACACCGATCACCCATTCACCTCTAAGAATCGACAAAAAAGAAAAAAGAAAAAAAGGGTTATTTTCAAATGCCCCCTGAAAATGGCCAAACTTACAGTTGCCCCTTGAACTTTCACTAATTCCATGTGCACCCGTGCTTTCCAAACTAAGTACCAATCTAGTCCCTCCCGTTAGTCAGAGACGTTATGTTATAACAGATCCTAGTTTTTGAAAATTTATGGACCATTCTGCCCCTTGATAGGGTAGAATGACCAAAATGCACCTTTAAAAAAAAAAAAAAAAACACCTACAACTCATCTTCCCCAAATCGATTGGGGAAAGATGAGTTGCAGACTATAGATAGAAGGTTTGTCCATTAGAACAGCAAGCCCAACTTTATCTCGACAAGGGAGCAACTTCAACCAGGGAGTTAGGTTCTCAATAAAAACAACCTCCCGTGGTAGAGCACCATATCTGAGGGTACCCGAGAATGGTCGAAAGCTCCAATGTGGAGGAGCATAAGCAGTAGATGATTCCAAGCCCAAAAGCAAATACATCTTCCATTTCCGAAACCCCATCACCGACCCTCTCTCAAAACCCATCTCTGCTAAAACCGCCATCATCTCCAGTAACCCTTATTTCTCCTTTCATCCCTATTCTTTTCTCTGTATTTTTTTTTATCATTTTCATTCTAAAAACCCTCATCCCACCATCACCGATTCTCCTCTCCATTTCTTTTCACTTCTAATCTAACCCACATCCTTGTCTAAACAAAACCCCAATCTGAATTCCAGCCATGACCACACCCATCCTCAACTAATTTATCATTTCTGATCCCATCATGTCTTTGATTCCTTTTCCATTTTCCCTCCCAATAACCTTCGGATCCCTATTTCTTTTCTTTTATTCCCATTTTTCCAAACCCAATACAGAATCAGAATCCATTGGTTGCCATCATTTTTTTTTCAAGCTCTCTGGAATCCATTGTCGGCTGTGGTGCAGAGAAATGTGGAGCAAAAAAAATAGAAGAAGATTTGGAAGAAGAAGAGGAAACCCGGGCGGAGAAGCAGGAGATGGGGAGGAAATTGTGCGGACATAGAAGTTAATCAAAGCACAGAAGAGACCCGAGAAGGCGTGGGTCAGATTTTTCTAGGTTGAATTGACTTGATCTTGGGGACATCGAAGACAGCCCACAACTCAACTTCGGGAGGTTTCACATTTGCACTCGATACAGGATCAAATCCACCCCATCGTTCGTAGTTCCAGCGACCTTGCGTGAATGACAATTCCATCTCACGAATCCGGAATTTTTTAACCTAATCAAAGCAGCATAAAATCCCATTAGTTATTACTTTTTGAACTTAAACTGCAGTTTTGAAGACGGTAACAATTAACAAACCCTAGATTTTGAACATAAATAAAGTTGATCGGAGAGTTAAAAGCAAAAGCTAGAACACAGATTCAAATGGGTTAAAACCTAAGGCAAATGGAAGAGGAAAAGGAAAGAGAGTGAATTAGGATCAGTTCCATGGTGTTCCCTACAAGGATACCTACAACTTATCTTCCCCAAATCAACTTGGGGAAGATGAGTTGCAGGTTTTTTTTTTTGTTGAAGGGGCATTTTTGTCCCCCCTAAAGGGGCACTTTGGTCATTCTACCCTATCAAGGGGGAGAATGATCCATAAATTTTTAAAAACTAGGATCCGTTATAACATAATGTCTCTGACTAACGGGAGGGACTAGATTGATACTTAATTTGGAAAGTAGAGATACACGTGGAATTAGTAAAAGTTCAGGGGGGCAATTATAAATTTGACCATTTTTAAGGGGACATTTGGAAATAACCCACGAATAAAACCTATAGAACCTGGTCTGAATCGTCTAGGGATCAGCCTATTCTAATTCTGAATCGATCAGTTCATCCGGATTCCTAGAACTGCATCTCAAGCATGATCTAAATAATGGGTATCGGATCAGCTGTATCGGCCAATCCCTATCAATATACCATATTAGTGTAACACTATGACCAAAAAAAATCATCCAAAAAAAAATTCAAAATTTTATTGAAAAAAAAATTGAAGGCAAAACTATATGATACGAAGCGAACCAAATCGATACTGATGCTGATTATTTAAACCACGGTCCCCAAGACTGCTTTTTATAGAGCCTTCGGCTGAACCTCTCTAGTAGTCTCTACCCATTTTACATCCGTTGTTTAATTTCCTTCTATCTATCTCCGGCAATCATCCCTTTGATTACTGCAGAGTCTACGACCGTAGCTGCAACCCTGTAAAAGAAAGCTATTCAAAGTAGACCGTTCAGAACACATATAATAGTATCTTAATTGAATTTGGTCAATCCTTTTGGGTTTCGTAAAGGTTAAAAAAAGTCCTACGGCCCTACTTTTCTTTCTCAATGTAGAGCAAGACCCGGAGCAATCCTTCTGTCAGAAGAAAAAATAATCGTCTCTGGATCTGAGCAGACTGACCTCGACCTTTCATTGTCTCTTTTTACAATCTGAAAAGGGTTTACGGCTAAAGGATGGGACAATAGGAAGCTAAAATGACTAAAAACCCCCTTATGTAATAGACAGTTCAGAACTTCAGATTCCTATTATTAGCAAAAGAGCAAGTAATTAAATGGCTTTTTAAAGGGAAAAGATTTCAAGTGAACAGAAACTGGAAGAGATACTAGTTAGGAAAAAAGGAGCTTTTCTTTATTCCCATTCGTCCTCATACAATCTACATGGATTGGATCGGTTTATGCTGGCAAAGTTCTTCATAGAAAGTGTCTTAGAAGTTACTAAAAGTTACAAGGACACTTGCAAAATCAAAGCTCACAACTACACAATAAAAAAGAAGTCACCCAGTGACTGGCCGGACACTAGCGGTGGTGGGTAAGGAGAGAGTGAGGATGATGATGAAGATGATGAAGATGATGATGGTGAATGGGTTTCCAAGCAGAAGCGGTGAGCAAACAGAGATCCTTCCACCCTAGCTTGAGTGTACCATTGTCCTCAATGAGTGTGTAACCATCACAAGGGAACATTCCCAGTAACAGTGTAGCTTGGGTAGCTGCATTCCCTGCCAATGATACTTCCCTGAACCCCGTTTGCTTCATCTTCTCTCTCCAGTTATGAAACTTCACCTCCCCACTTCTTGCCGGTCCTCCAACAGCCAATACGTTCCGTATTTCCCTTGACAACAACTGCTGCTCCACAATGTGTCTCTCCTCGCTGTCTTCTCCATAGCTTGCCCCAAGTGAGTCGAAGAGTGCCGAGTAATAATGTATCGCCTCTACGAATCTCCCCAAGAATGATCCCTCGTGCCTCAAATCTTGCTCCACCATTGTTACCACCTTGGGCGCTAACCTGTGTGATCATCCATTCCAAACGATTTAACCCATGAACCGAAGAGCATAGCAATTACTACATAATTTAAAAAAAAAAAAGTATATGTGCTTAAAGTCGATCCAGGTGTTCGATTAAATTTCTAACACAATTACTCTGTATAACATCAAAATACCTCTGCAGAAGCCATAGCGTATTGGCGTCGGAACCGTTGACGTCGTAGAGGGAGTGGTGCAACCAGTGAACAGCGACGGCCTCCCTTTTGCTCACGTTCAGCCTTTCCGGGTCCAAATTCCCAGCCTTCTCTGCCACGGGAAAGAACTCGAAGGGAAGCCCCAGGGTTTCGGCGAAGTCCGACAATCGCTTCCCCGTGGCTTTGAGAGCTTCCATGGAAGTTCCGAGTCCCGTGAGGCGTACAAAGGGGGGACCACCGGGCCTGGAGGCCAAGATGTGGAAGAGACCAGGCCACTGGAGGCCTTGCATGATGTCCAGGTCAATGATATGTACCCTCGCCTCCCTTTCAAACGCTTCCTGTATGACTTGGTTCGCCGTGAAATGTGAGAATTTCACGAAAGGGCTGATGCCGTTGAACACCTGGAAGGCTGATACTATCTTCTGGCTGAGCATCGGTGCATAAGTTAACGGCAATGGGGCGTATATCCCCAGGCAAGAGCTCACCAGCCTGGCTGACATCGCCTCCGAGAAGTAGGCCGCCACCCGCTGTGCCGACGACCCAAACGGCGTTGACAGCTCAGATATCTCTAGCAACATTCTGTTCGCCCGTTCTAAATCATCTGCTGATACAGCCTCAGCACATTGCAGGAGTAAGGTGAGGAGGTGGAGTCCTTCCTCGTCTCGCTTCTGTTGCTTCTGTCGTTTGATCTCCTCCTCTTTCTTTTCTCTGCTGCTGCTGGTAACTACCGCTGCTGTTGCTTCTGCCGTTGATGTTGTCGTTGTCGTTGTTGCTGTCGTTGCTGGAGCTGGTAGAGTATGATGAGAGCCTTGTTGCTGTTGCTGCTGCGGCAAAGATTGATTCAACGTCAGTAGTGGAGGTGCAACAGAAGGGATAATTGTCGAAGTCGATTGGTGATGAAGGCCTTGATCAATTCGTTGCAATGATGGTGAAGATAGGTCTTCCCCCCAGTTGGAGAAATGGTTTGCCACCATCGCATGCTGAGCTTGTGGCGAAGAATCTGATACGGGATAAGATGAGACGTTTTCGATGTAGAGCCTAAGCCCAGAAGAGCCTTGCACCTGCGTTTGAATCTGTTGCTGCTGCTGCTGCTGCCGCTGCCAAAACATTGCCTCCTTCCTTCTCCTCTCGAGCACTTGATTATCGGCAACCGCTGGCTCCGTCAACGAGCGAAGCCTGTGCTCAAGGAGAGTAGCGAGGTTTGGGTTGCAAGGATAGATGATCTCTCTCACGTTTTGGATGAGCTGAGGAATATTAGAGACACCGGCGGAGCTGTGGAGTAGGTCCTTTACGATGCTATCGATCCAAGCCGTAGCTGTTGCAGTTGTGGTTGTGGGGTCGCCGTACATGGGAGAAGGGCCGGTAGGGGCAGGGAGTAGGAGCCCAGTTTCTCCGCCGGAGATAGTGGCTGTGTTGGTGGTGGCAGCACCGGCGTTGTTTCGGTCTCGTTCGGATGGGAACAAGGGCAGACCAGAGAAGCCACATACGGCCGCGGTGGATGGCGGAATAGCGTGAATGGCGTCAAGGTAGTAGGTAAGGTTGGGAGAAAACCCAGAAACGCTTGACATGAGATTGGAATCAGTGGGGGAAGGTAACATAGCGGAGAACTGGTTGTTGTTGGGGACGGAAACGGGATTGGAGATGCTGTTATTTTCCACGGAGGCAATAATGTTAGGGTGCTGGAAAGCCATGGAAGAACGGTCGATTTCTATGTCTGCCAAGGGATTGGGGGCCCGTCGAGAGAATCTTTGACAATCGCGGATTTGGAGATCCAGATCAGACGCAGTTCTCTTCCTCACCATTTTTTCGTCCGGGAGGTGGTGGCGGTCGTCGTCAATGCCGGCGCCGCTACCTAATCGACCGCTGCCACTGCTATTACTGCTACCACAGCCACTGCCATTCCCACTGCCGAGCAGAACGCAAGCAGCCATGATAAGAAGAAGGCGAATAATGGTGAGCCCGTCGTTGCTGCTATGCTGCTGTTGTTGTTGTTTTTGTTGTTAAGTTTGAGGGGGTAGTAGTAGTAGTAGAGGGCGGCAGTACACAGGTTTTTGTACGAGGGAATCCAAGCAGAAAACAGTGGAGGGAGTGAGACAAGGGCGCTCGGCTCGGGTAGTTTTTCTTAATTTCTTCTCACATCTCACCACCTAATCTCAAATCACCCTGCCAGACCAACACGACCCCCTAGGCTTTAGTTTACTATTTAGTTAGTTCTCCTAGAGTGGACCTTCTATCGATCGGATGCCTTTCTGTTTTTCCCATTGCCAGTTTGCGGTTTGTCACCCCACCCCCCTTCCTGCCCCAAAAATCGAGAAAGAATTGAGTGAGGAATTGATGGACCGAACCGGTCACCGCCGGTAGTGGTGGTTGAGGTGGTGGCGGTGGAGATGGAGTTGATTCGTGGGTAACCTTTACTAATCATCGGAGAATGCATGATTTGTATGGCTGTAAGTATGAATGGTATCAATTAATAATTCGCAAATGAGTTCCGATAAGGTCCGTGGGGGTGGGTACTGGGTCTGGGACTCTGGGTTGAAAGCTGATTGGATACTTTTGCGTTTGGGATTTGTCCAGTCACCAGTGTCCATATTCCATCCTCCGTTGCTGGACGAAGAATTTTTTCTGCGTCGACGACTTTGTTTCGGTAATAAGGGGCAGTTGGGCAGCCAGGGGAGATGGATGGATGGATGAACGTTGAACGTTGTTACTGTTGTAGACTGTTGTAGTTTTTGCTGTTTTCTTCTCTTCCCCTTCTTCCTTTTGGTTTTTCCCATTTTCCCTTTCTGCCTGTCAGCCAGTGCGGTTTAGGGTTTGGTTCGTCGTGGTCTGTTTGACGTGTTCGCGGGATGGTTGGGTGAATCTGGGGGGTAAAACTCGGGTAATAAAGTCTTCCTGTTTCAATTCCTATTTACGCATTTGAGTATAGTTCTTACCGTTCCCCCCCCCCCCTCCAAAAAAAATCTGAGAATTCCTATTTACCTATTTGAGGAGCATAGTTCTTGTTTACCAAAAAAAAAAAAAAAAAAAAAATGAACATAGTTCTTTTATCTTCTTTGGATCCTCTGTAGCAAGCGACAGGGTGTGTAGTGCACATCCGACGGTCCGCAATGCTCAGGTACGTAGTCCAACACACAGGCGGGGTGTTGGCTATATGCTTGTAGGGATGTAAATGGACTGGATTTGGCTTGGATAGTGCTATATCTGCATTCGCATCCGATTAGTTATCGGACGGATTCGAATAGTGCTAAACGGATACGGACATGGATACGGATCGGATATTTTATCCGTTTACATGTAAATATAGCTTTTTCGGATAGCTATAGTCTATCTGTATCCGCATTCGTTTAGCTTTCGGACGGATTCGGATAGTGTTAAATAGATACGGACACGGATACGGAAACGGATTTCGGCTATTCATTTACACCCCTATATGCTTGGGCACTGTAGGCTGTTGGAAGTGTGCTACACACCTTGTCGCACTACAGAGGAGTCTCATCCACCCCCCCCCCCCCCAAAAAAAATAATGAGGAGTGTAGGGGGTGGTAGGCAATTTGGACACACAAGCACGTGAATAATAATTATATTTTGATAAAAGGGAATTTTATTGAATAATTGAAGATAGATGAAGCAGAGATGCTAAATTACATAATTCTTAGAGCCAAGGAGTGGACATAGGCCAAGTTGTCATCCACTCTAAAGACAACGTTTACCTGGCTAGGTAGTTAGTGGTATAGCTTGCCTTTAGAAATGTGAGAAAATACATTCTTCAAAATAAATAGCCAAGTGCTTGATATCTGAGATGATTGGAGCCGCTATACTAGGGGTCGGCTTGGAGGGGTTGATGATAAGGGAAATGAGCTCTTTGATTTTCGATTCTACTCAATTTTGTCCAAGCATTCTGAGATAGAGTAGAAAAGTGCAGAACAAACCCCAAAGTTTTGCCAAAGAGGGGGTAAATGAAATAAGATGGTTTAGCTATGGCGAGACAAGGAGAACCATAATGGTCACACACTATGAAGCTGCGATCTCCTTTGGATATGTCACTGATACAAGCTGCATCATAGATGACCTTAAGAAAATCAAAGGAGGGAGTCTTTCATCTACTCTCATCCATGAAGGAATTTCTCTACTGTAACTACGGCTCTGTTTGGATGCAAGGGGAATTAAAGAGAAGGGAAGTGAAATTTTTAAACTTAAATAGGAAACTTTTGTAATCATTACCCCATGTGAGTATATCAGTTACTCCAAATCATTCGATATTTGGTTATTAAATTTCACTTTACTTTGCATCCAATTCCCTTTGGTTTAAAAAGTAAAATAAAAACTACATGTAAAATGTATCATTACTAAATATGATATGGAATTTAAGTAGTTTCTACAATCACGTGGAGGTAATTATTTCAAAAGTTTCTTTTTAAGGTTTGAAAATTTTTACTTCCCTTCCCTTTAAATCCCCTTGCAACCAAACATAGCCTACAAGAAAACTGGTCCTACAAAAAAAGTGGGGGAGGGGGGGAGGGGGGAGGCATATTGAGATCTATGTTGATAAACCAAGGTCCAACCCTTTTCCTAGTTGAATTCATACCTCTTCAGCTGAAAAGGGTCGAAGATCTCGTTCCGGTAAAGGAGCTGCTAGTATGAGCCATAAGGAGTAGGGTGTTGAATGTTGGATTGTGGCAACACTAGAGGGGGTGGACTGGGTAAATAAAAATTCTTAGAGAGTGGTTGAATGAAATATGGTGTGCAAATAAAAATGGTAAGGAGAGAAATAGAAACAATTGACACACAAGATTTACAGTGGTTCGACAACTTACCTAGATCTACTCCCAAGATCACACTTGGCTTTTTACTATCTCCAACACTCTTACAATGGTTTTATGGGCTCAACACTAACCCAAGTGATTAAGTCACACTCAGCTTTGTGGTTTCACAAATTCCACCACTAATAACTCAAACAACACTCTCAACAAAGATGAAAGAAGATTGACAAGCTCAATAGCTAAGATAAACAAATGAATCTCAAATCAAAACCTTTCGAAGGTGAGTATACAAATGAATAGCACAAGTAGTGATTCTCACAAGAGGGGCACTACGGGAACTTAAAGAATGTTCAATTAATTTCATGCACTAAGTGTCTTGCCAAATGACCCCAACAAAGTTCTTAAATAATGCTTCAAGGGGGCTAAAAAGCCCTTATCAATACAAGTTCTAATGGAAAAAAATGTCTAATTGGTCGATTGGTATCTTTAGCTAGTCATCCAAATGTTAGTGAATGTTACTATATATAGCCGTATAGCCACTTGAACAGTAACTGGATTGACATCAATGGACCGCCCAAGTGACCGGATGACCTCCGGCTATTGCCAGTACAAGAGCCGGCAAGGGTTAGATCTCTAGAGATTTGTAGTCGGTTGTTACTAGCAAGCCCGTGAAGTGACCGGCTGGTTTCTCCTCAGAGCTCTTGGATAGTAAGTAGCCGGTTTCAATCGGCGAACTGGTGAAGCAACTGGTTACCTATTTATTTGTATTTTGACTAGCATAGATTCCAATATTTTTTCAGTATGCCTTAAATCAAACTTTTAAATCCCGAAGCTAGTCTATCAAAAGGTCCTAAGTCAAGGCATATCGTTGCAAATTAATTTTGGTCTTTTGGCTATGTCCTAAGTATCCATGGTGTGAGAATCACTTTACATAGGATTTTATACAAAACATATAGCAAATCCTAAGTCAAGAGATGTCTTCGAATAAGGTCCATGATTTGTATATCCTTTGAAGCACTTGACCTACTATTAGAATGGAACATCTCCAACAAAACTTGGTCTTACACAAGGCACATAATCATCATTGAGTTGTCACGTGCTGCCAAAGATGGAAGGTCAAGAATCTTGACCAACCAAAGAGCCATTACCACAAACCTTTTTACATACTTGCACACTACATAACTAGGGATAAATAATCCATTATGAACAAACACATTCTCATGTTTTAGTTATCACCAAAAATCAAATAGACAATTCTTAAAAAATCTCCCCTTTTTGGTGATGACAAATTATGGTGGGGAATGTTTTGAAATTTCCCCACGGTTGATGCCATAAACATCCAATACCTTTTAGGGACAAGTGTAAGTATGACTTGGATGAAAAAAAATGTGAACAATGAACTAAATGTCAAACTAAATGTCAATAGCTGAAGTAAGGAGCCTTTCACGAATCCCCGTGCTTTCTGCCCCACCCACCACCCTTCCTCTGTCCACCGTTCGATAGTCCCTGTGCCTTTAGTGCTTTCGCATCTTGAGGCGTTTCCTGTTCCCTCTCTCCCCTCTTTCCCCCTTACCTTGACGGGATTCATTGCTATCAGGCTTTGGTGCTTTCTTCTGGGTTCGCTCTTCGGTGCTGGGTGACTCGCTTTCCCCCCTTCTCATCCTCCCATCTCCCTTCACCTTCTCCTCCTCCCTTCCCCTTCTCTCCTTTGTCTCGT
This sequence comes from Telopea speciosissima, assembly GCF_018873765.1. Classification (NCBI taxonomy): domain Eukaryota; kingdom Viridiplantae; phylum Streptophyta; class Magnoliopsida; order Proteales; family Proteaceae; genus Telopea; species Telopea speciosissima. Next base: position 30,734,989 of record NC_057918.1, read on the forward strand.
CCTTCGCCGTTGTTAGTGCGACGTTGTCTCGCCTTTCGCCGCTGTTAATGTGACATATTCTCCTTCTTGCTGCTCTCCAGTGGTGAGCGTTTCTTTTTCTCCTTCATTGCTAGCCTTAGTGACATCCTCTGCTTGCCCTCTTTTTTCCCAACGACAACTTGGTTTTCTCCTTCCCTTTGATCTCGTTTATTTTTTGTCTTTCTTTCTCAGGTACCCTACTACTATGTCTTCCCGGGGCTCTAGTTCAAGGCACTCTACTCCACTCCGTCGTTCTGAGCGACGAGATTTTTGCTTTGCCGAGGAAAGATCTCCATCCTACTCCACTTGGGTATCTCGGTCAAAGGCTCCTCTGTCCTAGAATCTGACTCGTCAAGAGCTCTCTGAACACTGCTTCCATGGATACGTGATTGGTTTCCCAAAACCTCCTAAGGGTATTTTCTGTAAATTTTTGGGAGATCTGTGGGAACCTTTTGGCGCTCTATCTATCAAGTGCTTCAACAAAGGAAATTTCTCAGTGCAGTGCTACTTTTCGTCGCAGTGCAATACTCTGATGGACCATGCACCCTGGTGGAATGAACAGTGTCTGTTACATTTGGTCAAACATTCTATGGATGACCCCTTCTATGTGTTTGAGTGGGTCCCTATGCCGATCTGGATCTATGTGTTTGATGTTACCCCTGACTGCCTCAATGCTGCTTCTCTTAAATGGTCCCTTAGGGAGGTGGGCAAACCGTTGGAGTTTTCTTTCAACACTGTCGATCTTGGACTACCCCCCTCCTCAGCAGGGGTCAAAATAGAGATTGATAAGCAGAAACCGGTTGTTGTTTCTTCTACAATTGTTGATATTGGTGGCTCCCAGCACCCGATCAGGATTCAATATGAGCTTATGTTCATTTGCTTTTGCTGTGGTCGTATTTACCACAATCTATCCCACTGTCCTTATGTTCGAGGAAATCAAGGCCAGCCTCTCCCACCTCTGAGGTTTTTCAATGATGCCATCACGCCTCCCCTCCTGGTAAACCAGTCACCAGGGTTGATCCATCTACCTACCGCGTTGGCTACTGCCTCTCTTGCTTCCTTTGACATGGACATCTCGACCAATGGGTCTCCTCCCCCTGACCCTGTGCATGGAACCACTCCTGTTGTAGATCTTGCCAGCTCCTCTATACTGCTGCCTGCTGATTTTGGTAGTCCTTCTCATTTTGAGACTACGGTGTTGCCTCCCCTCTCGAAGTCGGGACACCTTCCGTTACCCTCCTTACTATCCGTGGCTGAAGATTTTCAGTGGATCTCACCGGCCTCTCCCCTACCTCAGTTCCAGTTCTCAATTCCTGCTCCTCCTCTCATGGACTTCAGTGCCCAGTCTTCTGCTTTCACTGGGATGTCCCTGCATGGTTTTGGCTCTACCACCCAGTTGTTCACGACTAGTCAGATGCATTCCATCTCTTTTGTCTCTCCTTTGGGTCCTCCCCCTGTTTGCAAGAAACAGAAGTTGGAGCAGCCGCACTGGACTAGCCCTATTGCTTCTGAGTTTGCTGCCCTCAAGTCCTCTTTGTCTCAGACTTTGCTCTCGTCCTCTGATCTGCGTGCTCTCATCTCTCTTCTCAAGGAATGGTTAACCGAGCTCTCTCCTTCTGCCTCTGAGTCTGCCCAGATCCCTGCCTCATCGGAACCCCTGCATTGTAATTTTTTCATCACTGAGCCTGATGCAACGAATTCTGAACAGGTAAGTTCTGACCACTTCTTTTTTAAGTTTCGCTGTTGTTTGGACTTCTTCTGAGTTTATTTTATTTTGCTCCTTTCCTTTGTTGTTTGTTGGTTCTTGCTTGACCGACTTCTTCTGAGTTTATTTTATTTTGCTCCTTTCCTTTGCTGTTTGTTGGTTCTTGCTTGACCGTAAGGCTAGACAAAGGTGTTTTATTCCTCGCAGGTTTTTTTTCTCTTTCATTTTTCCATTTGTGGAATCGTTTTCTTTGAATATCATGTCTATTCTTGCTTGGAATGTTAGAGGTTTGCATAGCTCGTTTACTAAACATTGTCTCACTCAACACCTGCAAAAACTCAAACCTGATATTGTTTTTCTTTATGAACGAAATGTTTGACTGAATCTTCTGTTAATTTAGCTTCCTGACTCGAAATTATTCTACTATTTGTTTTGTTAATAGTCGTGGCTCTCGGGGTTTAAAAGGGGATTTTGGCTTCTTGGAACTCGCTTCGTTAGTTTCTCTATTTCGATTCGACACGATCATTTTTGTGCTTTCAATTGGCATATACATATGGACCTGACTGTAAATGGCAGGATCTTTTTGCCCCCCAACCCTTACCTCGTCTTAATCTTTGGAATACCCTAAATGAATTTATTTTTACTCTCCATTACCTGTTTATTATTATTGGAGACTGAATGAGGTGTTATCAGCCTCTCGATACATTGGGCGGAGCACCTTTTGTCCCCCACACTTCTGGTACTCACCTTCGCAACTCATTGAGAAACACTCTTTGGAAGACCTACCCCTCGTGGGCTCTCATTTTACTTGAACCAATAAACAAACCCCCCATCCGATCAAGGAATGCCTTGACTGCTGCCGGTTAATTGTTTTGCCTCATTCCTCCCTTTCCAAATTACTCAGCCCGCTTCGATGAGAACCCAATCTTTTTAAAACTCGACAAACCCAAGGCTTCGTACTTCAAACTCTTTCACTATCAGGAGGCTTGGGTTCATCACCCTGAGTTTCTTTCTTTTTGCACAAACAAATGGAACAACTTGCCTAAAACAAATCTTCATTGCCAACTCCAATCGTTTGGTAGAATCCCTGCCCATTGGAATAAGACTGTGTTTGGCAGAATTCAAACTCTAAAAGAGCATTACCTAGCCCAGGCTGATCATCTTGAGACCTTACATCCTACACCCGATACTGAAGCTAGTTTTCTTTCTCTGAAATCCAAACTTTTGTGGATTGCTGAGGTTGAAGAAAAATTTTGCTTTAAAAAATCTAGATATGCTTTTATTAATGATGGGGATAGAAATACCAGATTTTATCATTCAGTGGCTAGAACTAATATTCATAAGAGGAGAATACTTTTCTTACACATTGATCTTTGGGGAGAGGATTGATGAGCCTAGTGCCATGGCCCAATTGTTTTCTGATCACATTGAAGGGTTATTTCAAACCACAGATCCCCTTGATGCTTCCTTTATTGAGTGTCTTTTCCCTCTAGTCCTTACCCCATCCATTGCCTCTTCTATGACTTCCCCTCCTTCAATCACTGAAATTAAAAAGGCTCTGTTTTCTATTGGTGCTTATAAAGCCCCTAGACCAGATGGATTTCAGGCCTGTTTTTACCATAAATTTTGGGAACTTATTCAAAATGATATCTTCCACTTTGTCTACTCTTTTTTCTCTTCTAAATCACTTCCCCTTGGATGTAATCGTACACTTTACTGCATGATACCCAAAAAGGAGAATGCTTCTCTTCCGGCTGATTTTTGGCTGATCAGCTTGTATAATGTCTCCTATAAACTAATTGCTAAAATCATTGCTAACCGTTTACGCCCACTATTATCCCATTTCATATCACCTTATCAATCAACTTTCCTACCCGGTCGCCAAATTATAGATAATATCATAATGGCCCATGAAATCTTTTTCTATATAAACCATGTCAAAGGTATAACTAGGGATGTAAATGGATATTCGTAAATCCGTATTTGATCCGCATTCGTATCCGTTTAGGAGAATCCAAATCCGTCCGAAACTAATCAGATACGAATATGATAATCCTCCTATCTAATCCCCCTATCCGATCGATTATTATCCGATTTGCTTAGCAGTTCGACGGTAATAAAATATCTGAAATATAACTCTATGTTTGTCTATCCTTTTAAGTTACCTTATTGGATTGTGTTATCTTATTTTTATAAATTTATAAGTTAAGATAATGTGATTCTTTTTCTAGATTTGCTATTGGTTTATCTATATTGTTTTATGCAATGTGATACATGAAATTACATATCTATTAAAAAATCAAAAGTGAAAAACGTAAAAGAATAAAAGACTAAGAAGAGTAGAAGAAAAGGTAGTTACTGAACTCTCAAGTCTCAACCTTAACCCTCATCATAAAAACGGTAAATATGTCAACGGATAGTCAAAAAATCGTATTCGATCTGTATTCATATCCATTTAGGAGAACCTATATTCAAAAAATCACTATTCGAAAATTATCCGAATCCGTCCGAAAACCGATAGGATATTATCCGAATCTGTCCGAATATAATCGGATACGAATATGATAATGCCACTATCCGACCGAATTCGATCCGTTTACAACCCTAGGTAGAACTGGCTATGCTGCTATTAAGATTGACATGTCTAAAGCCTATGACAGGGTGGCGTGGTCTCTATTGACTAAGCTGGCTCTGTTTCTTGGGTTCAGTCCTGATTGGACCACCATTGTGCATTCCCTAATTTCTTCTACTTCCTTTTCTTTCAAAATTGCTGGAGGAGCTTTTGGATATCTCAAACCTCACCGAGGACTTAGACAGGGCTGTCCCCTTAGTCCCTATCTGTTTCTTTTCACTATGGAAGTCTTATTTCATCTCCTCACTACTTATCAGGAACTTAACTTGTTTCATGAAATCAAAGTGGCATGCAGTGCCCTTGAAATTCACCACCTTCTCTTTGCTGATGATACACTAATCTTCTGCAGGGCAACCAAAGAAGACTTCTTAACCATTAAGGCTATCCTAGATCTCTTCTCTAACCTTACTTGTCACGCCCCCATCCCGATGTAATATATATACTGCCACATAGGGGGTGACTGGGACAACCCGTGTCATCCCACTACCTACCAGGATCACAGATACAGTGTCCTGAGCCACAGTCCACCCTGTCACCACATATTGATAACAGAAAGAAACGTACCAATATGGAATAAGTCGTTCCAAATACAGAGTTAGAGGAAGTGAAATTGAATTAAATCATGTGAAATTATGGAGCATCAATTCTCTAATGATAACACATAGTACACTGTTCATAAATGTAACCATTCAATATCTCCTCTAATTAAACACATAGTTTATACATGAATGTGGAAATGAAGACAGAAAATTAAATGATAAATAATTACCACAAGGGCACCAATCTAGGTGTACATCTACATCCAAGTCACAGTCACCGGCTCCACTTGATTCACATCCAACGGTGCTCATCTAAGTAGTTCCTCCTGCATAACAGCTAAAAAGAGGTTGCACAACGGGGTTAGCTACACTAACTAGTGAGGGAGCAAAGGGGAATGCGCATACATCACACAAACAATACCAAGCAGAATGATGCATGCTAATGTTAGATTCATTTTCTACCTAGCACATAATTCTATCGGTCAAGTGTATGCTACTGTGATAACTTGGGAGACACTGAGGGTCACTTATCCTATCGCCCCAGTGAAACCTCAATTATCACGAGGGGACCTACGCCGGTAGAAGCCATTATGACCACCCAGTGGCAGACCCCAATAACCATCACTACCCCTGTCCTGGCCTCTCCCACCTCCACAGACCACAGGTGCTCAGACTATCCAACACATAAACCCTTGTTGGCAAGGGTCGTAGCATAAGGGAACAAGCATCCTAGCCGAAGATATACTATATGCAAGTCCTATCGTCCCGATAGGTATTCCGGGTGCGTCAACGTCCCATTCCATCTAGTACCCGAGTACCAGCACGGCACGGCACATACAGATCAGGATGACATATAGGAGTTTTGATAATTTAAATAAATTGGGGTTCTGGTACCGGCACACCAGACACCATAGCCCGATACAATAGTGAGCATATTATCACATTCATAACAGATCACATCTGGATAATAATGCAATGCGCACAATGCTTATAAATATATAATAGCATGCTTAAGATTTCATATTAAATATATATTCAAGCCCAACAAATCACCTAGAACCCACTCACCTAACACGGGCGTCGCCGTGTGTGGTTGGCATGAATCTCACCTGGGCTGCCTGCTATCCATCGAGTTGGGTAGCCTAGGAATACAAAAACAATCGTTAAAGCATGCATAGAAGGGTCCCATGCTAGGCCCTCGAGGTTAAAATCAGATTTCAACCAAGACAGCATGAGCGGACTCACGGACGATTTCAGCAGAGGTGAGTCCGTATGCTTTTGAAACTACTGTATATTTAATCAATAGAATGCCTTCGGTTGTCTCTAGCGGGGTCTCCCCCTTCCAACTTGTTTTTCATAAACTACCTGATTACAAATTTCTCAAAGTTTTTGGTTGCTTGTGTTTTCCTTATTTACGCCCGTATAACAACCATAAGATGGACTTTCGCTCAATGCCATGTGTTTTTCTTGGCTATAGTTGTCACACCCCCATCCCTGAACCACGGGAAATGCAACCGGAGCATACAACTACGCTCTCCAACCACCAGAATCACTGATGCAGTACCCAAGACTAACTCATTCACAACGACAGATAATAGGTAAAAAGGAAAGGATTAATATTAATAACATCAGAGTTAGCAGAAGCTAGGTGATAACATATAAAATATTATCTATTCAAGTTTACCCCTTCAAGTACAATTCGTTCTAATCAGGACTTATGTATTACCTACTATATAAATAATACATCTATCATGAAAGGAATCAAAAGAATACACCTATAATTCAAAATGAATAATCAAGTGCATCAAAAGATGGCCACCGCCATAAGTCATCGCCCCGCCAAGGAACACACATCGCAAGCAACACTGGTCCATGCCCCACGATCTCCGGAGCCCACCAATCAACGTAACCAGCCTCGGGAGTCTCGCATCGGCCACTCGCTTCGAATGTACCTGCATCAACTAAAAATATGTTTCCTCGAGGAGTGAGCTCCAACTGAGCCCAATGAGTGGCTAAGCCACACAAGCATACACAATAATAATAATGAATGGGGTTGACTGCAAACCATACATGATGGACGGATACCAAGGTGTCCCATACCACCAAGGTAGACCGTACATCACATACAATTTACAATCATGCTACATGAATGAATGATGATGTATAGTTTTATTGTTATCCACCTAACACACAACTAAGTCAGGTATAGTACTATAGCAACACCTTAGGTAGCATCCCCGACATCGGTACCATAAACGGATGGTATACCGGCGATGACAAACCCGAGTCGCTACTGAAGCCTCATTGCACGGTCTCCACCAAGAGATATACGCAAACCCCGAGTCAAATCCCGCCCGGCGTTCGGCCCAAAATACGGTTCGCCCGAACTTCCCGGTGGGTATACCAATAACGGTCGGAACCCACGGATTTGACCGACACCTAACCCCTCCGGTAAGGGTCATAGTACTGGGTAAACATTTATCCTAGCCAAGCATTCACCTATTGTATGAGTGAGGTACGCATGTGCATAGGCCGAGGCCGAGTCCATAGATACCAAATACGGTCGGCCGGCTATCCTCTCGCCCCTCTAGCCCATACGTACGTATACAAGTACGAGATGTGAATACCGAAGGCGCGGTCGGTCACCATCCCGTTTCCACCTAATGCAATGGACAACTCTAATGCAATTTCAAGTACGGCAATCTCAAGCCCAAGACCCACCGGCACTTGATCCCGCTCAAGCCCTAGATCTACATGCCATGAGTGAGTCCATATTATGGAATCCTCGTGTCCAAAGACCAACCGCACCCAAGTCCCATAACTAAATCCAACACCATTCGCACCATAGTGCAAGAAAATAAATAATATCGCAAGACAAGAATGTAAAGTCCTATCAACATCTAAACATTTATATCGCCCTATATCTTACTAATAATTATATATTATAGCACACATGCATGAATGACATTCGCAAGACATGACACACAAACATTCCATAAATTAAGACGCTTGCTTAACTCACTCACCTTGATTCTCAATCAATCGCGACGGAGCTCTTCAAATCGGGCGTTCGATGCCAAGTACACGCCCCACGTACTAATACGCCCGAGCCAGGTCAGGCCAACCTAAAGAGAGTGTACAACGTGGGGAGAGATTAGTGCCTTAGGGCTAGAAGAGTTGGGCCACATAAGTTATCAAACAAGGCTAAAATAGGGGACCGGCACATACAGCAAGGCTATATCATGTGCTCGTCCATGTGCCTGCCCATGTGCCTGTCCTCTCGGACTTTCCCACCAGCAGATCTAGGTTCTCTCGGGACTGGCACTTGCATGTGCCTGTCCATGTGCCTGCCCCTCTCGGACCTCACACCGGTAGATCTTTCTCGGGACCGGCACTTGCATGTGCCGTCCATGTGCTTGTCCCTCTCGGACTTCCCACCGAGATCTAGTTTCTCGGGACTGGCACTTGCATGTGCCTGTCCATGTGCCAGTCTTACTGTTCATGCCATTCCGAGAATGGTTTTGCAGCCCCAAAGTCTTGGGCTAAAATGGGGTATTCTTAGGGGTTTTTAGGGGTCTCTTTGGCCATGAGAACAACCCCAACCAAGGTGCCATAGCACACACCCAACATGGGTTTGTAAACCCCATGATCGATTAGGTTTTCCTCCATTAAATACATATGGAAAGGAAACTCATGGGTTTGGGTATTGGGGTTTTGAAAGGGTCTTTAATCAATGTTATTTAACAACCCACAAACCACACCTCTATGGTCTTCCATGAGGGTTGGTGAAACCCATAAATGGAGGTGAATCCCCAACTTAGGGTTCATAAATGGAGAAAGGGTGAAAGGGGGTTCAAGGTAGGATTAGGTGTCTTTATAACTAAGCTTCAAAGATTAGCCATTAATGGCCTTTCCATTAGGGTAGATGAAGCACTCATGGCTCATAAGTCCAAACCCTAGGTCTATAAATTAGGAGGTGAGAGAGAGAGAGAGAGAGAATGCTCACCAATGTAGGAGAGCAAGCTTGGGTTCCACCTCTCTTCCTTCTTCTTCTTCTACCTTTCGTTCCTTCTTTCTTTCTTCTTCTTCTTCTTCTTTTTCTTCTTCTTTTTCTTCTTCTTCTTTCTTTCCTTCTCTCCTTTCCTCTCCACGATTTAGGTTTTCTATTGTGAGGTGAATAGTGGATTGACCCCTATTTACCTCACTTTAGTCTTAAGTCATGTTTGGTTGTCTTAGGTCTTTAGGTCAATTTTAAGTTATTGGGCCCATTATACTACTAGGCCCATAATATGATTAGAATGAACATCAGGTCCTAAGCCCATTCTAGTATTTATACTCATGAGTTATTAGGATATTAACTTACTCCCAATCATCTGTAAGTGAGAACGGGTACACCGGGCGAGGGCCGGGCGGATCCTCGAAATAAGGAAATGCTAGGAATGCACCCTCGAAGATAAACTTTCCCCTACCTCTGTCGATGTACCTATCCTCGATGACTTCTCCAGAGTCACGGTCAACAATCTTGTGGGATGGCTTGAGTATCATGGTCCACAGTTCACAAGCGTACTCCGCTTCCGGTTCTACATAAAAGGTTCAAACCAGACCGGTGGTCAGACCGAGTTTTAAACTGGATTTTGGGCACGGATTTAACATCCTCCCCACCTTATAAGAATTTCGTCCTCGAAATTGAGACGTACCTAGGTATCTGCATAGGTGAGGATACTTCGACTGCACTTCACCTTCTCATTAACGAGATGCCCCTTTAATCAATGAGATTGCCCCACCAAACTTTATCAAAAGTTACAGTTCGATTGTGAGGATTGCTGTCCTTATAATCAAAGTTCTCTTCAGGTAGCTCTTTATGTGTCAGTCCATGACAAGCTGATGTGGCTTTTTAGTCTTGACAATATCAATGTAGGGGTGTACTTTCTCACATCATTACGTAAAATACATTAACACCTTTGCCCTCTTTGTCGAAACAAATTACTCCCTTAGTTGGCGATACTGCAAGAAAACATAATCGGCATAGCTCTTCCATTTAGATTAAGTCGCCATGATTCGGTCCCTTATCAAATCTACTTTTCCACAAGTGGCTTGTATCAATTCAGACCCTAATATTCTTTGCTAATCAGCTTCCTCCCAATATAGTGGTGTTCAGGAAATTTCTATTGTCATCGTGCTTTGAACGGTGTCATACCTATAGTAGTTTGGTAGCCGTTGTTGTAAACAAACACTACGAGTGAGATGTGCTCATCCTGACTACCCTTCATATCAATGACACAAGCCCTGAGCACGTCCTCTAGGGTCCGAATAGTCCTCTCTGACTTACCATTAGTTTGTGGATGGAGAACCGTGCTAAAATTCAGCAGTGTACCCATAGCCTTCTGAAAACCGCCACAGGACTTCAATGCAAACTCAGGATCACGATTAGAAATGATATCCACTGGATCTCCATGTAAGTGAGTCACATTATCCATGTATAGCTTATTCAACTTGTCCATTGGATAGATCTCCTTTATTAGGATAAATGTGCTAACTTGCTAAGCTTAGGTCAACAATGACCCAAACAAGCATCAATACATTTAGCTATACCTGGGCAATTTAGTGATAAAATCCATAATGATGTATTTCCACTCTCGTTCGGGAATAGGAAGTGATTACAATAGTCCATATGGTCATTGCCTCTCCATGCCACCTTAACTCGCTCACCATTGGGTACACATAACCTATCCTTGAACCGAAGGATGTTATTTCCGTATAAGGTAAAATCGATTCCTCCCGCATCTCTTCCTGAATGTCATCTATCAATTCTCGTAACTCCGCATCGGTATGTTGGACTTCCTTAATCTTCTCCGCCAATGAGGGTTGTATTGTCGAGCGGCAAATAACATAGTAGCATCATCAATTAACACTTCCACCCCATTCTTCCTGGCTTCCTCTATAAGCCTCTCATTGATCAGTTAGAGCTGGCAAGGAAGGGTTTGTGATTTCCTACTAAGTGCATCTGCCACCACACCGGCTTTGCTTAAATGGTATTGGATAGTGCCGGATAGAGGGGTTAAAACTATGCTCAACTTCCGCTCCGGGACTGCTTAGTTATTTAGCTTAAACTAAGTTGTATTGATTTGTCCTCTAATAGTATCCACCTTACATAATGGTATAAATCAATTCCGGTTTAGTTAATATAAAGTCTAGTGTATATAAGGACCCAGTGAAAATCAAACTCTGAGCTTATACTTCTAGAAATAGAGAGATGCAACTATTTCCATATACTTCGTCCAATATCTGTACTCCTAAAATTTTGGGTTGAATGACACAAGGCTGTACTACTTTGCTTACCTGGCTTTTTCTATGAGGACTTTCACTTCCGATCCTCCAATACCTAACTTAGCTTTAGAATAAATTGGAATATTGATGGAATCCCTACTGTTCACTCCCAATAACGGAGGGGACATTTAGGGACCCATTACTCCACTTATATCTATTGTTGAGCAAAGTTTTGTCGAATCCTTCAGTTCCAGTTCCTTTTTGTTCTTGACTGCACTTGGCTACACTAACATCCGATATAATACTGTTCATCAACTTAAATTGCTAGATCTATCATTCTCTTCCAACTACATGATATAATCCATACCTCCTAGCATCCGTCCTAAATTATCCTTTCTAGATATCCATCGGTTCGTGGGTGTATAGACATATCGAGATTCAACTACGTGCCTATATATATATATATATATATATATATATATATATATATATATATATATATATATATGATACCAGTAGGTTTCTCAGGATACCAAATAAAATATGCAGTAATGAAATAAATATGCAAGTGAAAACTTGAAAGAGGTCAGCGGAAATAAAACTTGTGTGTGCTTAGCAGGTGCTGCATGCCCTTAATTTGGGCCGGTCGTCGTGGCACTCGGAGGGGTAACCTCGGCGGTCTACCGTTTTGCAGGTAGCCTTACTGTGCTTGAAGGCGTGAGCCGGCCAATATTTGAAGATAAAAGATAAAATCTTGAATTTTATATTACTTGGAGAATTTGAATTACACTCTTGATATACAGGACTCTTGAAGAAAGCTTGAAGATAACTATTCACTTACGGGTTTACTTGAAGGAAACTTGAAGCCTGAGATAAAGGCTTAAACTTGCAGTTACAGACTTGACGAACACTTGATAGAACTTAGTTACAGCTTGAAGAACACTTGATGAAATAAACTTGAAGTTACACTTGAAGAAATAAAATTAAAAATGCTTGAAGTAACTTGGTGTAAGAACTTGAAGAGTCGAGCTACGCAATGCGCGTGCTTTCTATTTTTCTCTTCGGAGATTCTCCTCGCTTCTCTATGGAGAAGAAGAGGGGTCTTATAGAGCTTTGGAGGCTTTGATCGCTTTACTTTTCCACCGAAAGCAAACCTTATCTTGAAGGCATCTTTGGTAGAGCGTAGAAGCAAGTGGGCGTGGGCCCGAGTCTTGACTTTGGAGGCGAGAGGCGCCAAGCGTTTTGGTCCGTAGTGCTACAGATAAAAAGTCAATTTTACTATTCACCACTTTGTTGGTAGAACTTGGAATCTTTGAAAAAAGCTTCAAAAACCGCACCGAGGCATTCCACGTGTCGAAACACTGTTTTCCTCATTGGTTTGGTTTAGATGGTTCACTGTATTTGAATGGGCCCGGTGGTGGCTTGACTATCTAGGACCGGAGATAGTGACTGGGACACGACTTTTGATACACCACGTGTCATTTGGCTTGAGCCATTTTTATGATGTCGTCATGGTGACGATTCTCCAATATCGTGGTTTGGAGACTAACCCATGGGCTTAAAGGCCCACTCTTTTTGATGTTTGGCTTACGGACCTTCCGGTGGACCTTGTTGAAGAGAACTGTTGGCGATGAGGTCCACCCATCATTTGGATCTTGGGCATATTGACCTTCATGGAGGTGGGGGTCAATGGACCCAACACTTGAACTGGTTTCTTCTTTTTCTTCTTCAGATCGAGGGCAGCCGTGGGCCTCGATCTCACTTGTTTGGCTTTTAGCTTGAGGCGTCTCATCACATCGGATTTGTCCGATCCTTGAGTGAGGGCCGCTTGAGTTTTGGCTTTTGTGAGGGATTGAGTAAGGGCCTCAGGGGTACACCTTCTCAGATCACACTTGTCCCACCACTTGACTCTGAAGTTTCTTTGTAGAAAAGGGGTAGAGCAATCGGGGCCTTCGGATTGTCCAATTGCATACTCCCAATAAACGATCCAAGCCAGGACGGCAATGGATGAAGAACCTCGGAGATCGGTTGTTCAGAATTTGTTCGGTGTCGGCAATAAATGCTTAAAGCATCGAACACTTGATCTGGCAAAATGTCACTAATTGGCCCAAAGGCGGCCCACCAACGAGGGAACCAATTTGGAATTGGGCTGGAGAACTTGAAGTCGAAACAAAAGAACCAGGAATGTTGGTTCTTGCTATTTTGAAACAGGAAAGCATGGTGCCAAGCATCCATGTAGTCAAAATAGTGGTATTCCTGGGGCTGGTAGTTTTGAGAGAACCTCTTTGTAGAGAGGGGATGTGTACCCCAATCTTTTGAACTGATAATTTGTAAAATGGTTACTGAAGTATGGGTAACCAGACTAGGATCAATTTTGTCGAAATTTTGTTTGATACGTATAGAATCCGTATCAACTAGGATGAACTCATAGAATTCTTGACTTTTTGAACTATTTGGGGAATAGAAATCCCAACCTTGGAAAAAGCCCTTCTTGCTACTTCCACAGCGTGTTGCGGCCTTTAGTGAACTGGTCATCAAGGGCAAAAATGTCTTGATGGGCTTGTTTGAGGATATATCGACTCTTGGGTAAGTTTTGGGAAGAAACTGGTTTGGACACTGTTGTGGAGGAGCTTGGTCTAGAGAGCTGTTGAGATGACCTTGTGTTAGGAACTATTTGAGTGGACTGACTAGCCACGACTTGGGTGAAGGGAACACTTTCAACTACTGTTTTGGAAGGGGACATTTTGATTAGTTGATTTGAAGAAGTAGGTTTGGCATAGGAACCCTTTGATTTTATGCTTGGTTTGGGGGGCTCCTTTGGAGCCATGATAATAGAAACTGTTTTAGGACCCTGCAAGAATTCACGGGTCAAGAAATCAGGAATAGAATTCATTTCTCCTTTTATGTAAGTTATGTCAAAATCAAAACTCGATAAAAGGGCTTGCCATCTTGCAAAAATCTGTTTTGAAGCAATATTTTGAACATCATTTTTCAAAACTTGTTTTGCTGCACTGCAATCAACTCTTACTAAAAATTTCTTGTTTAGAAGATCGCTTTGAAATTTCTGGATGCAAAGAACTACTGAAAGGATTTCTTTTTTAATGGTACTATAATTTTGCTGGGCTGGGTTCCAAACTCCCTGAAGCAAACTGGACTAATTGTTCTTTATCATCTTGGACTTGTTTAAGGATACCTCCGTACCCAAGTTCAGAGGCATCAGTCTCAACTATCTTGAAAAGTGCAGGATCTGCAAGTTTTAGACAAGGGATTTCCTTGACTAATTTTTTAATATCTTGAACTGCTTTTGTATGGTTTGAAGTCCATGGGCTTGGTTTTTTCTTGAGCCTAGAGTAAAGATCTTTACATAATTGGCTAATTTGAGGGATGAAATCTCTGACGTAATTTAGGCTTCCTAGGAACCTCTGTAATTGTTTTTTGTCTAGGATTTGATCAGGGAATTTATCTGCAAAAGCTATAGATCTTTCTATAGGGATGACTTGGTTTTGGTAAATGTAATGCCCTAAGAATCTAACCTTGGTTTGGAATAACTCCATCTTTTTCTGGGAAAGAACTAAACCACTGTTTTTCATGGTGTGGAAGAAACTCCTAAGATGTTTGAAGTGTTGTTCAATGGATTTGGAAAAGACTAGAACATCATCAATATAGACTATTATGAACTGGCCGTATGGGTTTAGGATGTCGTTCATAATGTTTTGGAATTCACTAGGGGCATTTTTTTAAACCAAAGGGCATTACGTTCCATTCATAATGCCCAAATGGTGTGGTGAAAGCCGTTTTGTAACGGTCTTCTTTGTGGATTTGGATTTGCCAATATCCAGACTTGAGGTCAAACTTTGAGAAGATTGTGGCTTGGTAAAGTCTTTGAAGTAATTCTTTTTTATTTGGTATAGGATATCTAATCCATTGTAATGCTTCATTTAGAGGTTTGTAGTTTATGACAAGTCTGGGTGTTCCTCTTTCTATTTCAGCGTTCTTATTAACGTAGAAAGCCTGCTCCAGGGTGACTTGCTTTTACCGATTAGATTTTTATTAAGGAGGTCTTGAATTTCTTTTTTACAAACTTCTTGTAGTTCTTGGGTCATTTGAATAGGTCTGGCTTTTGTAGGGATATCCTTATCTGAAAAGCTTGGTTCATAGGGAAGATATGAACAATGTGCCTATGTCTGTGCCAAAAGGCATCAGAAACTCAACGAGTTCCTTCTCAATTTGGGCCTTGGTATTAGAAATTTGTTTTTGAACCGTTCTTTCTTGGAGTTTTTGTTCAATAGTCCTATGGTTGACTTCTTGTTTTAGATATTGTAGATGTTTTTGTTTACTTTGAATTTGACTTATAGTTGTCTGCTCTGAAATGGCTACTGTTTTGAGCAGGTCTATTTCTTTTGTTCTGGCTTGTTCAAAGAACTGGAAATGGACTTGTTTACCTAGGATAGTTGTTGTAATTCCTTGATCCGAAACAGTGAAAGGTTTTATGAGTTCTAGGAAAGGTTGTCCTAGAATAACTTGTGTTAAGGTCTTTTACTAATATGAAAACTTGTTTTAAGCAAACTCCTTGGTTGCGGATGTGAACGCGTCGATAATTTATAATTTACGTTTAGTCTTGAGCCATTTGCTCCTGTTAATTTTTGAGTTGTCTTTTCAAAATATTGGGTTGGGACTAACCCTTCTTGTTACGATTCATTTGTGCTCCTGAGTCAACCAGGGCTATAGTGTCGATCTTATGGGCTGATGATATGACAATAGTAATATTGACATACCATTGTTGGCATTTGACTTTGTTAATAATATCAACAAAATCTTCATTACTGTTTGGTAAAGTTTGTATACTGTTGTCTTCTTCTTCTTCTAATTCGATTTTTTGCTGAAACTTCTTTAAACTTGCTATGTCTGCTTTTATATTTTTTATTTCAGTCTTTAGATCATTTGTAGTAGCTTCTAAACTGGCAATTTTAACTTGATCCGGATTTTGAGAAGAAGTAGGAGTTTTGTCAAACTTCTTATAAATATTCTTTATGTTATAAGGGGTTGCCTTGGTTTGGGGTTTTGTTGATGAGACCTGTTGTAAGAGTTCTTGGGCATGTTGGAGGTATAAAGTCTTGGTATGTTTATCTTTGATTTGATCAACAAAGTTGAGAAATTCTTCTCGGTTTGTTAAAGGTTTTAAGTCCGAACTTGATTGTATCATGTTTATAGATTTTGATGATTCGAATCATCACAATTCTTGCGTAGAAAACTCCTTGGCTACAAATTACAAGGAGAAGCCTGTTCATCACTATCACTGTTTGACTCAATTTGGTTTAACTCATTTTCTTGGGTTTCTGTTTCACTCTCGGAACTGTTTTGACCCAAATCGGCTAAGAGTTGGATTTTGGTATCATCAGGCATTATGAGTGAGTTGATCTTTTTGCTAGTCTCTATGATTTGGCTATGTGGCCTGGTTTACCACGCTTGTAACAACTTCTTGGTGTTTTGAGTTGGTCTTGATTTTTGGAAAGTTCTTTTGTAAGGTCTCTTTCTTTGGGCTAGATTTATTTTCTAAATTTTTATCCGGTTCTTTTCTTGTCTTGTACTTACTTGAATATCTATTTTTCCTGTTATGCCTATGGCTTTTATGTTTCTTTTGAAGTGATTTTGAATCGAAACCAAACTGCTCACGTAATCCCCTAATTCTTGTTTGTAGGATTTTGATTCTTTTCTAATTTGTTTTCTAAGTTTGATATCCGTACATAAGGCTAATCCTTCCTTGTGTACTAGGCTTATGAGATCACCATAGGTGAGGGTTTGATAGGGTATTTCCCATTGTTTTCTTCTCTTAATTTTTGTTTGAGTTTTTCCGAAAATAAACTGGGTAACCCAAGAAGGAATTTTCTTTCCAACAGGGGAGATTTGCATCTTCCCTAGTCAGGACCTTGGTCATGAATGTGTCTTTATACCATTTGAAATCGTGTAATTTTTTACATTTGAGGTTTGATAATTGTTCAGAAGACCTATCCTTGAGTCTTGTGGGATCTCCTAAAAAATACTTGGTTATACTAAAAATTAGAGTGTTTACGACATCTTCAACTGGTTGGTCTCCTATCATAATTGGTAGACCTTGTTCATTAGTTTGAATGGCATTTAGTATGGATTCTTTTTCAGTTGGGCTGAGAACATTATCCCACCAACCTTTAAGTTGACCTGTAAACCCAGAAATGATTATTTCTGCTATGGCTTGATCAGGTATGTTCTTGATCCGATGAGCATTGCTCACCATGGTCATTTCTTGGAGTTTGTTAGCCAGATTGTAATCTGACATACCATCTATGTTCCATTCATAGATGGTACCACTTTGGTAATTTGCCTGGGAAAATTCCCTTCTTTGTTCAATTTGAAGATCTGGGTATGTTGGTCTTGGATAATAGTTATTGTTCATGTAAGGGCTAGTAATAGCATTTACTTGTTCTTGCTCCTCTTCATCACTGGATGATTCAGAGGAAGCCATTTGTTGGATGTTTGCCACATTGGAAGCAGAGCTTCCTTGTGTTTCCTTTTGAGGTGTATCAGGGACAATCAAATTTTGCAATCTTGTGGAAATTTGGCTTACTAGATCTCTGTTTTCTTGAGTATTTAAGTTTTTTAAACTTTTGTTTGAAATCGTGAAAGGTTTGAACAGAGTTGTTGTTGTTGTTGAGGAAGTACTAGCTTGATTTAGAGACGTTGGTTCAATAGGAGTGTCTTTTTGAACTAAGTTCTCTATTCTAATTAGTTGACTTCCTATGGTTTGTAAATATTGGTTTGTGTAATTTGTTTGTTCAATAATTTTCTTGGACCCATCAGAAACACCTTCAATGGATCTAAAAGGTGTTGCCAAGATTTCTGTGTTGTTAATTTTTAATTTAACATTTGAACCAGGAGGGTGTATTGTCTCTATGGTCTTGTCATCAGCCAATTTCCAGGTGTGGTACACCTTCTTGCTGGCATTGATGTTTGAAAAGGGATAAGGAATGTTGTTATTACTTGTATAGATGTCTAAATATGTAAAGAACATAACATCTACTTTGATGGTTCTCATTTTGTCATACCGAGGTTCTTGATTTCTTGTTGTTTTTCTTTCGAGAAGTAGCTAAAAAACCATTCTCTTTTTCAGCGTTCCTGGGTGAATTGAAATCTATTCTGAGTTTGGGTTTGTCTATCTCATAGTCTTCTACTGTTATGACAGCAACTCTTGCTTCGTGTTGCATGTCAGTTTGAGTTGGTGAAGCTGGTTCATTTGAAGGAGAAGACTTGTTAGACTGCTGTTCATAAATTCCTTGGGTGACATTACTGTTAATTTGAGTTTGTAATCCTAGAATATGTAAGGACCTTATTTGTTCTTGTAACCTTTGATTTTCTAAGTGGAGACTTGTTAGAGAACTAGAGGTTGAAGCTCTACTTGGGACTTGGCTGAGTTTTTCAAACTCTTCAGGATTTGGTTTTATTTGTTTATCTTTCCTCTGGAATGTTATAGTAACCATTCCGTCCTGATCTTGGTTTATAGATTCAACGTCACTGTTGGGTTCAACAAGTGACTCTGGGCAAGGTGCCTGGAGACACCATTTTGTCGGAAACTTAATGTCTTTCCAGCTCACTGTTTTAGGGTGAACTGTTCTTGAATGGACAAAGTCCGTTTCTATGAACGTGGTTTGTCCTTTGATAGTTCTTCTTAGAGCCTTGGGTCTTAAAGTTCTCATGGCCTTGTACTTGGATTCTATGGATTATAGCAATTGGTATAGAACCTTGTTTCATCTTGTAACCACTTGTAAGGATGTTAACTTTTAAGGTATCCAGAAGATTTGCATCATTTAAGGATAAGTTTATGTCTGGGTAACAATTGAAATAAACTGGGCCTTTGTGAAGACTTGTTTCTATCATCCCTAGAAGGGAATCATCAAATTGCAGGAACCTTTGATCCCTGAGAGCAAGCAGGAGGGCTACGTTGAGCCCTTCCCTGTGCAGGGGTTTGATGGCTACTTGTATAAGTCCTATATGGATATAATTAAAATCCTTTTTTAACTTGTTAAGATTTGAAGGGTCTAAGAGTTGGATCTCTTCCATATCTGGAGAGTAATTGATAGTTTGTTCTACGGTCTTGATAGTTTCAGTGAAACTATACCATTCTTGTTTGTAAACTTCTTTGGTTGGGACCTTAGGTAAGGTCCAGTTTTGAAGGGACTGATCAAGGTCACTTGTTAGAACTTCATTACTAATTATTTGACTTGGCGAACTGAAGTCGCCGACTAGTCTCGAAGACATGGTTCTACTAAGTCTACTCATAGTTATCGGAACATATCCCCCTAACTAAGGTATACTTCCATCCACCAAAGGGTGAAGGAGATCTTAGTTGCTAATTAACCGCAAACTGGGTCTTACCTCTTGCCCAACGGCCCTAAAAGCCAACTAATACTCGCAACGCAACTCCCAGAGGACTGCCGGAAAGTAAAATAGAAAAGGAGAGAAGATCTTAGAACTAAGGGTAGCCTAAATAGAGTTAGGCTCTGATACCAGTAGGTTTCTCAGGATACCAAATAAAATATGCAGTAATGAAATAAATATGCAAGTGAAAACTTGAAAGAGGTCAGCGGAAATAAAACTTGTGTGTGCTTAGCAGGTGCTGCATGCCCTTAATTTGGGCCGGTCGTGGCACTCGGAGGGGTAACCTCGGCGGTCTACCGTTTTGCAGGTAGCCTTCTGCTGTGCTTGAAGGCGGCTGAGCCGGCCAATATTTGAAGATAAAAGATAAAATCTTGAATTTTATATTACTTGGAGAATTTGAATTACACTCTTGATATACAGGACTCTTGAAGAAAGCTTGAAGATAACTATTCACTTACGGGTTTACTTGAAGGAAACTTGAAGCCTGAGATAAAGGCTTAAACTTGCAGTTACAGACTTGACGAACACTTGATGGAACTTAGTTACAGCTTGAAGAACACTTGATGAAATAAACTTGAAGTTACACTTGAAGAAATAAAATTAAAAATGCTTGAAGTAACTTGGTGTAAGAACTTGAAGAGCTGAGCTACAGCAATGCTGCGTGCTTTCTATTTTTCTCTTCAGAGATTCTCCTCCTTCTCTATGGAGAAGAAGAGGGGTCTTATAGAGCTTTGGAGGCTTTGATCGCTTTACTTTTCCACCGAAAGCAAACCTTATCTTGAAGGCATCTTTGGTAGAGCGTAGAAGCATGTGGGCGTGGGCCCAGAGTCTTGACTTTGGAGGCGGGCGCAAGCGATTTTGGTCCGTAGTGCTACGGTAAAAAGTCAATTTTACTATTCACCACTTTGTTGGTAGAACTTGGAATCTTTGAAAAAAGCTTCAAAAACCGCACCGAGGCATTCCACGTGTCGAAACACTGTTTTCCTCATTGGTTTGGTTTAGATGGTTCCTTTGTATTTGAATGGGCCCAGTGGTGGCTTGACTATCTAGGACCGAGAGATAGTGGGGGACACGACTTTTGATACAGCCACGTGTCATTTCTTGAGCCATTTTTATGATGTCGTCATGGTGACGATTCTCCAATATCGGGGTTTGGAGACTAACCCATGGGCTTAAAGGCCCACTCTTTTTGATGTTTGGCTTACGGACCTTGGTGGACCTTGTTGAAGAAGCGTTGGTGATGAGGTCCGCCCATCATTTGGATCTTGGGCATATTGACCTTCATGGAGGTGGGGTCAATGGACCCAACACTGAACTGGTTTCTTCTTTTTCTTCTTAGTATCGAGGGCAGCCAGCTGGGCCTCGATCTCAGCTTGTTTGGCTTTTAGCTTGAGGCGTCTACTGTTACTGGATTTGTCCGATCCTTCAGTGAGGGCCGCTTGAGTTTTGGCTTTTGTGAGGGATTGAGTAAGGGCCTCGGGGTACACCTTCTCGGATCACACTTGTCCCACCACTTGACTACGAAGTTTCTTTGTAGAAAAGGGTAGAGCAATCGGGGCCTTGGATTGTCAATTGCATACTCCCAATAAGCGATCCAAGCCAGGCGGCAATGGATGAAGAACCTCGGGAGATCTGGTTGTTGAGGAATTTGTTCGGTGTCTTTGGCAATAAATGCTTAAAGCATCGAACACTTGATCGGCAAAATGTCACTAATTGGCCCAAAGCGGCCCGTAGGGAACCAATTTGGAATTGGGTGGAGAACTTGAAGTCGAAACAAAAGAACCGGGAATGTTGGTTCTTGCTATTTTGAAACAGGAAAGCATGGTGCCAAGCATCCATGTAGTCAAAATAGTGGTATTCCTGGGTAGTAGTTTTGAGAGAACCTCTTTGTAGAGAGGGGATGTGTACCCCAATCTTTTGAGCGATAATTTGTAAAATGGTTCTTGAAGTATGGGTAACGGACTAGGATCAATTTTGTCGAAATTTTGTTTGATACGTATAGAATCCGTATCAACTAGGATGAACTCATAGAATTCTTGACTTTTTGAACTATTTGGGAATAGAAATCCCAACCTTGGAAAAAAGCCCTTCTTGCTACTTCCACGGGCGTGTTGCGGCCTTTAGTGACTGGTCATCAAGGGCAAAAATGTCTTGATGGGCTTGTTTGAGGATATCTTGACTCTTGGGTAAGTTTTGGGAAGAAAGCTGGTTTGGACAACTTGTTGTGGAGGAGCTTGGTCTAGAGAGCGTTGAGATGACCTTGTGTTAGGAACTATTTGAGTGGGTGACTAGCCACGACTTGGGTGAAGGAACACTTTCAACTCTTTGTTTTGGAAGGGGACATTTTGATTAGTTGATTTGAAGAAGTAGGTTTGGCATAGGAACCCTTTGATTTTATGCTTGGTTTGGGGGCTCCTTTGGAGCCATGATAATAAGCTGTTTTAGGACCTGCAAGAATTCACGGGTCAAGAAATCGGGAATAGAATTCATTTCTCCTTTTATGTAAGTTATGTCAAAATCAAAACTCGATAAAAGGGCTTGCCATCTTGCAAAAATCTGTTTTGAAGCAATATTTTGAACATCATTTTTCAAAACTTGTTTTTTTGCTCAATCAACTCTTACTAAAAATTTCTTGTTTAGAAGATCGCTTTGAAATTTTTGGATGCAAAGAACTCTGAAAGGATTTCTTTTTAATGGTACTATAATTTTCTTATTTGGGTTCCAAACTCCTGAAGCAAATTGGACTAATTGTTCTTTATCATCTTGGACTTGTTTAAGGATACCTCCGTACCCAAGTTGAGGCATCGATCTCAACTATCTTGAAAAGTGCAGGATCGCAAGTTTTAGACAAGGGATTTCCTTGACTAATTTTTAATATCTTGATTGCTTTTGTATGGTTTGAAGTCCATGGGCTTGGTTTTCTTGAGCCTAGAGTAAAGATCTTTACATAATTGGCTAATTTGAGGGATGAAATCTACGACGTAATTTAGGCTTCCTAGGAACCTCTGTAATTGTTTTTGTCTAGGATTTGATCGGGAATTTATCTGCAAAAGCTATAGATCTTTCTATAGGGATGACTTGGTTTTGGTAAATGTAATGCCCTAAGAATCTAACCTTGGTTTGGAATAACTCCATCTTTTACGGAAAGAACTAAACCCTTTGTTTTCATGGTGTGGAAGAAACTCCTAAGATGTTTGAAGTGTTGTTCAATGGATTTGGAAAAGACTAGAACATCATCAATATAGACTATTATGAACTGGCCGTATGGGTTTAGGATGTCGTTCATAATGTTTTGGAATTCACTAGGGGCATTTTTTAAACCAAAGGGCATTACGTTCCATTCATAATGCCCAAATGGTGTGGTGAAAGCCGTTTTGTAACGGTCTTCTTTGTGGATTTGGATTTGCCAATATCC
This sequence comes from Telopea speciosissima, assembly GCF_018873765.1. Lineage (NCBI taxonomy): Eukaryota > Viridiplantae > Streptophyta > Magnoliopsida > Proteales > Proteaceae > Telopea > Telopea speciosissima. Next base: position 30,757,974 of record NC_057918.1, read on the forward strand.
AGACTTGAGGTCAAACTTTGAGAAGATTGTGGCTTGGTAAAGTCTTTGAAGTAATTCTTTTTTATTTGGTATAGGATATCTAATCCATTGTAATGCTTCATTTAGAGGTTTGTAGTTTATGACAAGTACGGGTGTTCCTCTTTCTATTTAGCGTTTTTATTAACGTGAAAGCCGCATGACTCAAGGTGACTTGCTTTTCTTGATTAGATTTTTATTAAGGAGGTCTTGAATTTCTTTTTACAAACTTCTTGTAGTTCTTGGGTCATTTGAATAGGTTCGGCTTTTGTAGGGATATCCTTATCTGAAAAGCTTGGTTCATAGGGAAGATGAACAATGTGCCTATATACGTGCCAAAGGCATCGGAAACTACGACGAGTTCCTTCTCAATTTGGGCCTTGGTATTAGAAATTTGTTTTTGAACCGTTCTTTCTTGGAGTTTTTGTTCAATAGTCCTATGGTTGACTTCTTGTTTTAGATATTGTAGATGTTTTTGTTTACTTTGAATTTGACTTATAGTTATGCGCTTTCTGAAATGGCTCTTTGTTTTGAGCAGGTCTATTTCTTTTGTTACGGCTTGTTCAAAGAAGCTGGAAATGGACTTGTTTACCTAGGATAGTTGTTGTAATTCCTTGATCCGAAAAGGTGAAAGGTTTTATGAGTTCTAGGAAAGGTTGTCCTAGAATAACCGGTGTTAAGGTCTTTTACTAATATGAAAACTTGTTTTAAGCAAACTCCTTGGTTGCGAGATGTGAGCGTCGATAATTTATAATTTACGTTTAGTCTTGAGCCATTTGCTCTGTTAATTTTTGAGTTGTCTTTTCAAAATATTGGGTTGGGACTAACCCTTCTTGTATGCGATTCATTTGTGCTCTGAGTCAACCAGGGCTATAGTGCGATCTTATGGGCTGATGATATGACAATAGTAATATTGACATACCATTGTTGGCATTTGACTTTGTTAATAATATCAACAAAATCTTCATTCTTGTTTGGTAAAGTTTGTATCTTGTTGTCTTCTTCTTCTTCTAATTCGATTTTTCTTGAAACTTCTTTAAACTTGCTATATGCTGCTTTTATATTTTTATTTCAGTCTTTAGATCATTTGTAGTAGCTTCTAAGCTGGCAATTTTAACTTGATCGGATTTTGAGAAGAAGTAGGAGTTTTGTCAAACTTCTTATAAATATTCTTTATGTTATAAGGGGTTGCCTTGGTTTGGGGTTTTGTTGATGAGACTGTTGTAAGAGTTCTTGGGCATGTTGGAGGTATAAAGTCTTGGTATGTTTATCTTTGATTTGATCAACAAAGTTGAGAAATTCTTACGGTTTGTTAAAGGTTTTAAGTCTGAACTTGATTGTATCATGTTTATAGATTTTGATGATTACGAATCATCACAATTTTTCTGAGAAAACTCCTTGGCTACAATTACAAGGAGAAGCTGTTCATCACTATCCTTGTTTGACTCAATTTGGTTTAACTCATTTTCTTGGGTTTCTGTTTCACTCTCGGGCTGTTTTGACCCAAATCGGCTAAGAGTTGGATTTTGGTATCATCGGGCATTATGAGTGAGTTGATCTTTTTGCTAGTCTACGATATTTGGCTATGTGGCCTGGTTTACCACAGTTGTAACAACGTCTTGGTGTTTTGAGTTGGTCTTGATTTTGGAAAGTTCTTTTGTAAGGTCTCTGTTTCTTTGGGCTAGATTTATTTTCTAAATTTTATATCTGGTTCTTTTCTTGTCTTGTACTTACTTGAATATCTATTTTTCTGTTATGCCTATGGCTTTTATGTTTCTTTTGAGCGGTGATTTTGAATCGAAACCAAGCATTCGAGAATCCCCTAATTCTTGTTTGTAGGATTTTGATTCTTTTCTAATTTGTTTTCTAAGTTTGATATACGTACATAAGGCTAATCCTTCCTTGTGTACTAGGCTTATGAGATCACCATAGGTGAGGGTTTGATAGGGTATTTCCCCATTGTTTTCTTCTCTTAATTTTTGTTTGAGTTTTAGAAAATAAGTGGGTAACTTGATAAGGAATTTTCTTTCCAACGGGAGATTTGCATCTTCCTAGTCGGGACCTTGGTCATGAATGTGTCTTTATACCATTTGAAATCGTGTAATTTTTACATTTGAGGTTTGATAATTGTTCGGAAGACCTATCCTTGAGTCTTGTGGGATCTCTAAAAAATACTTGGTTATACTAAAAATTAGAGTGTTTCTGACATCTTCTGGTTGGTCTCCTATCATAATTGGTAGACCTTGTTCATTAGTTTGAATGGCATTTAGTATGGATTCTTTTTAGGTTGGGCTGAGAACATTATCCCACCAACCTTTAAGTTGACTGTAAACCCAGAAATGATTATTTACGCTATGGCTTGATCGGTATGTTCTTGATCCGATGAGCATTGCTCACCATGGTCATTTCTTGGAGTTTGTTAGCGATTATAATCGACATACCATCTATGTTCCATTCATAGATGGTACCACTTTGGTAATTTGCTTGGGAAAATTCCTTCTTTGTTCAATTTGAAGATCTGGGTATGTTGGTCTTGGATAATAGTTATTGTTCATATATGGGCTAGTAATAGCATTTACTTGTTCTTGCTCCTCTTCATCCTTTGGATGATTCGGGGAAGCCATTTGTTGGATGTTTGCCACATTGGAGCGAGCTTCCTTGTGTTTCCTTTTGAGGTGTATCGGGGACAATCAAATTTTGCAATCTTGTGGAAATTTGGCTTACTAGATCTCTGTTTTCTTGAGTATTTAAGTTTTTAAACTCTTGTTGAAATCGTGAAAGGTTTGAGCGAGTTGTTGTTGTTGTTGAGGAAGTACTAGCTTGATTTAGAGCGTTGGTTCAATAGGAGTGTCTTTTTGAACTAAGTTCTCTATTCTAATTAGTTGACTTCCTATGGTTTGTAAATCTTGGTTTGTGTAATTTGTTTGTTCAATAATTTTCTTGGACCCATCGAAACACCTTCAATGGATCTAAAAGGTGTTGC